>NC_089840.1:185624948-185939755 GCF_035609145.1 Eleutherodactylus coqui | reverse complement strand
TAATTGAGCCATCTGTGGTTAACATTTTTCATGTATGGGGTCATCTGTGGTTTACACGCCTTGGTGCATCTGTGGCTGAAGCACTGCATGGGATCATATGAAACTAAGGATCCATGTGGTAGACTGAGGATCAGTGTGGTCCATGGGAGATGAATAGGGAGTATCTGAGCTATATGAGAAGCATCTGTTGCTAGGTAACACTGCTAAGAGAATAAGGAAAAATTATGCTGTCCTGAGTGTTGATGAGCACACTACATAAAAGGATACTTACATTTTGCTGTGAACTGGCCTCTGTGTTACTACCATATTTTTAGTGCAGTCATATGGCTACCGTTTTTCCAATTTAAAAATTGTACAGTATGGAAATGTTTCAGGAGAAGCTTACGTACAAAATATTTGCAACAAGTTATTCAACATGTTGAAACTGAGGTGTTTGCAGCATTGAACAAAATCAGGTAATTTTGAAAAATATCCATGAAATTGAATGGACATGTAAGAATAGGGTTCCGGAATGCGAGCTTAGCTGGTTATGTATTCATTGCTAGGCAAATCAAAAATTTAAATTAACCAAATTGGAGGCAAAGCAAATTTGCAAATAACTCTGTTGCCTAGGAATTTTTTTTTCTTAGTTGTAAAGAGATCTACTTAAAGCGTGATTTTTATCAATAATGTTGGGCAACCATTTAAAATGTCCTTCTTGAAAGAAGTGATATGGAAACTTCCATTACATTTCAAGAAAGTTCTATTGTGAACCTATAGAAAGGACCGACGATTAGCAATGGTAAAATTTACAACACCCTAGACATTAATCACAACCGCATTCCAGTACTTGATATCACGCATGTTCTTCCGTGCTTTTGCTAAGTTTAACATATGTACTAATATCTGAAGCTCTAAGAAATCCCCATCAAAATAAATTCTAATAGTATGTTGCAGCAGAATATTTAGAAAATTGACAGTAAATGAAGGAATTCCTGTAAAAAAATGAAGAAGAAAGAAAAAATATTCGTTTTTGACTATATTAAAAATTAAATATATTTTTGTTGGTAAAGAAATATGGTTTTATTTAATAAGTTGGCAGTTACTATCAAATGATTTAAAGATGCTGATGTACACTGCAGGCAGACCAAATGAAACCATTCATCATTGTGTTTCTACAAGTAGATTAAATCAGCAGAAAGAAAAATTTTATATATGCAATTGATTAATATATAAATTACTATCTTTACATTTTTGCTGGAATCCCTTAGATTAATCTTTACTCATTTAAGCAGACTTATCTCATAATGACTGAAAAGTACAAGGAAGTCATTATTTTTTCGTTAAAGTATCAGACTCACACAAGTTCCTGGACTGTAATTGTTCTCTCTTAGCAATGTTGTTTAACTATAGAAGAAACATATTACTACAGTATAATAACTTTTGTATACAGGTTGGTTACTTGTGCTTATTCTTATAAAATACACTGAATACATTAAAATATTTTAGTTGTACAGAAGGCTGCACTATCTGATAGCCAAAAGCAATACATACCTGCTCTTATAGTAGAGCCTAACTGATTCAACTATTTATAATTATGAAAATTCCATTTAAATCAATGGGATTTTAGTATGCTATTAGTTACATATATAGAAATGTGTTTTACGTAACGCACTACAAGATACGTACCAATACTAAAATAAATGATAGGTTGCGGCATTTACATCTCCCATTCAGTCAAGAATGGTCCAACCACAATGAAATTATGGGGTGCTGTCCAAGTGTCAAGGCAGCCTGTGGGCTTCAGAAGGCGACCCAGACTGGCAATGACCACCAAGCAAGACATTCCTGTGGCGCATATTAATAGACTATCAGTCAGAATATAGTATAAGGGCCAGTCAGACAAGCGTTTTTTTCATGCATTCACAAAGCACATGTATAAAATTCACGTGACCGAAGTGGCAAACGCATTTTTAAATTTGCACTTGCTGTGTGGTCATGCGATGGCAAAATTCGCACATAAAAGTGCTGTTGCATCGCTATCCCCTGCTGCAGCTGTGACCGCTGCAGCAGGGGATTCCTTGGATGTGAAACCCCTGAATGCTGTCATATCCAGGGGTTTCACCTTGTTGTCAATGGGGCCAGCAGCCGCAGCGCTGGCTCCATTGCAAACATAGAGAGAAGATAACAATCCTCTGCCACAGCAGTGACAGCTGCAGCAGGGGATTTCTTCATCCATGCGGGGAGTCCCTTTGTCACTGAACAGAGGAGCGGAATGCTGCCGCCACTTTGTAAGCAATAGGATAAGGGGAACCCCTGCAGCGATTTTTTTTTTGGAGGCGGGAGACTTGAAATATAAGCCCTACCCCAAAAATTGTATGCATTACCTTAGGTGCGCTGTCATCTCCAGCATCTTTTTCCTGGTCCCCGCATTGCTCTTCTTCTGGATGGGGTTTGAATAATTCCTGCCTCCTGAAAGCACTGCCTCTCATTGGCTGAGCGCAGTGACCAATGAGAGGCAGTGCTCAGCTGTCATTCATTGAATGGTGCCGACCCTATTGAAAGCAATGTGATGAAGGGATGTGTCCAGACGTGTCGCCGGGCATGCTGGACACATGCGGAGTGCAATTTTTAAAAAAATCTCCTGCTTTTCCATGGATCCACTGCACGTCCACAGTGACAGCTGTGGCTGTGAAGTGGATCAGACAGCTTTCATTGACTTCAATGGAAGCCGTACCTGCAGAATCTGAAGAAAAATGGAGCATGCTATGATTTCTTCTCATGCGTGCGATCCAAACGCTGGGGGAAAATAAATCACATCCGCATGCTTTAAATTGTTTTGCGAATGCTAATGCATCCCTATGGGTGGCTTGATTTGCGGATCTCCGGCGTGGGTTCCACAAATCAAATCCGCCTGTGGACATTGGGCCTAATACTATAGTACTGCATTATACTATATGAGCAATCAAACAATTGCAAGCTCAAGAAAACAAGTAAAATAACATGTTTCAATATTAGAAAAAAATAAATGTGTTTTCCCAGTTGTTACATCAAAAGCATAAATAAATAAATACAAACTGGTATTTCTGCATCTGCAAAAGTTGTTCCAACATACTGTATGATGTATAATGTTTTTTTTTCCCGGGTACTTTCTGCACCGGCTCCTATATAGATCTTCTAAAAAGCCACCAAAAATGTTTGTACAAAATATTACAAAATAAAAAATGGTGCCAAAATTCCAGGTGAAAAACTTTATATTTAAATAGTTGAAAAACAATGCCTTCTCAACATAGAGTTTTAAATAATAAAGTAAACAGTGTGTGATGGAGCCTTTTATATTAAGATAAGAGTTGCAGGAAAGTTTATCAACTTCTCAAAGGCAGCCATTTATTGGATACAATTACACCCTCTAGTTCAAGGCTACTAGTCTACAAGATATACTAAATGTAAAGCTGTCCTGATATCAGTTTACCTTTAAGAGATAGGAATCATTTTGCATCGTATATTTTCATGACTGGTAATAACTAGAGATGAGCAAACGTACTCGTCCGAGCTTGATACTCGTTCGAGTATTAGCGTGTTCGAGATGCTCGTTACTCGTAACGAGTACCACGCGATGTTCGAGTTACTTTCACTTTCATCTCTGAGACGTTAGCGTGCTTTTCTGGCCAATAGAAAGACAGGGAAGGCATTACAACTTTGCCCTGCGACGTTCAAGCCCTATACCACCTCCCTGCAGTGAGTGGCTGGGGAGATCAGGTGTCACCCGAGTATAAAAATCGGTCCCTCCCGCGGCTCGCGACAGATGCGTTCTGACATAGGCCGCCTGCACACGAGCGGGTCGGATCCGGCAGCGAGAATTCTCGCCGCGGGACCCGACCCGAGAGCCTGCAGGGACAAGCGCGTACTCACCCGCGCCTGGTGGCCCCGGCTCTTTCATGTGCTGGCTGCCGCACAGCCGGCGCATGCGCAGAACGGAGCCGGCGACCGGGTGAGTGCGTGCCCCGCACAAAAATAGGACATGCCGCGGTTTGTTTGCCGCGCGACATTTCGCGCGGCCATCTGCATAGGAGAGCGTATTGTAATGCACTCCTATGCAAACTTTCAGTGGCGGAAATCCCGCGGGAAATCCCGCAACGGGATTTCCGCCCGTGTGCAGGCGGCCATAGAGGAGGAAAAGTGGTATCTTGGTGGAGCTGCTATAGGGAGAGTGTTAGGAGTATTTTAGGCTTCAAGAACCCCAACGGTCCTTCTTAGGGCCACATCTAACCGTGTGCAGTACTGTGGAGGCTGCTTTTTGCAGTGTTGCACATTTTTTTTTTTGATATATTGGCCGTGCAGAGCATTGCACCCTGCAGTAATACTCCAGGGCCAGAAGCGCTTAGGCAGGGACAGAAGACATATTGATTGAATATAGGCAGTGGGCCTTTGCAAAAAAATTTGGGGAAAAAAATCTATTTGGGCTGCCTGTCACTGTCCTCAGTGTTCTGGGTCTGTGCTGGGTGTAGTAGTTCTCCAAATTCATACGCAGCCAGCTAAGTGTTACAGCAGGCTTGCGCAAAATTATTTCCTGGCGTTCCGTAAGCGAAGTCAGCCTCCAACCACAGGCCAATAAGTGGCACATTTAATTACAGCGTTCTGTTTCTGCACTACTTGTAATACAGCATGTTGAGGGGTAGGGGTAGGCCTAGAGGACGTGGACGCGGGCGAGGACGCGGAGGCCCAAGTCAGGGTGTGGGCACAGGCCGAGCCAGTGCGGTGGCCAGGGGTAGAGGCAGGGCCAGACCGAATAATCCACCAACTGTTTCCCAAAGCGCCCCCTCGCGCCATGCCACCCTGCAGAGGTCAAGGTGCTCTACGGTGTGGCAGTTTTTCACAAAGACGTCTGACGACCAACGAACAGTGGTGTGCAACCTTTGTCGCGCCAAGATCAGCTGGGGAGGCACCACCACCAGCATGCGCAGGCATATGATGGCCAAGCACCCCACAAGGTGGGACGAAGGCCGTTCACCGCCTCCGGTTTGCACCACTGCCTCTCCCCCTGTGCCCCAACCTGCCACTGAGATCCAACCCCCCTCTGAGGACACAGGCACTACCGTCTCCTGGCCTGCACCCACACCCTCACCTCCGCTGTCCTCGGCCCCATCCAGCAATGTCTCTCAGCGCAGCGTCCAGACGTCGCTAGTGCCACTGTTTGAGCGCGAGCGCAAGTACGCCGCCACGCACCCGCACGCTCAAGCGTTAAACGTGCACATTGCCAAACTGATCAGCCTGGAGATGCTGCCGTATAGGCTTGTGGAAACGGAGGCTTTCAAAAGCATGATGGCGGCGGCGGCCCCGCGCTACTCGGTTCCCAGTCGCCACTACTTTTCCCGATGTGCCGTCCCAGGCCTGCACGACCACGTCTCCCGCAACATTGTACGCGCCCTCACCAACGAGGTTACTGCCAAGGTCCACTTAACAACAGACACGTGGACATGCACAAGCCTGGGACCGCTCACGTCCTACCCACCCCCCGAATTGCGTGCCCCAGCTCAGTGGTGGTATCTGCGGCGGTGTATGCTTTCTCCACTAAACCACCCTCCTCCTGGTCCTACGCAACCTCTGTCTCGCAATCAAGATGTGTCAGCAGCAGCACGTCGCCAGCAGTCGGTGTCGCGCGGCATGGCAGCACAGCGGTGGGCAAGCGTCAGCAGGCCGTGCTGAAACTACTCAGCTTAGGAGAGAAGAGTCAGATGGCCCACGAACTGCTGCAGGGTCTGACAGAGCAGACCGATCGCTGGCTTGCGCCGCTGAGCCTCCAATCGGGCATGGTCGTGTGTGACAACGGCCGTAACCTGGTGGCGGCTCTGCAGCTCGGCAGCCTCACGCACGTGCCATGCCTGGCCCATGTCTTTAATTTGGTGGTTCAGCGCTTTCTGAAAAGCTACCCCCACTTGTCATACCTGCTCGGAAAGGTGCGCCGGGTCAGCGCACATTTCCGCAACTCCAAGACGGATGCTGCCACCCTGCGGACCCTGCAACATCGGTTTCATCTGCCAGTGCACCGATTGCTGTGCGACGTGCCCACACAGTGGAACTCTACGCTCCACATGTTGGCCAGGCTCTATGAGCAGGGTAGAGCTATTGCGGAATACCAACTCCAACATGGGCGGCGTAGTGGGAGTCAGCCTCCTCAATTATTTACAGAAGAGTGGGCCTGGTTGGCAGCCATCTGCCAGGTCCTTGGAAACTTTGAGGAGTCTACCCAGATGGTGAGCGGGGATGCTGCAATCATTAGCGTCACCATTCCTCTGCTATGCCTCTTGAGAAGTTCCCTGCAAAGCATAAAGGTAGACGCTTTGCACTCGGAAACGGAGGCGGGGGAAGACAGTATGTCGCTGGATAGTCAGAGCACCCTCATGTCTATATCTCAGCGCGTTGAGGAGGAGGAGGAGGGGGAGGAGCATGAGGAGGAGGGGGAAGAGACAGCTTGGCCCACTGCTGAGGGTACAGATGCTGCTTGCCTGTCATCCTTTCAGCGTGTATGGCCAGAGGAGGAGGAGGAGGGGGAGGAGCATGAGGAGGAGAGGGAAGAGACAGCTTGGCCCAATGCTGAGGGTACACATGCTGCTTGCCTGTCATCCTTTCAGCGTGTATGGCCAGAGGAGGAGGAGGAGGAGGAGGAGGATCCTGAAAGTGATCTTCCGAGTGAGGACAGCCATGTGTTGCGTACAGGTACCCTGGCACACATGGTTGACTTCATGTTAGGATGCCTTTCTCGTGACCCTCGCGTTACACGCATTCTGGCCACTACGGATTACTGGGTGTACACACTGCTCGACCCACGGTATAAGGAGAACCTTTCCACTCTCATTCACGAAGAGGAAAGGGGTTCGAGAATGATGCTATACCACAGGGCGCTGGTGGACAAACTGATGGTAAACTTCCCATCCGACAGCGCTAGTGGCCGAAGGCGCATTTCCGCGGCACAGGTAGCAGGGGAGGCGCAGAGATCAGGCAGCATGTACAGCGCAGGCAGGGGACCATTATCCAAGGCCTTTGCCAGCTTTATGGCTCCCCAGCAAGACTGTGTCACCGGTCCCCAGTCAAGGCTGAGTTGGCGGGAGCACTGTAAAAGGATGGTGAGGGAGTACGTAGCCGATCGCACGACCGTCCTCGGTGACGCCTCTGCCCCCTACAACTACTGGGTGTCGAAGCTGGACACGTGGCCTGAACTCGCGCTGTATGCCCTGGAGGTGCTTGCTTGTCTTGCGGCTAGCGTCTTGTCAGAGAGTGTGCTTAGTGTGGCTGGGGGAATCATCACGGATAAGCTTACCCACCTGTCAACCGACAGTGCCGACAGGCTTACACTCATCAGGATGAACAAAGCCTGGATTTTCCCCAGACTTCTCTTCTCCACCAGTGGACAGCAGCGATACCTAAACAATACATAGGCTGCACCCGCGGATGGAAGCATCGTTCTCTATCACCATCCAAAACGGGGACCTTTTTGCTTTATCAATCTGTGTATAATATTCCTCCTCCTCCTCCTGAAACCTCACATAATCACGCCGAACGGCAATTTTTCTTAGGCCCACAAGGCTCAGTCATATAATTTTTCTAAACAATTTTTATACGTTTCAATGCTCATTAAAGCGTTGAAACTTTCACCTCAACCAATTTTTATTTTTACTGGGCTGCCTCCAGGCCTAGTTACCAATTAAGCCACATTAACCAAAGCGATTAATGGGTTTCACCTGCCCTCTTGGTTGGGCATGGGCAATTTTTCTGACGTACATTAGTACTGTTGGTACACCAATTTTTGGGGGCCCTCGCCTACAGTGTAATCAAATTAATTTTTAGCCCACCTGCATTACAGCTGACGTTACATCAGCTGTGTTGGGCACTGCAATGGGATATATTTATGTACCGCCGGTGGGTTCCAGGGAGCCACCCATGCTGTGGGTCCACAGGGAGTTGTAACTGCATGTGTCCACTTCTAAAGAACCCCAGTCTGACTGGGGCATGCAGTGTGGGCCGAAGCCCACCTGCATTAAACATGACATTACCTCAGCTGTGATGGGCAATGCAATGGGATATATTTATGTACCGCCGGTGGCTTCCTGGCACCCACCTATGCTGTGGGTCCACAGGGAGTTGTAACTGCATGTGTCCACTTCTAAAGAACCCCAGTCTGACTGGGGCATGCAGTGTGGGCCGAAGCCCACCTGCATTAAACATGACATTACCTCAGCTGTGATGGGCAATGCAATGGGATATATTTATGTACCGCCGGTGGCTTCCTTGCACCCACCCATGCTGTCGGTCCACAGGGACTTCACAATAGGGAGTTGTACCTGCCTGTGTCTATGAATTAAAAAGCCCGGTCAGGTGAGGGCATGCAGTGTGGGCCGAAGCCCACCTGCATTTAATCTGACGTTAGCTCTGCTGTCCAGGGCACTGCAATGGGATACATGTATGTACAGCCGGTGGGTTCCAGGGAGCCACCCATGCTGTTGGTGCACACGGAATTCCCATTGCGGAGTTGTACCTGCCTGTGACTATTTATAAAAAAACCGCGGTCTGACTGGGGCATGCAGACACCTTGACAGAATGAATAGTGTGTGGCACATAGGTTCCCCATTGCTATGCCCACGTGTGCAGCTCCAGATGGAGGTGGCACAGGATTGGATTTCTCATTGCTTCTGTACAGCATTGTGGACTATCGCCCCGCCCCTTTTAAAGAGGGTCGCTGCCTAGCCGTGCCAACCCTCTGCAGTGTGTGCCTGCTTTTCCTCTGGCAGACGCACTTATAAATAGACATGAGGGTGGCGTGGCATGAGGGCAGCTGAAGCTGGGCAGGGACAGTTTGGTGTGCGCTGTGGACACTGGGTCGTGGGGGGGGGGATTTGGCAGCATGTAACCCAGGAGAAGTAGCAGCGGAGTGTCATGCAGGCAGTGATTGTGCTTTGTTGGAGGTAGTGTGGTGCTTAGCTAAGGTATGCATTGCTAATGAGGGCTTTTCAGATGTAAAAGTTGTTGGGGGGAGGGCCCACTCTTGCTGCTATTGTGGCTTAATAGTGGGACCTGGGAACTTGAGATGCAGCCCAACATGTAGCCCCTCGCCTGCCCTATCTGTTGCTGTGTCGTTCCCATCACTTTCTTGAATTCCCAGATTTTCACAAACGAAAACCTTAGCGAGCATCGGCGATATACAAAAATGCTCGGGTCGCCCATTGACTTCAATGGGGTTCATTACTCGAAACGAACCCTCGAGCATCGCGAAAAGTTCGTCTCGAGTAACGAGCACCCGAGCATTTTGGTGCTCGCTCATCTCTAGTAATAACATCAGTTCTAAATAAATCAAGCAGAATGCTTCACAATTATGTAACATATTAAGTGGAATTAAAAAAAATGCTTAAAACAAGCGGACGCTTTAAGGCAGAATGCTGTCATGAATATGTTAAAAAAAGAAATGTGTGGGTTGAACAAGATATAGAAATACCTTGGAAATGCTAAGACCATAATTAAATGTACAGTTTATAAATATACAGCAAAACACCAAAGACGCAAATATCAGAAAATAAATACAATTCATATTTAGTTTCTATGGAAACATTGCCATCTTAAAACAAATCAGAAATTACATTTCTCAAAGCCATTACCTAAACTATAGCTTACTTAATATGTTGTAGCCAATTTTTCTATGCTTAACCCAAATTATGAATAGATGTCAGAAAAAAAGTGATGCACTGAATTTCAGGGCCAGTATGATAGAAATAGCTGGCATGATATAACCTGAATAGTCATTAAAAGCAGTAGTGGGTTTTACAATGATGAATGTTTCTGTTCCTAACAATATTTCACATGCATTGTTTACATTTTGCAGTATTGGCATCATAACAATTGAATGTGCTTCATAGCCATACAATAAAAAAACAAAGGTCTATCAATTTGACTGTTGGAATCTACTTACACAATCTGCTAGCTTGCCCACCATGAATATATATCTACTGCAAGTTACATAGCCACAGATTTGGCAATATTGTAAAATTAAACAAGTCTCTGGACTTATAGTATTACTATTAGATATGACTAAAGGCTATACCAGGGCAAAGTCTAAGGGATTTTGACATTTTCCCCTTAAAATGGCCCTAACAGGAGAATGGTGGATTTCCCAGATTAGCCTCTGATAGTAACTGGTATAGCTGCCAAAATCAAAAAGGGAAGCGTCGGCCTTTAAATCCAAAGTCAGGGCTTCCAGAGTTCATGCAACATCACTGTATTCTGGTGTGGGAGGATTGTTAGCCATCCCTGGCTTAGGGGCCATGTCACAACTGTGACCCTTGTGACCCCTATTGCTATGCCACTGGTTATCATCCTTCAGAATCAATAAACTGCAGGGTCTTCCGTGGTCTTCTACTGAGGAGCCCATTTTCATTTGGACTCTAATGAGTCATGAAACTTCAAACATTTTAAAGATGTTTTTGTATTTTTTTATATTCAGTAGGATACATGTCTTTAAGGAATTTAAACTTTTAAAGATATTGATAACATCATTGTGACCATTTTAGAAAAATATATATTTATTTAACTATTAGTTTATTTACTAAGTTTTATTACACTTTTTATAAGAAACTTTTCACTAGGTACACTAAGTCCTCTTGGTTTGTTAGTTTCTCCCTGGTTTATCTGCAGGCAATACTCTTTAGATCCGCCATGTCTGTGTGCAAAAAACACTATTTTTTCATCTTACAGCAGTGAAAACATTACTAAAACCAATATAAAATGTTGTGTAATATCTCGGTTGGTTGAAATATCAACAAACAAGGAAATCTCCAGAACAAAGCTCAAACTAAGTAATTCAGCACAAAGTCATAGGCAGTTGTTGCAGTGTTTGGGATAGTTAGGGTTTTAATTAGTTCCAGAAATTCTCAAGGGTGTAACTACCACCATAGCAACCATAGAGACTGCTATGGGGCCCATGGTGTCAGACGTCCTGGCTGTCCGACCTGCCGCATGATGAGACACAAGAATGGAGAGGATATGGATCATTACTTACTTTATATGCAATGCAATTCTCCATGGTCTTCTTGAGAGTTCTGGAAACTCTACCAGAGCTTCTTCCAGCTGTCAGTTCGAATAGGAGAGGCATGGGGAAGACTCATGGAATGAGCAGGAAGGTGTTTACAGTCCTGTTCATGCTCTGCCCCTATTTTGCATGATTATGCTGCTGTATGTGTTACACATGGTGTCCAATTGTATATATATTTTTTTATTTTATTTTTTTATGTATACTTTTCTGATGGATATTGTTGTAAGGAATGGACTAGATTGCTGCATTATTTTATATTTTTTTGTGGTATGGTATACTATTATATACTAGCCAGATACAGACCGAAATGAAACTCTTTTAGCCTGTCTGGCTAATGAATCCCTATGGCCATGTTTAGCATATGTCAGCAGCTTTCTTGGCCTACACACAAAATGCACATCAAAAATGTAATGTTAACCTGGCCTAACCAAATGGCCAAAGAACAAAAAAAGTTGGGGACACTGGTATTGTTTTATATGTACAGTATTTAGCGGAATTTTATATACTGTATATAACAGATTTAAAGTTCGCCAATCTTTGTGTACTTTGCTGCTGCAAAGACAAGCCATACAAGCACATGACTGCTAGAGTAATTCACTAACCTCAGCGATCTTATGTTGCACATGCTAGCCTCACTGCTGAAGCCAGTGATTTGCTGCATTTGTCATGTGGATATATGATAGGTCATCATTGCAGCAAAGTAAATAAAGATGGGAAGTCTGATAGAGCATAGCACATTGTTTTCCAATTGGATTTATACAGAATCGAACATCACAAGTAATGCACTGTGACTCCATACAGTAAGAGTACTTTATCACAGCTGAACTCACCACAGAGTTTTCAAGATCCGCGTCCTTCTGCCACAGGTTTTTGTTTGCATCCACACTCGAATTTAGCCCTGTCAATTGCAAAAATTTGCATGCAAAATTCTGACATGTCACTTCTTGACATGGAAATGGAATTCTGCACATGGATTTTGCCAAACGACAGGACTAAATCCATTCTCGGACTGACGCCAAAAACCATAGCAGAATGCCACGGTTTTTGAAGCTTTTTTTATAGGTGGAATTCAAGTGGAAAATCCGTGGTGAATTCTACCTTAGGAATTAGAGGCATGCAATGAAAAAATAGAGGTCCAACACCTCTATAAAAGCCCTACTACAGCTCCATAAAGAACAGAACTGTAATCTAGTAACAAACTGTGGGACTTCTGAAGCTTGATCTTTGCAGTCTCCCAATAGTAAAATCCTATCTTCTTTGAAGGTATTAATTGTTTATTGGGCCTTTACTAGCACTGAATAAAGTAAGCAAAAATGAATATTTTTTTTATAATTCAAAATATGCCCAAAGGAAGCATTGCCGACTATTTATTACAACTAATAGAATTTAATTACACACAATATTTTCCCTAAACCTGTAGAAATCTGATATTTAATGAGTATTTTTATTATCTAGAATAAAATACTTATTGTGAGCTCAATGTTGACTGATTTTAAAAATGCATTTATTATTCTGCAGTACTTTTAAGCACTAAATATATTTTTATGCATTGGAAGAGCTACAGTAGGGAAATCATAAGTTGCTTACAAAAGATTACATATATAGCCTTAAAGGAGTTTGTCCGGTTACTGGACAGCCACCTTTCAATAGGACCCCCTCTTCCCGGGCAAAATAATAAACAGAGAGATACTTACCCCTCTGCAGACATTGGGATCCCGTACTCCAGCTCGCTTCAGTCCATTTGCTGTGACAGGTAATTACTCAGGAAGTCACATGACTGCTACAGCCAATGAGAGTCATACATGTTCTACCTATCTTTGCGTGGTTTTATTTCTCACCTTTATTTTTATAACACATATATTGATACTGGAGAAGACAAATGTTGTCCTTGGTCAGATTTTAATGGAGGAGGAGGAGATTGATTTATTGGCTGAAACAAACTGCCCGGGTTTGGGTCTGTGCTAAACCAAACCTTTGGGTGCGTTCAGACGAGCGTGTTTTGGTGCGTGCATATGCACGCACGAAAACACGCTTGTATTTACAACACTGCATTCCCTATGTGTGCACATGTCCGTATTTTGCAGGTGCGTGCCTGCAAAGATAGGACATGCGTGCACCATAGGGAATGCACGCATTGTTTTCAATGGAGCCGCGGCTGTTACCGGCGGCTCCATTGAAAACAATGGCCTGCTGGCTCCCTGCATTCCTTTTCAGGGAAGGACTTTACATATAAGCCCTTCCCTGAAAAAGAAAGATTTTAGTGTAAAAAAGAATAAAAATGCAGGCATTCTCTTCAATGGAGCCGCTGCTGCTGCCGGCGGCTCCATTGAAGACAATGGTCTGCTGGCACACCTGAATTCTTTTTCAGCGAAGGGCTTTACATATAAGCCATTCCCTGGAAATGAATTAAAAGTGATTTAAAAAACAAAAAAAATAGATACTCACCTCCCTTCAGCTGCCGGGGCACAGCCGCGTCTTCTCCTGCTATCCCCTGCACTGTGGTGCTGAACTGCTGATCTATCACCAGCCGGGGATTTAAAATCTCCGCCTGCTGAAAGAGCTGAATGTGATTGGCTGAGGTGCTCAGCCAATCACAGGCAGCTCTCCCCGAATGATTGACAGGTGAGAGTTGCCTGTGATTGGCTGAGCACCTCAGCCAATTACATTCAGCTCTTTCAGCAGGCGGGGATTTTAAATCCCCGGCTGGTGATAGATCAGCAGTTCAGCAACACAGTGCAGGGGACAGCAGGAAAAAACGCGGCTGTGCCCCAGCAGCTGAAGGGAGGTGAGTACCTATTTTTTTTTAATTTTTTTACTATTTTAAAAGGCTTTTCTGGGAAGGGCTTCATAAGCCCTTCCCTGCAAAGCCACTAACAGCTGCTGGGGCTCAGCGGCGGAGAGGTAAGTTTTTTTTAATTCTTATTTTGTTTTGCACTAAAATATTTCGTTTTCAGGGAAGGGCTTATATGTAAAGCCCTTCCCTGGAAAAGAATGCAGGGGACCGGCAGAGCATTGTTTTCAATGGAGCCGCCAGCAGCAGCCGCGGCTCCATTGACAACAAGCATGCAGCTGTGTTCACGCGTGTTTTTGCTCGTACCTAGGTGCGGACGTATGTACGCACCTAAGTACGCACCAAAACACGCTCGTCTGAAAGAGCCCTTTCACAGAGTAGACGTGATTTAAATTAAAAAATTTTATTCATTCGATTAAAAATAGGGCTCACAACAGACATAAAACATAAATTGTCACGTAAAAATGTGACACTAATACAAGGTAAGGACAGAAGGGGGGGAGAAAGGGGGTACTGTGTTTCAGAATCCTAAAGTATCCCCTATAATAAGGAAAATAATGTGCCCCCTTTATTACCCCCAAAAATATTTATGATAAGAGGACTTTAGAAAGAGTTTTTAAACAAACATCCAGGAGGGAACCAATTTTTGTCCCCCTGGAGTGTTATTATAAGTCACAATTGGGTGAAAGTTAATTCAAAGTTCATTTGGCGATACTGAATTCGTGGTTCGTAGTTCAATGTGTTTCGCTGATTATGTATCGGCTCATCAGGAACCAATATGGGTAAAGAGCATACTGAATATTGAGATTACTCAATAGCCTGACCCAAGCGAATAGTCAAAGAAAAAACAAAGGAAAATATGCAGCTATTTCCTCTTATGAAAGCTGCTATAATGCCTTAGTTGATGAAGTGGGGACTGCTGTATAAAAGGACCTAAGATAAAGGACCCTGATATACTGCCCCAACAGGCAATTTGCGTGCAGAGAAACCGCTACAGAGCGATAGAGGAGCTAGAAATCTTTAGGAAATTGTCTGGTTCTATACTCCAACACCTAGCATAGCCGCAACACTGGAAAATCCCTGTCTAAAGTCTTGTATAATTAATGATAGAAAAGATAAGATACCAAAATAACAAAGAGATGAGGTCTAGCCATGTAGCCTTGATGGTAATCTTTCCTAAAGATTTCTTGGTCCTGTGTGGGGGCACAGTGGGGGATGCTAGACTGTTTGGGGTCTCTGTGTGGGATGCTAGAAGGGAGGCACTGAGGGGGCATTACAACTATGTGGAGCACTGCGAGGGCACTATAGCTATATATAGGCACTATAGATATGTGTGATCACTAAAGCAATGTGTGGGCACCATTGGGACACTACAGCTATGTGGGGACACTCTGGGGGCACTACAGATATGTAGGACCACTATAGAAATGTGGGATCACTGGGGGCCAATACAGCTATGTGGGTTTACATTTGGGCCAGCTATGTGGGGGCACTAAAGATATGTGAGACTACTACAGCAACATATGGTCACTGGGGGACACAACAGATATGTGGGGGCATTGTAAGGGCACTATATCTATATGGGGCCACCCTTGTGACTCTTCAGCTATGTGTGGGCACTATTAGGACACTATAGCCATGTGGGGCACTATAGTTATGCGAAGGCACTACAGCTATGTGGGGATATTGGGGAGGTATGGCACTTTTATGGGACATTCCAGCTTTGTGAAGGTATGGAGAAGGCATGATAGCTTTGCAGGGGTACAGAAGGAGGCACTACAAATTTAGGCAGGAAGAAAATGGTCATTATGGAGGGGGAGCTTATTGGGAAATTATTAGTGTGACACTGAGACCATTGGAGGTTGCAGCAGGATTGGACAGTATACAAAGACAAATCGGGAAGAAGTCTTTATAGTGAATGATGCATCACCTGTTTTGGTAAATTTGCTATGGGGAATAGAGGGCTGTTACGAATTAGGGAAATGTGGATCCACTGGACCAACCAACCAAGCCTAGACAGGTCCTGGTATGGTTGGCAGCTGACTCCTCAGATAGAGAGACTGATGCCAGGAAAAGGGAGACTGACCCTTGGCTGCAGAGGGAATGGCAGACCTCTACCTATAAGCAAGGTGATCGCCCCAATAACGGCGGCCCTGTAATGGAACCTTGGACCTGACTATCCCTGACAAACATAGGAACTGACAAAAGATGGAGGAGCACACAGATGCAGGACAGAGCAAGAGCAAACAATAAACAGGAATGGGAACTGACAGAAAAATGACAGAAAACAAACGTACAGACAGATGCAGAGCTAAGACAGCATAAACAGAATCTGGATACAAATTCAGACAGAACTTAGACTGCCAACACAGAACTCAGAAAGTGGGACACAATTGAGCAACATAGACAGAACTTGGACAGAGGAGTACAGACAGAACTCAAACTGCATATACAGAACTCCTAGAGCAGGACAGGACTGAGACAGTGCTGACAGAACTAAAACAGAAGTAGGCGACCAAGAAAAGCTGAGGGTAAGAGCATACATCAATACTGAGGTAACAAAGAAGTGCATCAGCTCAGCTTAAATAGGGAAGAGAGCCAGTGGACTGGTTAACCATCTCAGTGCTGAATGAAAACAGACAGATAGGGTCCATATGCACAGTAATAGCAGAATAATGCTTGCGGCTGCCCTGAACCACAAGAGGGCGGCAGACATGAGCAGCAGACCTTACAGGGGCTCAGACACATTCTTTGCATAGAGCCCCTCTGCACTCTGTGTTTGCACCTGGTTTTACCTAAGGTGCACTAGCTGTTGTGGTCATGACAATCATTCCTCATGTCCACCTTGCAGCTTTAAAAGATGATTAAAAAAACATAAATGAGATCAATAGTTGCAAAAATTTTAAATCTACAGATTTATACAATACATATTATCAGTGGAGTATACCAAGGGGAATATGCACAGTTAAAAATCTCCCCCTTGTGCACTCGCTCATCCTGCGACCTCACCACTGCTCTTTTCCTCCAAGTCATGTGCATTTATAGTTTGCATGTAGTGCTGCTTACCATCTGCTAGAACAAGGTGAACATTCCATTGGAGATCTTTACCTTGCACCAGCAAATTGCAGACAGCATTACATACAATCAAGTCGGAGGCCGAAGGAGAGAACTACAATTCCAATGTCATTACGTCATGGCTAGTCGGAATGGCCTGCCCTACTATGTCCACCCCCTCTGTGACAGAACTCTAGCAATGAAGTTAAGTGTGTATGTGTCACAATGTGTTTATTTGTACAGGGTATCCACAGAAATACCTCTCCAGGGGCAAAATATATCTTTCCTTTATATTTCACTGTTTACTTTAATTCATTAATGTCATTTTTTAATCGCCACCAATAAATCAAAGCGTTATTATGCCAATTTATCTTACGGGCTGAGTCAGACGAGTGATTTTTTCCCCCGCACTTATGTGGGATAAAAACAATGCGCCCCACTGATGTTCAAAATCCGCGTGACCGAAGCTTCATGCCCATTGCTTTCAATGGGGTTGGCGCTATTGCTGCCGCATTGAAAGCAATGGGAGCAGATCACTATCCCCTGCTGCGGCTGTGACAGCTGCAGCAGGGGATTCCTTGTATGTGAAACCCCTGGATGCTGTCACATCCAGCAGCTTCATCTTATTGGCAATGGGGCCGGCGTCAGCAGCACCGCCGGCCCCATTGAAAAAACATACGGAGAAGATCGCGATCCTTTGCAACAGCTGTGACAGCTATGGCAGGGGATTCCTTCATCACCAAGGAGACCAGGGGGATGAAGGAATCCCCTGCCCCAGCTGTCACAGCTGTAGCAGAGGAATGCAATGTTCTCCCATTGCTTTCAATGGGGCCGGCAATGGGATGCAGGCAACCCACGCAGGAATTTTCAGGAAAGGGCTTGAAATATAAGCCCTTCCCTGAAAATAATCCCTAGCTGCTGTAAAAAAAAAAAATGTATATATACATCACCTAGCAGCACTGTCAGGGCTTCGGCGTGTCTTCTCCTTGGCTCCATGGCACTCTTCTGAAGCATTTCTTCTGGCCGGGGATTTAAAAATTCCTGCCTCTGAAAGCGCTGCCTCTGATTGGCTGAGTGCTATGACCAATCAAAGGCAGTGCTCAGCGGGGATTAACAGAATCCTCCGTGAGTTCCCTCTGCCCCGTCACCTCTGTCTTTATGCACAGTACGAACCTTACCGGCGCGCATTTAAGGCACGCATGTCCTATCTTTTGCAGGTGCAAAGATTTTGTGCCTTTAAAAAAATGGACATGTGAGCACTTTATAGGCAACCAATGTTTCTAATAGACTCATAGGCGCATGCAAAAAAAGGCTCATCTGCCTTTGCCCTAAATTGGTTCCCTTAGTTATTTTAGTGCAGGAATAACAAAGCATGCTCCACACACATACCCTTGTGCATTGCTAGAAAGATGTCTTTTGCAACTGGATAGATATATGTTGTCGACATCCTATGTATTCGTCTGGACCTTTGAGTCAGAACAGAAATGTCTGCAGGATGCACATTTTGTCATTTCAGTGCAGATTTTGTTGCGTTTTTAACTGTGAAATTAGTTCTGTGGAACTTCTTGTGGAATTTCTTGAATTTTTCATGCAGATTTTAATTGTGGAATTCCATCTCATGTATATTAAAAATACACAACAACAGTTCCTCAAGATGTCCTTAATTCTACAACAGAAAGCTTTTCCGGTGCAGAATTAAAATCTTGCAGTTTTAAAGTAAAGTCTAGAAATGAGCGAGCACCAAAATGCTCGGGTGCTCGTTACTCGAGACGAAATTATCGCGATGCTCGAGGGTTCGTTTCGAGTAACGAACCCCATTGAAGTCAATAGGCGACCCGAGCATTTTTGTATTTCGCCGATGCTCGCTAAGGTTTTCAGGTATGAAAATCTGGGCAATTCAAGAAAGTGATGGGAACGACACAGCAACGGATAGGGCAGGCGAGGGGCTACATGTTGGGCTGCATCTCAAGTTCACAGGTCCCACTATTAAGCCACAATAGCGGCAAGAGTGGGGCCCCCCCCTCCCAACAACTTTTACTTCTGAAAAGCCCTCATTAGCATGGCATACCTTAGCTAAGCACCACACTACCTCCAACAAAGCACAATCACTGCCTGCATGACACTTGGCTGCCACTTCTCCTGGGTTACATGCTGCCCAACCCCCCCCCCCCGCACGACAGTGTCCACAGCGTACACCAAATTGTCCCTGCCCAGCCTTCAGCTGCCCTCATGCCACGCCACCCTCATGTCTATTTATAAGTGCGTCTGCCAGAGGAAAAGCAGGCACACACTGCAGAGGGTTGGCATGGCTAGGCAGCGACCCCCCCATAAAAGGGGCAGGCCGATAGTCCACAATGCTGTACAGAAGCAATGAGAAATCCAATCCTGTGCCACCTCCATCTGGAGCTGCACACGTGGGCATAGCAATGGGGAACCTATGTGCCACACACTATTCATTCTGTCAAGGTGTCTGCATGCCCCAGTCAGACCGCGTTTTTTTATAAATAGTCACAGCCAGGTCCAACTCCGCAATGGGAATTACGTGTGCACCCACAGCATGGGTGGCTCCCTGGAACCCATCGGCGGTACATAAATATATCCCATTGCAGTGCCCTACTCAGCAGAGCTAACGTCAGATACAATACAGGTGGGCTTCGGCCCACACTGCATGCCCCAGTCAGACTGGTAATATGTACATTAACAGTAACCTCGTTGGTGGTAATGTGGTGGTGACTGCGGACCTGGTAGCGCGGTTTTATGTAGTTGGTTTTCGGAATGTGGCCAGGATTAAGTGGGCCGTGGCGGGGGGATGGTGGTGGTGCTCTCTTGTTGTGTCGTTAAAGGTGAAATTCCTGGACTGCCACCAGACGGAGCAATGCAAAGGTATTTGCCAAGAATGTTTTCATTGTTGGAGGAGGAGGGGGATGTTTTGGAGGCACTATGTGTCCTCTACACGTGTCCGTGGTTATATGCACCTTAACAGTAACAGCGTTGGTGGGAAATGGCCTCGCCGCCATCATGTCTTTGTGAAGCCTCTGTTTCCACACCCCAGTGACATACCATTAGCAGCGGTATAGGCAGAGCCCAGAATTATTAACATTTCAGCGGTAGCATTAGGGACAGGCCCCACTAACATATCACTAGCAGCAGTATAGGGGGAGCGCAGTCTTAGTTCCATTTCAGTAATAGTAGCACTCAAGACAGGCCCCAGTAACATTCCCATTGCAGCAGTTTAGGGAGATAACAGTCTCTTTCACATTTCAGTAGCTGCAGTATAGACAAGGCCCCAGTTACATTTATGTAGCTAAAGTGTAGGCCAACCCCACACACCTTTCTGTACCATGAGTGCAGGCGAAGAACATAGAAATTACTATGATTACACTGTAGGTGAGGGCCCAAAAAAATTGGTGTACCAACAGTACTAATGTACCTCAGAAAAAATTGGCCATGCCCAACCAAGATGGCAGGTGAAACCCATTAATCGCTTTGGTTAATGTGGCTTAAGTGGTAACTAGGCCTGGAAGCAGCCCAGTTTAACGAAAAATTGGTTCAAGTTAAAGTTTCAACGCTTTTAAGAGCATTGAAACGTATAAAAATTGTTTAGAAAAATTATATGAGTGAGCCTTGTGGCCCTAAGAAAAATTCCCGTTCGGCGTGATTACGTGAGGTTTCAGGAGGAGGAGCAGGAGGAGGAGGAGGAATATTATACACAGATTGATGAAGCAGAAATGTCCCCGTTTTGGATGGTGAGAGAGAACGATGCTTCCATCCGCGGGTGCAGCCTACGTATTGCTTAGGTATCGCTGCTGTCCGCTGGTGGAGAAGAGAAGTCTGGGGAAATCCAGGCTTTGTTCATCTTGATGAGTGTAAGCCTGTCGGCACTGTCGGTTGACAGGCGGGTACGCTTATCTGTGATGATTCCCCCAGCCGCACTAAACACCCTCTCTGACAAGACGCTAGCCGCAGGACAAGCAAGCACCTCCAGGGCATACAGCGCGAGTTCAGGCCACGTGTCCAGCTTCGACACCCAGTAGTTGTAGGTGGCAGAGGCGTCACGGAGGACGGTCGTGCGATCGGCTACGTACTCCCTCACCATCCTTTTACAGTGCTCCCGCCGACTCAGCCTTG
This sequence comes from Eleutherodactylus coqui, assembly GCF_035609145.1. NCBI lineage: Eukaryota > Metazoa > Chordata > Amphibia > Anura > Eleutherodactylidae > Eleutherodactylus > Eleutherodactylus coqui. Next base: position 185,918,726 of record NC_089840.1, on the reverse strand, counting down.
ACTGGGGAGCGGTGACACAGTCTTGCTGGGGAGCCATAAAGCTGTCCAGGGCCTTAAAGAGTGTTGCACTGCCTGTGCTGTACATGCTGCTCGATCTTCACACCTCCCCTGCTACCTGGCCCTCGGAACTGCGCCTTCTACCACTAGCGCTGTCGGATGGGAATTTTACCATCAGCTTGTCCGCCAGGGTCCTGTGGTATAGCAACACTCTCGAACCCCTTTCCTCTTCGGGAATGAGAGTGGAAAGGTTCTCCTTATACCGTGGGTCGAGCAGTGTGTACACCCAGTAATCCGTAGTGGCCAGAATGCGTGCAACGCGAGGGTCACGAGAAAGGCATCCTAACATGAAGTCAGCCATGTGTGCCAGGGTACCTGTACGCAACACATGGCTGTCTTCACTAGGAAGATCACTTTCAGGATCCTCCTCCTCCTCCTCCTCCTCCTCAGGCCATACACGCTGAAAGGATGACAGGCAAGCAGCATGGGTACCATCAGCAGTGGGCCAAGCTGTCTCTTCCCCCTCCTCCTCATCCTCCTCATGCTCCTCCTCCTCCTCAACGCGCTGAGATATAGACAGGAGGGTGCTCTGACTATCCAGCGACATACTGTCTTCCCCCGCCTCCGTTTCCGAGCTCAAAGCGTCTGCCTTTATGCTTTGCAGGGAACTTCTCAGGAGGCATAGCAGAGGAATGGTGACGCTATTGATCGCCGCTCACCACCTGGGTAGACTCCTCAAAGTTTCCAAGGACCTGGCAGATGTCTGCCAACCAGGCCCACTCTTCTGAAAATAATTGAGGAGGCTGACTCCCACTGCGCCGCCCATGTTGGAGTTGGTATTCCACTATAGCTCTACGCTGCTCATAGAGCCTGGCCAACATGTGGAGCGTAGAGTTCCACCGTGTGGGCACGTCGCACAGCAGTCGGTGCACTGGCAGATTAAACCAATGTTGCAGGGTGCGCAGGGTGGCAGCGTCCGTGTGGGACTTGCGGAAATGTGCGCAGAGCCGGCGCACCTTTACGAGCAGGTCTGACAAGCGTGGGTAGCTTTTCAGAAAGCGCTGAACCACCAAATTAAAGACGTGGGCCAGGCATGGCACGTGCGTGAGGCTGCCGAGCTGCAGAGCCGCCACCAGGTTACGCCCGTTGTCACACACGACCATGCCCGGTTGGAGGCTCAGCGGCGCAAGCCAACGGTTGGTCTGCTCTGTTAGACCCCGCAGCAGTTCGTGGGCCGTGTGCCTCTTATCTCCTAAGCTGAGTAGTTTCAGCACGGCCTGCTGACGCTTGCCCACCGCTGTGCTGCCACGCCGCGCGACACCGACTGCTGGCGACGTCCTGCTGCTGCTGACACATCTTGATTGCTAGACAGAGGTTGCGGAGGAAAAGGAGGAGGAGGGTGCTTTAGTGGAGGAAGCATACACCGCCGCAGATACCACCACCGAGCTGGGGCCCGCAATTCTGGGGGTGGGTAGGACGTGAGCGGTCCCAGGCTCTGACTCGGTCCCAGCCTCCACTAAATTCACCCAATGTGCCGTCAGGGAGATGTAGTGGCCCTGCCCGCCTGTGCTTGTCCACGTGTCTGTTGTTAAGTGGACCTTGGCAGTAACCGCGTTGGTGAGGGCGCGTACAATGTTGCGGGAGACGTGGTCGTGCAGGGCTGGGACGGCACATCGGGAAAAGTAGTGGCGACTGGGAACTGAGTAGCGCGGGGCCGCCGCCGCCATCATACTTTTGAAGGACTCCGTTTCCACAACCCTATACGGCAGCATCTCAAGGCTGATAAATTTGGCTATGTGGACGGTTAACGCTTGAGCGTGCGGGTGCGTGGCGGCGTACTTGCGCTTGTGCTCAAACACTTGCGCTAGTGACGGCTGGACGGTGCGGTGCGAGACATTGGTGGATGGGGCCGAGGACAGCGGAGGTGAGGGTGTGGGTGCAGGCCAGGAGACGGTAGTGCCTGTGTCCTCAGAGCGGGGTTGGATCTCAGTGGCAGGTTGGGGCACAGGGGGAGAGGCAGCGGTGCAAACCGGAGGCGGTGAACGGCCTTTGTCCCACCTTGTGGGGTGCTTGGCCATCATATGTCTGCGCATGCTGGTGGTGGTGAGGCTGTTGGTGGTGGCTCCCCGGCTGATCTTGGCGCGACAAAGGTTGCACACCACTGTTCGTCGGTCGTCAGGCGTCTCTGTGAAAAACTGCCAGACCTTAGAGCACCTCGGCCTCTGCAGGGTGGCATGTCGCGAGGGTGCGCTTTGGGAAACAGTTGGTGGATTATTCGGTCTGGCCCTGCCTCTACCCCTGGCCACCGCACTGCCTCTTGCAACCTGCCCTGCTGCTGCCCTTGCCTCCCCCTCTGAAGACCTGTCCTGAGTAGGCGTTGCAAACCAGGTGGGGTCAGTCACCTCATCGTCCTGCTGCTCTTCCTCAGAATCCTCTGTGCGCTCCTCCCTCGGACTTACTGCCCTTACTACTACCTCACCGATAGACAACTGTGTCTCATCGTCATCGTCCTCCTCACCCACTGAAAGGTCTTGAGACAGTTGCCGGAAGTCCCCAGCCTCATCCCCCGGACCCCTGGAACTTTCCAATGGTTGGGCATCAGTGACGATAAACTCCTCTGGTGGGAGAGGAACCACTGCTGCCCAATCTGTGCAGGGGCCCGAGAACAGTTCCTGGGAGTCTTCCCGCTCCTGAGCATGTGTCATTGTAGTGGAGTGAGGAGGCTGGGAGGAAGGAGGAGCAGCAGACAGAGGATTCGGATTTGCAGCAGTGGACGGCGCAGAACTGTGGGTGGACGATAGGTTGCTCGAAGCACTTTCTGCCATCCACGACAGGACCTGCTCACACTGCTCATTTTCTAATAAAGGTCTCCCGCGTGGACCTATTAATTGTGCGATGAATGTGGGGACGCCAGAAACGTGCCTCTCTCCTAATCGCGCAGCAGTCGGCTGCGATACACCTGGATCAGGAGTTCGGCCTGTGCCCACACCCTCACTTGGCCCTCCGCGTCCTCGGCCGCGTCCACGTCCTCTAGGCCTACCCCTACCCCTCAGCATGCTGTATTACCAGTGATTTGATTTCCCAGCCAGGAAATAAATTGGCGCAAGCCTGCTGTTAAACTTAGCTGGCTGCGTATGATTTTTGTTTAAGTTCTCCACCCAGCACACACGTACCCAGAACGCTGAGGACTGTCAGAGGCAGGCCAAATAGAATTTTTGCCCTTTTTTTTTAAAGGAAAGGCCCACTGACTATATTCAATCAATAATAAATGTGTTGTGGCCCTGCAGTGTGTCACAGAACTGCAGTCTTGCACTGTTATTAACTGCAGCAGAGCGGTGATTTCCCAGCCAGGAAATAAATTGGCGCAAGCCTGCTGTTAAACTTAGCTGGCTGCGTATGATTTTTTTTACGTTCTCCACCCAGCACACACGTACCCAGAACGCTGAGGACTGTCAGAGGCAGGCCAAATAGAACTTTTTGCCCTTTTTTTTTAAAGGAAAGGCCCACTGACTATATTCAATCAATAATAAATGTGTTGTGGCCCTGCAGTGTGTCACAGAACTGCAGTCTTGCACTGTTATTAACTGCAGCAGAGCGGTGATTTCCCAGCCAGGAAATAAATTGGCGCAAGCCTGCTGTTAAACTTAGCTGGCTGCGTATGATTTTTTCACGTTCTCCACCCAGCACACACGTACCCAGAACGCTAAGGACTGTCAGAGGCAGGCCAAATAGAATTTTTGCCCTTTTTTTTTAAAGGAAAGGCCCACTGACTATATTCAATCAATAAAATATGTCTTCTGGCCCTGCCTACACAATTCTGTCCCTGTAGTATTACTGCAGGGCGCAATGCTCTGCACGGCCGATTTGGAAAAAAAAAAAAGTGCAACACTGCTAACAGCAGCCTCCACAGTACTGCACACGGTTAGATGTGGCCCTAAGAAGGACCGTTGGGGTTCTTGAAGCCTACACTAACTCCTAACACTCTCCCTGCCTAACCACCACTTCTGTCCCTGTAGTATTACTGCAGGGCGCAATGCTCTGCACGGCCGATTTGGAAAAAAAAAAAAAAGTGCAACACTGCTAACAGCAGCCTCCACACTACTGCACACTGTTAGATGTGGCCCTAAGAAGGACCGTTGGGGTTCTTAAAGCCTACACTAACTCCTAACGCTCTCGCTATAGCAGCTCCGGCACCAACAGCACTGTCCCTCAGCTATCTCACAAGGCATCTGTGGCGAGCCGCGGGAGGGGCCGACTTTTATACTCGGGTGACATCTGATCTCCCCAGCCACTCACAGCAGGGGGGTGGTATAGGGCTGGAACATCACAGGGGGAAGTTGTAATGCCTTCCCTGTCTTTCAATTGGCCAGAAAAGCGCGCTAACGTCTCAGAGAGGAAAGTGAAAGTAACCCGAACATCGCGTGGTACTCGTTACGAGTAACGAGCATCCCGAACACCCTAATATTCGCCCGAGCATCAAGCTCGGACGAGTACGTTCGCTCATCTCTAGTAAAGTCGCATAAATTTTACTAGGTGTGAAATTCAAGCCCTTTAGGGATAACATTGTGATGCAGAAATATCTGTGTGGAATAATTCCGCCCCATGTGAAAGGTTCCTCTGTGTATGTATGTTAGCATGTGGGTGCACTAAACAACGCTATTATTTAGATTTTCATATGAAATGGATATATAGGAGCCTTTAAATGTAAGCAATGTCTATAGATGTATACAAGGGACATAGGGACATAGTAAGGTTGACAAAAGACATAAATCTATCTTTCGACCTATTCTGTTTACTAAACCAAAGTAGAGCAAAAAGAACCGTCACGAGTCTGGAGCCAGTTTTCCTCAAAAATGCAATTGTGCATGCTTAAACGCAAAACGTATTTGCGCAGTGAACAAGGCAGATTTGCATGCATGTCGGCACACAATACTGTACTTTTTGCACATGGAGGACCTGTTCACATGCATGATTTAAAAGGCTATTTGAAAGGCTATTTAGCTAACGAGGTCCAGATGTGTTCTGTTTTTCACTGAACTGCACACTATATTTATGAATTTGCATGCGTATTTGTGCACTTCACCTTAGACTTCTATGGGAGCCTTTGCTACACAATATGCAGAAAGTTAGAGAAGGACTTTTTTTTGTGCACACACGAAATGAGTGCGCAAAAATCGTTTGTGAGAACGAACCCCTTGACATCAATGGGTTCTATTCTCTGCACATTACGAGCATTTAATAATAATAATAATAATAATAATCTTTATTTGTATAGCGCCAACTTATTCCGCAGCGCATTTACTTTACGCGCGTAAATACGCATCAGAAGCCATTCTTAAGGGGAACTAAATTTCACAAATGACAGTCAGAACAAAAGCCCAGGATAATACAATAGTCAGCAGTTGCCAAGATTATTACTCAGGAATCAGAGTGCATATTAATGCAATTCCTAGAGAATCCCACGGGCCGAACAATTTGCAGGTCTCTGCTTAGTTTCCGTAAATGATGATAAACTACTTTGTTTCATTGTTTAAAAAAGATTCATGTGATCCAGTTCTGCTGTGCGAAATACTTTCTTACGTTTTTTTAATGGACTGTATTATACAAGCTTCAATGCAAAACAATATCACAGGGAGTCTGCCCTCTGTCGAAAAGTAATGAAAAAGAGTTGAATTTATTATTGTGAAGCAAAGAACCGACCTTCAGAACCTATTATTGCTACATAGCATGTTCTGTACATGGAAAGTCACTGGCGATCAGCCTGAATGAGAAAACTCACAGGCAAGTTGGCATTAATCGATTTAAGATGATGTATTTTGTTATATGCTGCAGTTCTTTGTTCGGATGCATAACCTTTTAAATGCAGTTAGCATAGACATGTTACCAAAAAGCAATACATGAGCAATCTTTCTTGTATTCCATCCACTGCTGAAAGAAAGCTCCAATACAATTAAGCACATTCAGACTGTGAAGCAATAGATGAGCATCGCTTGCTGAGATTGACTATTTGAAAATTATGTTTTTATGAACCAAGAAGTATCTTTATGCCTTGTATATTTTATAAGAGGGAACATATAGAAAACTGAAATCAATTCCCAGCTGTAGTAAAAATGATGTGTAGACCTTTTTTTTCTCATTTATTTTTTTCTGATTTTGCAGCTAACCCTTTAGTTGTGATCCAAATCTGAAGTTCAATGCTGACTTGGATTTTTAAATTACATTTATTCATTGCTAGAATTTAGGTTTATGTATTAGGTTATAGCTACGCTACCTTGACAAAAGTATTGGAACATACATAGAAGGTGATGAAATTCGATTGAATTCACGTTTTTCAATATGGTGTTGGGCCACCTTTGGCCTCAATGACTGCAGTATCCCTCCTAGGCTGCTTTGCAACAGATTTCAATAGATGTTTTGGAAGGATTTGCCTCCATTGCTCGAAGAGAGCTACAGATAGTGATGGGCATGCAAGGATACGGCATTCCAGTTCCTCCCATAAATGATTGATGGGATTGAGATCAGGACTTTGGTCTTACCAACAAAGTTTGCAGATGTTCTGCTCCTCAACACTGTGTGCTGTATGACATGGTGTTTAGTCATGTTGGTAGAGACATGGAGCTGTACAAAAGTATTGCCACAGGGTAGGTAATGCCAGATTGTCCAGAATGTCTCTGTACCTATTGGCGCCCGGGGTGGACTTCAGTATGACCAATCGCCCTAGTCCTTTCCAGAAGAAACACGCCCCACACCATAACAAAACTTTCTCCAAACTTCACTATTGGGGGAATGCAAAAACTGCTCTCCAGACAAATGCCATACCTATGTGTGGCCATCTGAACGAAAGATGGTATACAATGACTCATCTGTCTACAACACTTGTTTCCACTCATTTACAGTCCAAGACTGATGTGCCAAGCACTATCGCAGCTGCTTATCTATGGTAAGGCCTCAGTCACATGGGCGCATCGGCACCCGTACACCGGCGCCGATGCGCCCGTGTGACTGACACCAGCAGACGGACGTACCTGCAGACGGCCGTCTCTCTGCAGCGCTGGAGGAAAGAACAGGTGACCGGCTTCATTGCCGGTCATGTGTTCTTTCCTCTGGTGCTGCAGAGAGACAGCCGTCTGCAGGTACGTCCGTCTCCTTCCTGCAGTCACACGGGCGCATCGGCACCGGTGTACGGGTGCCGATGCGCCTGTGTGACTGAGGCCTAACCCTTTAAATGTAATTCCCTATGGATAGTTTTGGTTCTGAGTGAGTGCTTCTGCAGACAATGTGAGTGATGCCTACACAGCTCATTGAAGGCTTCATTGTCCACATTCTGTTAGGTTATGAGGTTGACTTGAATGTGCCTGCACCACACACCAGATATTTCTCAATTGAAAATAACATTGCCAGCAGTGGATTTTGGAAGGTCCAAAAGTGCTGCAATAAATAAAAAGATCCACGGAAGCTAATCTTGCTCCTTTTTCAAGCACACATCTGGTAGTCTTGGCAGCTGATAGTGGGCCAATTTCAAATAACATGGATTTTGGAAGGTCCAAAAGTGCTGTGATGTCCTGTACTGATTGATTGCTCACATGACATCCCACCAATATACCCCAGTCTGTTAACTCTACACCTTGTGGCATTCTGTACTGGGACAAACCTATGTGATATTCTCCTTTATAGCTAGTGCTCACACATCTAATGTGCATATCCTCTTTGCCTGACAGCACAGGATTTGTGGGTGTCCTGATACTTTTTTCAGCATATTGTCATATAAGGCTATCTTCACACATTAGGGAAATGCTGCAGAATCACAGCAGAAATTCCATAGCATTTGCAGAGATTTTCTGCAACGAATACGAGTTTTGGAAAAAGGTAACAGATTTTAAACTTACAGCATGTCCATTTAAGCTGCAAAATTCAATCCTCGAAATACAAGAGTTAAATCCCACAGCAGCTCAGCTTCAAAAATTGCAGCCAAAATTGCATCATTTAGGGCTCCTGCACATAAGAGCATTTGCATGCATATTTGCAATTGCGAAATACGCAGTGAATGGAGTGCGCAAAAAAAAAAACATGGCATGCTCTATTTTGGTGTATATTTGCACACCAAAGGACCCCATCTGCATGAAATTGTACACTAAAATGCACTACTTCACATGGAAAATCGAAAACACCTGGGACTACATAAGCTGACCCGCCTACTCAAATTAGTCGCTGATGGGACGGCGACGATGTGAGCAGTCCTGGTATCACAAAGCAGTACAGTAAAGTAAAAAACACCGATAAGGGCACAATAACATGTGGTTTCGTGCCCTACATAGCGAATATACGTCATGCTATTGCAAGTGTGTATGTGCTTATGCCCCTGTGCGGCCCACCTTAGGTGCAAGCTTGGCTCATGCAGTTTTCCATTGAGGAATATCCACAGTAATTACACTGGGTGAATGTACACTAAAAGGTGCAGATATTTAAGTTACACTTGTATCATGAGATTTTTGCGCAATGCAAGAGTGAGTGAACAGGCAGAAATATGAAACCGATGATTTTCAATGGTTTCATTCTCATTTGCAATATTTTCACTCGATGTAGTGTGGAAAAAAAGTCCTAGCTTTCTGCGTTTTGTGTTTTTTTTCTAGTTCATGTTCCCCTATGGAGATTACTTTTTATTGCATTACAACGCACGAACTTGCAGTTTTTAACCTTAGAAACTCCTATTTACTTTTGCATGAGAAAATCGCGGGCGGCAGCGATGCGATGCGTGATTTTTCATAAGAAAAAGCACCACTGTTGCTCAAAAATTGCCTGAACAAAGCTGAGATTTTGCCACGATCTTCTTGCGGCGATATGGCGATCGCCAGCGTGAAGGAACCCTCAATTGTCCTTCTTCTGTGCCATCACTGTAAGCAATAACCATCTCTCCTGATTTCACATTAGTTGTATTTTCCATTTGACATCATTATGACTGTTCTTAGTCTAGTAGTCACTTCACTTTGGTCACTACCTTGTGCTGTGACATAATTATCTTTATTATCCTCGTGGCAAAGTATTACCATATATTAGCTGTATAATGTGACATCACTGTATGTATTATAACTGTCTGGGCACCACACTGTTTTCTCTATCCTTATATTGTCACATCACTGTATTAATTACTCCTGTACTGAAACGTAAACAGGTTATCCTAAAATCTGAAGTCATCCCCAATACACAGGATAGGGGGATACAATTTATGATCAGTGGGGTTCTCACTACTGAGATCCCCACCAATCCTGAGAATAGGGGAAACTTGGGCTCCTCTTCTCATCACTGCAGGGTCACTTCTCCTACCCCCGAGGATATCAGACTGAATGGAGGTCTGGCTGCACAAGAGTGGCTGCTGCTTCATTAATTTCAATGGGACTGATGGAAATTGCTGAGCGCCTGTATTTAGTTGTGAGATCCCCAACGTTTATAAAGTTATCTCCTATCCTGTGTATAACGCCTCATGTCCACGGACGGGTTTGATTTGCGGAACCAGCATGGGACACCTGCGTGGGTGATCCACAAATCAAGCAGCCCATAAGAAAACATGGGCGCCCACAAAATAATTTAAGCATGCGGATTTGTTTTGCGGACCTTTTGGTCTGGAAAACAAATAGCAGCATGCTCCATTTTTCTGTGGATCCCGCACTGACGGCTTCCATTGAAGTCAATGGAAGCCATCCGATCCGCTGCACACCCGCAGTTGACACTGCAGAAGTGCTGTGGATCCAGCGTGAAGGCAGGAGTTTGGAAAAAAAAAACTACTACTGTGCATGTGCATTGGTGCGCTGGAACACATCGCCTGTGCAGCAGAAAGAAGATCCGGCCTGGACTAAGAAGATCCAAAGCAGGTAAGATAATGCCCTCAGCCGCGTGCAGGGTGGGATTCCCCCGTGGACTCCTGCCCACAGAATCCGACCTGCCCGTGGACATGAGGCCTAAGGGATAACTTTAGATTTTGAAATAACCCCTTTAGCAAGTTTATTATGCATGGTCTGGGACATCACTATGGGCATTATTCCTTTGCTGTTACATCACTGTAGACTCATTAAATGGTCATTTATATATAATCATTGAAGACAGAGGCACAGTAGCGGGCACATTTTTTATGCAAGATTTACTACAAATCTCCATTTTTACATTTTAATCTTTCAGCTACCCCCCTTAATAATGTTTTAATTTATTAGAATATATGTAGTAGTAACTAAAATCTCCACTTAGGCCTCCTGCACACTAGCTGTGATTGTGAATTGCACTCAAAAGGCTTGGAAGCAACTCATATAGGGCAGCACACAGACACCAGTCGGTGTGGTCTCCAATTTACATGGGCACAGCACATTGATATATATTGGCATGTCCTACTACTCATCCATGAAATAGACAGGAATAGGACATGCTATCAATTATTTTCAATGTAGTTGTAGTTGTGGATAGTCTCCTGGACATATAATGGTACCATGTGCTCTTTGTGCATTAACACAGACAGCACACAGCCCAGATATGGTAGTGTGTACCTAACCTTACCCAATACATATTTGGTTAGGAACTGACTTTCTTCTGGATGCTGCTCCGCGGCAACTAGTCAGCTAATCATCCACCTTTTCATCAAAGGATGCTCATAATTCACAGGTGACCCACCAAAATGAATATAATTTGCTTTACATTTTAAAAGATATCGATAAACATTCATATAAAAAATCATTTTGAAAGTGCCAAACCTTGTAGGTAATGAAATTATAAAAGTGCATTAACACTTTACTTACAGCTTTTGCTTGTTCTCTGTCCTCACATGGCCAAGAGAAAATGAAGTACAGTACCCTTACTCTGAACAGTCTGACAAAAGATCAGTCTAGAATAGTTGAACATGTCATGCTACCACAAAGCAACAGAGATTATTTTATTCTAACTTTCAAGACAATCAAAATGTGCTCCAGCTATACAGAGCTACTAACTGTACATACATACATATTGTTTGGGTAGAAAAAATTCTTAAAAGCTCAATATTAAATAAGATGTAAGTGCACAAAAAGAGCAGTCACTAATGTGCCGTTTGTCTCAATAAATGTAACCACCAGTTTCAGATTATAAAGAGAAGTAGCGCTCCGATATGCATAATGCAGTCTTATACTAAATTAGCAACAAGTTGATCAATAAAATATTTCATAAATGCGCTCATTGTCAAAAAGAATCAAACACCTTGTTATTTTGCTGCAAAACACAGCATGCAGTTATATCTCAGTAAGATAAGCAAATGATTCGAGTTGTGGTGGGATTAGATGAACAGTTTTGCCCATGAGGCCCAAAAAGAAGATCCACCCAAGAGATTTCACCGATTAACAGAATTTGAAATGGGTTGCATTATTGTAATGAGAAACGCTAGATGGTCGTATCAACAAATTGTCTGTCACCTGGGCTGTTCTGACCAGAATGTTAGGAGGTGTTAGAGCCAGTGGATGGGTTAGGCCACATACACAAGACAACTGGGCATAGGACACCTTCAACACCACCAGTAGAGAGGATCGTCTGAACATCCAAAAAACACGAGCAGCTCCAACTGTTTTGTTGTCCACCATTCAGAAACAGATGGCACAATTGTTACACCCCTGTGTCTGTCTGAACCATTTCCAGGTGCTTAGCTGAAGGACGTTTGGTCTTATAGCCCCCATTATATGTACTTCATTTGGCACTGCCCTTTCCACTGTCGTCTCTGTTTGCAGTGGTGTCATGAACAATGAAACTGTTGGGTTACAAAGTGGAACCAGGTTGTCTTTAGTGATGGATCAAGTTTAGTTTGGGCTCTGATGATGGCTGTGTCAGACTCTGGAGACCTAGGGGTCATTGCCTCAATCCTGCCTTTGCTGTGGAGTAGCACACTGTCACCCCCCTTCCCACTAATGTGATAGTCTGAAGGAACATTGCATATGATAGTTAGTCATTCCTAGTAGTGGTATGAGTGACAATGACAGCTCAGCGATATGTTCAAGACATCCTGCAGCCACACGTGTTGCCTCTCATGGCAGGGCTTCCAAGAGGCATTTTCCAGTGCTGTACACAGCAAGGGTGTCGCAGAAATGTCTCCACAATATTGCCAAATGTCAATGGCCTGACTGGTTGACAGATTTATTGTCAATAGAACATGTATGGGACCATCTGGGATGCCAACTTGGACAGCCTATGAGTCTGCCCAGTCTAGAGGCTCAGTTACAGGATTTAATGAAACTTTCAGAAACATATGGAATCTGTATGCTTTAATGTATCCAAGCTAGAGGTGGCCTATTAGAATACAAGAGCCTCTATGGCTGTCTGTATCACATCTTGCATCCAAGCTAGAGGAGGCCCAACAAGGTATAAGAGCCTCTATGACCACCTGTATGACATGTTGTATCTAAGCTAGAGGTTGCCCAACATGGTACTTGAGCCTCCCATTAAGGGATCAGTTTTTCCACAATAAATTCTCCTTTTGCTCTATCATTGCAATCACTTACTTATATCAACATTACAATCACATATGAAAAGTTTCATTCAATTATGACAACTCTTTCTACTTGATTTTTCGACAATGTGTGTATTTTCAAAACTTACAACATATAATGCTTGACCTTGAACTTCCACAGGCAAGATGACTGTAGAACAAACGAGCGGTGTGCAGAGGTGGGGAGCTGAACAGATGCAAACACTAAACAAAGTCCTCTTCTGCCCATGCCTGATTTATGTTGGTGATTGCAAAAAAGTAATAATGAGAGACAGGGGAGCTGGTACACACTGTATATAATCTGAAACTATTTGGAAACTGCCAAACTGCAATAAAACTGCATGTCGGCTCAGTTTTCAGACATGTTTCGGCTGCTACATGTTATGTGGCCCTCTAGGGGATATGCCATAAATATCACCAGTGGGATTCTCAACAATCGGGTGAACAGAGGTCCATCAATTCTTGCTTCATACACTTCAGTAGAGACAGGGCCACATTCAATTGCTGCCCTTGAAATGTATGGGTGGCTGTATTCCCAGTGGCTGGGAATTTATAAATGTGAATCTGGTAATATTTGCATGTAGCTGTACAATAATCCCCCCGAATCAATTTTACTAGTGGGCCCTAGGCACTCCAGTCCAACAATGGGTAGTTACATCTATTCAGACATACGTTAGTGGCTGCTGGTTTTGGTTCCTTTTAATAATGATCTTTATGGTGTGCATTGGGTAGCGTACAACTGAAGTGGCTTGGCATGTACCATTGGTCCTATAACAATTGTTTGAACAATATTAACTGTTGGCGCAGGTACTATTCTTATACCTTTTTCTATTCGATCCTAAAAAGTTTCATTTTAATTCGGCAACCATACACATTCAATTGTCAAAAGTGTCACTGTTTCTGGATGGAAGCAGAACCTTTTCCTAATCCTGGGGAATGCTGTCTGGCAGAAGCGTAGCTAAATACTCATGGGCCCGGGTGGAAAAGTTTCTCTTAAGGCCTCCCAAATTCTCTTAACCTCTTAATACAGAGGTGTAACTTGAAGCAAAACCTGTAAAAGGACCCCCAACTATAATGGTTTATTCATAGTACTGGGCTCCCTATATGGAGAAGAGAGGCTTTGTGGGCCCTCCAAGGCTCTTAGACCCAGGTGCAACCACATCCCCTGCATCCACTATAGTTACGCCAGTGATGTCTGGCTAATATTTATCTAACGCAAATGAGTTAGGGTATATGATAATAAATGTCTTCACACATCCAAGCTCAACCTTCATAAAACAGGACTATAATAAAGGAACTGAAAACTTTAATTAAAGCCAAACTCTTACTTACTGATGAACCCATCTTACACTAATCAATCATTACTCACTTCCCACCCTCAGCCAAAGATGATCAAAATTTGGATTATAAATAAAATCAATGCATTATTTGTTCTTACTCAGACACACAGACACATTATAAGCCAAGCATTGTATCTCACTTTGTTTTAGATGCTGCATTATATGGAAAGTTGATGCTTTCACAATAGTGCCACAGTTCCAGTCTTCCACGATTTAAGAATGTCCCTGCTTCAGCTCAAGTGTGTTAATCCAAATGATAAATCCACTGATTGACACACATGTGCAAAAACAGGGATATCTTCAAAAGCTAATCCGTTGGCAGCTTTCAAGAACAGTTCAGTAAATATTTGTGTTTAGTGTAAAGGCAGCAAATCCATGATTGAGAGAACGATGCAATGAACCAGCATGCAATATAACAAGTAAAGTGTGGGGAGAAGAACACTAATGGCCAATGCAATCCTCATACCCTTCCAAACTTCACAGTCACTTTATACCTTCTTGCTTTAAATACCATCTCCTGGGGGCATTACTACAGTAGGTAAACAAGTAAGATAGGAAAAAATGGTCATAGATGTAAAAAATGTCCATGATCTGACATCTGACACACTACTAATATATTTTTAAGTAGACTCATAGACTGGTAGAGTTGGAAGGGACTTCCAGGGTCATTGGGTCCAACCCCCTGCTCATTGCAGGATTCACTACATTATCCCAGACAGATAGACATTTCTCCATCCTGTTTGAAGACTTCCAATGAAGGAGAACTCACCACTTCCCATGGCAGTCTGTTCCACTCATTGATCACTCTCAATAATCTGTGTCTCCTCCCTTTCAGTTTCTTCCCATTTCTTTTAGTCATTCCTTGTGTAAATAAGAATAGGGCTGATCCATATGCAATGTGAAAGCCCTTCTGATTTTTGTAGACAGCTATTAAGTCTCCTCTCAGCCTTCTTTTTTGCAAGCTAAACATTCCCAGATCCATTAACCATTCCTCACAGGACATGATTTGCAGACCGCTCACCATCCTGGTAGATCTTCTCTGAACTTGCTACAGTTTTTAGTAATACTGTAATTTTCTTACATTGTATGACCAATATATTCCTGATTAATGAAATAGATTTATATTGGAAAAAAAAACTTTTCCCACAAAAAATTGAATGATTAGCACTCTGACCACCCTAATAAACGATTTTAGGGTGTGTTCATGAGTCACTGGTTTTCTACAGACTTTGCCGTTGATTTTAGTGCATATCTGCAGTAGATTTCACCTTTTCTAATAAATGAAAAATAAGGACAAAAACACACGGGTGCACGCGTTAACACGCTTGGTGCAATGGGCTATGCAAAGTGTGTTAGAGTTTGAAAAATAAAGTGGGAAGATAAGTTCTGCCCTATCTTTCTTGCACATAGTATTATACAAGACTCCCAATAGTGGAAATGAAATCATTGAAATCAATGGTTTAGTTTCCTCCTATTATGTGGCCATGATTTTCATGGCCACATAACAGGACCAAAACACACCCATCTGTGTATGGCGTGAAATCTGCTGTAGATCTGCACCAAAATCCACAACTAATCAACAATGAGTGAACGCACCCATTGGGTAGCTTCACACTCAATGTAAATGCTGTAGAATTTCCGCAACTAATTTTATTGCCGAGATTCTACAGCATTTACAGTGCAAGCCAAGTGAAGAACATTTCTAAGAATCTCCAGCACTTGGAGAAGAAATGATCGACACCGAATCTGCAGTGTTTTTTTAAAAATGCTACGGATTCAAAACCGAAAACATGTCTATTTATGCTGAGGATTTTAATCCCAGAAATACAATCTAGGTGTGGATTTGGCCAATGCGGTAATCCAGCATATTTGCTGAAGAAAACCCGCAGTGAATATGCTGTGCGAGAAGGTGGCCCGAAGGGAATATATGCAATTAGAGAATAAAATACTTTTTGGTCTTTTCTAGAAACTGACTCATTTATGCTTATTTCCTTTGTCGACTATTTGAACTCAATCCCAATTACCTAAAGATGATTAGGTATTTATTTTTACACTGTTTGCTAATTGATTGCTTAAAGCCAACTTCATATGTGACATATTTGCTGTAGGCTTAAGGTGCATTTAGACTGAAAGATGATCGCTAAAAAAACGCTCAAATGGCAGCTTGAGTGACAGTTTTGAGCAATCATCTTTGCATAACTCTTAAGTAACTAATTAGATACTTAAAGATATAAATGGAGGTGGAGCGGGACACCACTGATAACTTCAAGAAAAACAGCTGTTTTGTATATGCAAACAGCTGCTTTGTTCCCCGCAGTTATCAGTGGTGTGCCGCTGAGCTGATAGCTCTGAGAAACAGCAGGAGTGCTGACAGTTCCTTTCTTCTCGGAGCTTTCAGCTGGTATCCCACTAGGAAGTCCCAGCGGGATACCAGCTGAAAGAATGAGAAAATCACTGCGCAGCGCTGATAAGAGTCACCATTGATTTCTAGCTTGCTAGAAATCAACGATGAACAAATAGTGCACATACAGTGCACAATGGGCGTGCATTTAGACACAACGATTATTGCTCAAAGGATGGCTTTTAAGCGAATTTTGAGCAATAATCATTGTCTAAATGGGCCTTTACTGCAGCAGAAATTATACGCCAAATCCATGCCTACATGGTACGGATTTGGCCATGTTTTAATTGCAAATATGTTGCAGGATTTATTCTTTATATTTCAAGGCTTGAATTCCACAGCAGAAATCCACAGCAAGAATCAACATGTTGCAGATTTTTTGTGGAAAATTTCTGCTCTATATAACAGAAGTTTATGAAATCTCCTCCACATGGCTAATATTGTAAATGTAGCAGATTTTCTACAGAAATTTTGCAGCATTTATGGCAAGCCTTAGATCTCTGCTTTATAAGGGCTCACTTACATGGCATATGTGGCTCACGTATCACGTGTGTATAATACTCAGTACACAGCTAATATGCATGTAACATGCATATTTGTTGCGGATATTAGATCCCCATGGCCTATGTTGCTGCATATGACACTAAAAACGCAGATGTGTGTGTGGCCCATTAGAAATCAATGAGCTTTCAGCACCGCATATTACGTGTGTGAAAAATGCACACATAATATATGGGCCACATATGCCCGTGCACAACTATGAACAGTAGAAGCAACTGGATGTCATAATGTATTAGGACTTTGAGAAGTAACTTCATAATGAGTCTCAGATCTACCTTCTGTCTCATCACAATTCCAGTTTCTTCTTTATGAGGTAGCTAGGATCTGAAGATGCAGCCATTCAACAACCTTGTCAATTACTAGTACAGGCATTATGCAATTTAAATTTCGTAGTGGCTCCAGACCAGTCCTTTATGTTAATGCTGAAAAAAGAAGTTTTTTTAACAATAGGTATCTTCAAACAGAAACTAATAAGTGGCATGGTGGCTCAGTGATTAGCACTACTGCCTTGTAGGGCTGGATCCTGGGTTGAAATCTGACCAAGGGCAACATCTGCTTGGAGTTTGTATGCTCTTCCTGTGTTTGTGTGCGTATCCTCTTCATAAGAATCGCCTATATTTACATAGTGCCTACATTTATTGAGAAGAAGTAGAAAGTAGAAGCATGGTGGCTCAAGGGCTAGCATTCTTGCCTTGCAATATTCAGTCATTGGTTTAATCTACCCAAGGGCAACATCTGCATAAAGTTTTGTATGCCTTCCCCATATTTGTGTGGCTCTCCAACCACACTCCAAACACATTTTAAAAGGTGATTTTAGAATGAAGATCCAATGGAGGCAGAGACCAGTATCAAGTGAGGAAAATCTATGTATAGTGCTGTGGAATAAGTATGTAAAATAATTAGGTCAATTAAATTTTAATTTTTCTCCTACAGTAATAAAAGATAGATGTTGGCAAAATGATACTAATTTATTCTCCTATTGAATAATGATCTGACAAGATAATAACAATTTTGCTGTGAAATAAAAAAATGCTACAAAATAACATAAGATGTCAATGGTAATTTGAAGGAATAACAAAAGCAAGTAAAATATGGTACTGAGTGTCGGCTTTCATTATGGCTCATTTAGTTTGGGTTTATATCACTATGAGCTACATCATTATGAGAGACTGATACAAATCGGATTAAATTCATGTTACAGCCTTACTCGGATGGCTTCATTTATTGCCGTGTGACCAGCATAGTAAATCTTTTACTTATGATAAAAGAGAACACTTTAAAATGTATCCTGAATTGTTTTACTATTTAACCAATCTTTATTATGATTGCTTAAAATCCTGAGGTTTGAGGGTGACATCTAAAGCATCTGTTAAAAACTTAGTTAAAATATATAATAGAAAATAGAATGCCCAGACTAACTGTGATGACTAATTTTAAGTAATAATAGTATATTATAAAATATGTTGATTGGGCATACCTGGATTGGATGAGCAGTCAATTTACCAAATAGCATAATAAAAGAGCATTTTTAAATATCTGACAGTTTAGATCAAATATTAATAACATTACAGTATTTAAGATTGCTGTCCTTCGTCTCTTTAAAGGGGTTGTCCCGCGCGGAAACGGGTTTTTTTTTTTTCAACCCCCCCCCCCCCCCCCCGTTCGGCGCGAGACAACCCCGATGCAGGGACTTAAAAAAAAAACCGCACAGCGCTTACCTGAATCCCCGCGCTCCGGTGACTTCTTACTTACCGGTTGAAGATGGCCGCCGGGATCTTCACCCTCGGTGGACCGCAGGGCTTCTGTGCGGTCCATTGCCGATTCCAGCCTCCTGATTGGCTGGAATCGGCACGTGACGGGGCGGAGCTACACGGAGCCGGCATCCTGCACGAGCGGCCCCATTGAGAAAAGAAGAAGACCCGGACTGCGCAAGCGCGTCTAATTTGGCCATTAGACGCCGAAAATTAGGCGGCTCCATGGAAACGAGGACGCTAGCAACGGAGCAGGTAAGTGAAAAACTTCTTATAACTTCTGTTTGGCTCATATTTAATGCACGATGTACATTACAAAGTGCATTAATATGGCCATACAGAAGTGTATAGACCCACTTGCTGCCGCGGGATAACCCCTTTAAGTTAACCAAAGGACAAAGGAGATTTCCGGTATCTGACAACTCTGGCGGCCGCCCTCAGTGAGTAATTACATTGCTGATCATCCAATATAAGTGCCCTCCATCACAGATATGTTTCAATGCTTGAGAAAAGTGTTTTCATACACCGAAACGCGTTGCATATCCTCACTTATCTCTGTGTGTCATGTTATTGGTGATTCTGCTGTAGCCAATAAACCATCATACATCCATTTTTGGATTTCATCTGTCTTCGGGACCCATCACCAGGGGGAGGTTGCTTTATTAGCAGACCCCCTCTTCTAGTAGGTGACATTGAACTTTTCAATTTGCCTACACTTATGAGTGCGGGATTTTCTTCTTTTTTTGCAAACATATTTGTTCTTTAAATCATATGTTAATTTTAGTTTTAAGTTTACACTTGTAATTTTCAACAATTATTCTCTAACCTGCAATGCAAAATAACACTAAAGGGCTCTTAGATCATCATGTTCAGTTCCTTTGTGAAGCTTTTACTTTCAAAACACAGCTATGCGTGTTTCTCGATTCTTCTCCTTACTAATTGACTAACAGGAAGTTATTATTTCCTGCCATGCTACACACATTAGAGCTTAGGTCACTCTCTCTATAAGGTACTATTATCTTATATTACACTACCCCTTCCTTACTCATGCAGACTAAAAAAAAGAGAGACTGCCTTTTATAAGTGCTGATGCTGCTATAATCACAGAACTTTATCAGCTAGCAAATTCCATCTAGGCAAAAATGAAAATCCCTTGTTTAACTAAGATATTGAAGTTCTTTTCAAATGGCACATAACTATGTTACAAAATTAACACCAATGAAGACAGAATGGTGTTGCAAGAGGATCTGAATAAAATGGGGGCTTAGACAGAAAAGTGGCAAATGAGGTTCAACACTGATAAATTTAAAGTTATGCACATGGACAGAAGAAATTCTTGTCACCATTACACACTAAATTGAAAACCACTGGGTAACACTGATATGGAAAAGGACTTGGGGATTTTAGTTAACTATAAGCTTAACTGGAGCAACCAGTGTCGGGCAGCTGCAGCCACAGCAATAAGGATCATGGGGTGCATCAAAAGAGGTCTAGGGGTACATGATGAGAACATTGTTCTTCCACTTTACAAGTCACTGGTCAGATCGCACATGGAATATTGTGGGGAGGTTTTGGGCAATGGTACTCAAGAAGGATATATCAGGACTTGAGCAAGTACAAAGGCGGGAAACTAAAGTAATTAAAGGGGTTGTCCCGCGGCAGCAAGTGGGTCTATACACTTCTGTATGGCCATAATAATGCACTTTGTAATATACATTGTGCATTAATTATGAGCCATACAGAAGTTATAAAAAGTTTTTTACTTACCTGCTCCGTTGCTAGCGTCCTCGTTCCCATGGAGCCGACTAATTTTCGCCCTCCGATGGCCAAATTAGCCGCGCTTGCGCAGTCCTGGTCTTCTGCTCTCTTCAATGGAGCCGCTCGTGCAGAATGCCGGCTCCGTGTAGCTCCGCCCCGTCACGTGCCGATTCCAGCCAATCAGGAGGCTGGAATCGGCAATGGACCGCACAGAAGAGCTGCGGTCCACGGAGGAAGAGGATTCCGGCGGCCATCTTCACCGGTAAGTATAGAAGTCACCGGAGCGCGGGGATTAAGGTAAGCGCTCCGGTAAGCTTTCTTTAGGTCCCTGCATCGGGGTTGTCTCGTGCCGAACGGGGGGGGGGGGTTGAAAAAAAAAAAACCTGTTTCGGCGCGGGACAACCCCTTTAATGGAATGGGCAGACTACAATACCCAGAGAGGTATCAAAATTGGGATTATTTATTTAGAAAAAAGATGGCTGAGGGGCAACCTAATACCTATGTATAAATATATCAGGGGACAATACAAAGATCTCTCCTATGCTCTGTTTATACCCAAGGCTGTGACTGTAACAAGGGGGTATCCTCTACATCTAAAGAAAAGAAGGTTTTTACACCAATACAGAAGTGTATTCTTTACTGTAACGGCCTAGTCACACGGGCCCCGGTGCGCCCGTGTGACTGAGCCCTTACTGCAGAAAGAAGACGGCTGTACTTCAGGACGGACAACTCCCCGCAGCGCAGAAGTAAGAACACATGACCGGCAATGAAGCCGGTCACATGTTCTTTCTTCTGGCGCTGCAGAGAGACGTCCGTCCTGAAGTGCGGCCGTCTTCTTCCTGCAGTAACAAGGGTGCCGATGCGCCTGTTTGACTAAGCCCTAAGGGTAGTGAGACTGTTGAACTCTCTACCTGAGGAGGTGGTGAAGGAAAACTCGCGAAAAATGTACAAGAGGGGCCTTCACGCCTTTCTTGTGTGATACAATATTATGTTATAATCAACTTCAAAATGGTTGTTGACCCAGGGATTATTCCGAATGCCAGATTGGAGTCAGGAAGGAATTTTTTCCCTTAAATGGAGAAAATTGGATTCTAACTCATTTTTTTGCCTTCCTCTGGATTGACATTGGGGTGGTGGTGGCCTGAGCTGCATGGACATGTGTCTTTTTTCAGACTTGCATGCTATGCTGTGTTTGTCAGCAGCATTAAAGTAAAGTTGATGTGGTAGTTCACATCTACTCCTACTGTACCTCATATAATAACTAGAATTAATGGACAGTGTAGACTGAAAGTGAATAAACCTTAAAAACAACATAATCCATTTAGTGTTTAGAGAGTTTTTTTTTCCAGGGAAATACTATTGATGACCTATCCTCAGGATAGGTTATCAATAGTTGATTGGCTGGAGTCCACCACCCAAGACCCTGGCCTCCTATCAGCTCTACAACACACAGGGGTAGGGAGGAGAAGCTATTGCCCTGATCCCTGTGTAGTGGCTATAACTTGTAACTGCAGTCACAGCTTTCTTAGTAATCAATAAAAGCTGCACTTGCAGTTAGAAGTGCTAGCCACTACACAGGGATGGGAGCAGCAGCTTCTTCTCTGTAACCCTGTGTGTTGTGAAACTGACAGTGGGCGATCAGCTGATCAGCCAGGGTCCCGAGAGGGGGAACCCAGCTGATTAACTAGAATATTTTCTTGGGAAACTCCTTTAAGTCTAGATAAAAAACAATTAGAGTCTGAATTTACATACCCTGTTTCCCTGAAAATAAGACAGTGTCTTATAATAATTTTTGCTCAAATAGATTTTACTTTTTTACATGTATAGCTGCCTGGACACTATTTATATTGTCTTTTTTATTAACTGTAACTAGGGCTCAATTTTGTAGTAGGACTTATACGCCAAACATCCTCAAAAATCCTGAAAAAGCATTCTGCATCCTCAAAAATCCAGAAGAATTATGCTAGGTCTTATTTTGGGGGTAGGTCCTATTTTCAGGGAAAAGGGGGGACTAAGTGTATTTTATTTAGATCACTGAATCTCAACCTCTACAAGACTTTTGTCAGAATGCAGTAAGTTCCCTACTAGTACATGAAGTGGTAAAATTGCCCAATTGAATGTCCTGGCCACATTTAAACTGTTGGTAAGAGATGCTGCCGGGAGCAGTACTGAAGACAAACTTGACCGCACAATTACAGCTATAATAACATTTAATGCCTGTTACTACTTACACTACTTAAAGGAGTTGTCCCATAATGCAAGTTTAATAATCCTTCACAGTATGGCCTTAGTCAGACGAGCGTTTTTTCGCGCGATTTGCGGATCGCATGACGGATGCGCATCCGCAAATCGCGTGATCGGTGCCCGAAAATCGCTCGAAAATCTGCTCCTAGCCGCGTTTCATTAGAAACGGGCTGGAGCTGTCCAGCGCATTGCATTCAATGGAGCCGGCAATACAGCCGACTCCATTGAAAGCAATGCGCTGCGGGCGAGTGTGGGATGAATTGTCGGGAAGGGCTTAAATATATAAGCCCTTCCCTGCAATTCATCCAGAAAAGTGTTAAAATAAAAAATATATACATACTCACCTGCTCCCGTCAGCCGGAGTTCCGCGCAGCCGGCCTGCAGTGGGTGTGAAGGGGGTGTGAGTCAGACCTGCCCCCTGATTGGCTCAGCGCTGAGCCAATCAGGGGGCAGGTCTGACTGACACCCCCTTCACACCCACTGCAGGCCGGCCGCGCGGAACTCCGGCTGCCGGGAGCAGGTGAGTATATATATATATATATATTTTATTTTAACACTTTTCTGGATGAATTGCAGGGAAGGGCTTATATATTTAAGCCTTTCCCGACAATTCATCCCGCGCACGCCGGCAGCCCATTGCTTTCAATGGAGGCGGCTGTATTGCCGGCTCCATTGAATTCAATGGGCAAACATCGTTCTTCTCTGCCACAGCTGTTACAGCTGTGGCAGAGAAGAATGATTTGTCTTCTATATGTTCTCAATGGGGTCGGCGCTGCTGCCGCCGGCCCCATTGAGCGCATATGGAGAAGAGAACAGGAATCGCAGATCGCAGATAGGTGCGATCTGCAATTTCTGTTCTGTAATTTATCGGACGAGCGCATAAAAAGCGCTCATGTGTCCGATACCATTGCAAAGCAATGGTTTTAAAAAATCGCTGGACGCATGCGCATGCGCAAATCGCGCAAAAAAACGCCCGTCCGACTAAGGCCTATAGGTGATAAATGTCTGATGGTTGGTGGCCTCACAATTAAGAGAACAGGAGTCACAAGCCTCATATTCCTTCTCACTGCTTGACTACAGTGAGCAGGAGTTTCGATGGAGAAGCATTTGAGACTTCCATTATGCACAAGAATGAAGGAAAAAATAAACAAACAGACTATATATACAATTGAAGTCATAAGTTTACATACAATAAGTTTGAAGTCATGAAAACTCCTATTTACCCCTTCACAGATTTCATGTCCACAAACGATAGTTTTAGAAAGTTGTTTTGATACTTTGTACATAACACAGGCAATTTTTCCAACAAATGTTACAAAAATATCATTTTATTTGTAATTCACTATGACTCACTATATCAAAATTCCAGTGGATCGGAATTTACTCTTTGAGGACATGGCCATTTTTTTTACTATTTAATTTTTGTTTTCTGCTCTGAGCTTTCAAAAAATCATGACTTTTTAAATTATTCCATAGAGTTAAATAGCCTTTAAAAATCCATAAAACAGTAATAACGGCTTTGAAAGCTCCTGATACACTAATTGTTAACATTTGAGTTAACTGCAGGTGTACCTGTGACAGTATTTTAAGGCCTCTTCGCTTGAAATCATGTTAAAATCAAAAGAAATCAGTCTAGATATCAGAAAAATAATTGTGGCCCTGTTACCATGTTACCATGTCTGGTACATCCTGGGGAGCAATTTCCAAATGCCTGAAGGTACCACATACATTTGTTCAGATGGTCTTATGCGATTTTATACACCATGGGACCACACAGCCATTATACAATTCAAGAAGGAAAAAATGTCCCGACTCCCAGAGAGGAACATAATTTAGTGCTAAAAATAAAAATCAATCAATTACAACAGCAAATTAATCTTATGAAGAAGCTGGAGGGAACAGGTATAAGTATCTATATCAACAGTAAACAAAGCCTTGACCTCAACCTCAGAGAAATTGTATGAGCAGGGCTGAAAAGCATGTGCAAGCAACAAAGCCTGCAAACCTGACTGAGTTACACCAGCTCTATCAGAAGGAATGGGCCAAAATTCCAGCAAGCTAATGTGATAGGCTTCTGCAAATCTACCCAAAATTTTGACCCGAGTTAGACAATTCAAAGGCAATGCTACCAAATACTAACCACATGTATAAACTTTTGAGGCACTAAGAAAGTGCTGAAATAAATTATTGCCTCTTCTCTTTTTCTGGCATTTCACATTCTTGAAATTCAGCAGTGATCCTGACTTAACAGAGGGAGTGTGTATTAGGAGAAAATGTTAGGAATTTTTAATGACTGTAGCTAAGGTGTATACAAACGTACGACGTATGACTTACATGGCTAATTAAAAACAATCTCATGAATGTTTGCCAGTAAATTCATAATTGTGTCTCACAATATTTAGAAAAGACATAATTACATTTATTGAAATGTCTTCAGGAGGATAAATAATACTTTTAGCAAACAGTCTATATCTATCAATAAAACCTCCAATTACAGCATGATCACTATATCATTCCTATCTCCCCCCCCCCCCCCCCCCCCAATGTCTCAACCAACATGATTTGTCACTTTGCCCATTTTACCGTCTAGAAAAGAGGATGTTGTTGCCCTGATTAATATGTCTGGTTAAGCCTTTTATTAATTGCATATAGTATACTGATAGTAAGAATGTGACTCTTCACTTTCAGCATCATTGTTCTCTTTAAACTTGTAACAATATTTGAAACAGATGATAAAAGGTGGTTTTGTTGATCAGTTCTTCCGCTGAAGATCTGATCAACATTTCCACCAACACAATCTTTTCTGGCAGCATGGAGGATTTTGCTTCCCGGTTGGTGAGGAGCATCTGCTGTCTGGCTTGCACTTACAGAATGTGATGGCAATAGCAATGATTTTTATGATTGTTGATCTTTCTTTTCCTTCACACCTCTCTCCATGTATTCTCAACTGTTACTGCAGTTACTAACAGACTGTATTTTACTCTATGAAGTAGAATCTGCTTCATTAACTTGTGTCTTGTTCCCAGCAAGTGTCTAGAACGCCCACCCAAACCACTAATATTTCTCCGAGCTAGCACCCTCAAAGCCTTAACAGTTGTCTCAACAAGAGAAACTCCACATTCCCTTTACCTCTTGACCAGTTTAAAGGGGTTGTGTGGTTTCAAATTAAAAAAATGTATCTGCTGGGCAAGGGTTAAAATAAAAAGATAAAAAGCATACTCACCTGTTTTCACTCTCTCAGAGCACCGCTAACTGGCTCCACTGCCCTGTCAGCATCCCCCATCACTGGAAGTTAGATAACTGGTGTGGCCAATTAGAGGCCATAGCGTCACCTTACTGAACTCCTGGCATCATAGCAGCCAGGATGTGAATGCTGATGCCAGGATTTCAGGAAGTGATGTTGCAGCCTCTGATTTGCCCCAGCGGTTACCTGATGTTTGGCACTGGAGACGGGGACAGGTCAGAGCCAGTTAGTGGTGTACAAAGACTGGTGAGTGTGTTTGATTTATTTTAACCCCTTGCTCAGCCAATAAAAAGCTATAATTTGCAACCACACAATTCATTTAAGTATTTCATGATGTCAAATAGAAATCCAATTTGTGTGAAGACCTAGATGATGAAGTCTGTTATATGAATTATACAAGAAAACTTAAAAAAAGATTAATTTGGGTGTGCTGGGTAATTTAAGAAACATACTGAATTTTTGAATCCTCACCAACCTTCTAAACCAGTGTCCCCAAGGGTATGGGGCCGAGATCCATATGATACACTTTAACCTTGAGGATGTTGGTTTATCCAGTGAAACATATTGGGGAGACCCTTTCCTAAATTTTAACAGATATATAGTCTGTGTAGCAGTGAATTATAAGTGGAGCTTAGTGTACTGCAGAAATTTAAGCCCCTGCTACATGACACAATTATCATGCAAATCACTTGTTAGATGGGGTGGTTTGCACAATAACTGTGCCGTGTGAATGCACTCAGTGAAAGACCGATCAGTGATGAATCGCTGATCAGATTTTTCATGCAGACCATAAAATCATCGTTGTACTGCCGCTGTATCATTCAGTTTAAATAGGCAGTTGTTCGTCTATGAATGACTGCCTGCTTACTATGAATAAAGGCAAGCAGGCAGGAACAATCCCTGTAAAAAAAAATCGGAGCTGCATAAATAGCACATCAGTGACCGTTTTCAGTCACCAATTTTATATGCTGCATCCATAGATGCCATCTTTTGCCAAGATATGCTTGAAGCTCCCATAGAGGAAGAGAGTTTAGCTCCATCCAATGCTGACAAAAGCAGACAGCTGGTGCTATTTAAGCAGTTATTCCAAAGATTTCTGCCGATAGAGGGATTTCCGCACAGCAGTGTATTCTTTTGCCGATATGCTGCAGCCATCCATGTGAATGGCAGAAAATTTGTGGCTAAAGATTAGGACTAGAGATGAGCGAACGCGTTCGTCCGAGCTTGATATTCGTGCGAATATTAGGGTGTTCGGGATGTTCGTTATTCGTAACGAACACCATGCGGTGTTCGGGTTACTTTCACTTCCTTCCCTGAGACGTTAGCGCGCTTTTCTGGCCAATTGAAAGACAGGGAAGGCATTACAACTTCCCCCTGCAACGTTTAAGCCCTATACCACCCCCCTGCTGTGAGTGGCTGGCGAGATCAGGTGTTCGCCTAATATAAAAGTCGGCCCCTCCCGCGGCTCGCCTCAGATGCGGTGTGAGTTAGATGAGGGACAGTGCTGTTTATACCGGAGCTGCTGTAGGGAAAGAATTGGTAGTTAGTGTAGGCTTCAAGACCCCCCAAAGGTCCTTATTAGGGCCACTGATAGCTGTGTGTTGGCTGCTGTTAGCAGTGGCATTTTTTTTTTTCTCAAAATCGCCTCTGCAGACCGTTGCACCTGGCATTAGGGACAGAAGTGCTGCATAGGCAGGGAGAGTGTTAGGAGTGAGTGTAGCCTTCAAGAACCTCAACGGTCCTTTCTAGGGCCATATTTATCCGTGTGCAGTACTGTCCAGGCTGCTGTTGGCTGTGCTGCATTTTTTTGGGGCTTCTCAAAATCGCCTCTGCAGAGCATTCCACCCTCCATTGATACTGCAGGGAAAGAATTGTATAGGCAGGGCCACAACACAGTTATTATTCATAGAATATACGCAGTGCTGCCTTTTGGTGGGAAAAAACTGAAAACAAATCTATTTGTCCAGCCTCTGTCCGTCCTAACGCCTGTGGACACGTGTGAGCTGCGTGAAAAACATTGCTAAATCATACGCACCCAGCTACGCTTTACTGCTGGCTTCGCCATTTGCTTTCCTTAATTGGGAAAAAAAATACCTGCTCTGCCAGAGTTATAATAACTCTGCTACCCTCACGTTCTGTGACACATAAGCAGGGACACAGCACAGTTATTACACTTCTCATGTTCATTGAATATACGCAGTGCTGCCTTTTGGTGGGAAAAAACTGAAAACAAATCTATTTGTCCAGCCTCTGTCCGTCCTAACGCCTGTGGACACGTGTGAGCTGCGTGAAAAACATTGCTAAATCATACGCACCCAGCTACGCTTTACTGCTGGCTTCGCCATTTGCTTTCCTTAATTGGGAAAAAAAATTCCTGCTCTGCCAGAGTTATAATAACTCTGCTACCCTCACGTTCTGTGACACATAAGCAGGGACACAGCACAGTTATTACACTTCTCATGTTCATTGAATATACGCAGTGCTGCCTTTTGGTGGGAAAAAACTGAAAACAAATCTATTTGTCCAGCCTCTGTCCGTCCTAACGCCTGTGGACACGTGTGAGCTGCGTGAAAAACATTGCTAAATCATACGCACCCAGCTACGCTTTACTGCTGGCTTCGCCATTTGCTTTCCTTAATTGGGAAAAAAAATTCCTGCTCTGCCAGAGTTATAATAACTCTGCTACCCTCACGTTCTGTGACACATAAGCAGGGACACAGCACAGTTATTAAACTTCTCATGTTCATTGAATATATGCAGTGCTGCCTTTTGGTGGGAAAAAACTGAAAACAAATCTATTTGTCCAGCCTCTGTCCGTCCTTACGGGCGGTGGAGACGTGTGAGCTGCGTGAAGAACAGTGCTAAATCATACGCACCCAGCTACGCTTTACTGCTGGCTTCGCCATTTGCTTTCCTTAATTGGGAAAAAAAATACCTGCTCTGCCAGAGTTATAATAACTCTGCTACCCTCACGTTCTGTGACACATAAGCAGGGACACAGCACAGTTATTAAACTTCTCATGTTCATTGAATATACGCAGTGCTGCCTTTTGGTGGGAAAAAACTGAAAACAAATCTATTTGTCCAGCCTCTGTCCGTCCTAACGCCTGTGGACACGTGTGAGCTGCGTGAAAAACATTGCTAAATCATACGCACCCAGCTACGCTTTACTGCTGGCTTCGCCATTTGCTTTCCTTAATTGGGAAAAAAAATTCCGGCTCTGCCAGAGTTATAATAACTCTGCTACCCTCACGTTCTGTGACACATAAGCAGGGACACAGCACAGTTATTAAACTTAGATTATTCATTCACTAGAGGCAGTGGGGCCTTTCGTTTTCCAAAAAGGGCAAAAATTATATTTGGCCTGCAGTCTTGCGCCAATTTATTTCCTGCCTGTGAAATCAAATCACTGGTAATACAGCATGCTGAGGGGTAGGGGTAGGCCTAGAGGACGTGGACGCGGCCGAGGACGCGGAGGGCCAAGTCAGGGTGTGGGCACAGGCCGAGCTCCTGATCCCGGTGTGTCGCAGCCGACTGCTGCGCGATTAGGAGAGAGGCACGTTTCTGGCGCCCCCACATTCATCGCCCAATTAATGGGTCCACGCGGGAGACGGTTATTAGAAAATGAGCAGTGTGAGCAGGTCCTGTCCTGGATGGCAGAAAGTGCTTCGAGCAACCTATCGTCAACACGCAGTTCTGCGCCGTCCACTGCTGCAAATCCGAATCCTCTGTCTGCTGCTCCTCCTTCCTCCCAGCCTCCTCACTCCACTACAATGACACCTGCTCAGGAGCGGGAACACTCCCAGGAACTGTTCTCGGGCCCCTGCTCAGATTGGGCAGCAGCGGTTCCTCTCCCACCAGAGGAGTTTATAGTCACTGATGCCCAACCATTCGAAAGTTCCCGGGGTCCGGGGGATGAGGCTGGGGACTTCCGCCAACTGTCTCAACAACTTTCTGTGGGTGAGGAGGACGATGACGATCATACACAGTTGTCTTGCAGTGAGGTAGTAGTAAGGGCAGTAAGTCCGAGGGAGCAGCGCACAGAGGATTCGGAGGAAGAGCAGCAGGACGATGAGGTGACTGACCCCACCTGGTGTGCAACGCTTACTCAGGAGGACAGGTCTTCAGAGGGGGAGTCAAGGGCATCAGCAGGGCAGGTTGCAAGAGGCAGTGCGGTGGCCAGGGGTAGAGGCAGGGCCAGACCGAATAATCCACCAAGTGTTTCCCAAAGCGCCCCCTCGCGCCATGCCACCCTGCAGAGGCCAAGGTGCTCTAAGGTCTGGCAGTTTTTCACAGAGACGCCTGACGACCGACGAACAGTGGTGTGCAACCTTTGTTGCGCAAAGCTCAGCCGGGGAGCCAACACCAACAGCCTCACCACCACCACCATGCGCAGGCATATGATGGCCAAGCACCCCACAAGGTGGGACGAAGGCCGTTCACCGCCTCCGGTTTGCACCCCTGCCTCTCCCCCTGTGCCCCAACCTGCCACTGAGATGCAACCCCCCTCTCAGGACACAGGCACGACCGTCTCATGGCCTGCACCCACACCCTCACCTCCGCTGTCCTCGGCCCCATCCACCAATGTCTCGCACCGCACAGTCCAGCCGTCGCTAGCGCAACTGTTGGAGCGCAAGCGCAAGTACGCCGCCACGCACCCGCACGCTCAAACGTTAACCGTCCGCATCGCAAAATTCATCAGCCTTGAGATGCTGCCGTATAGGGTTGTGGAAACGGAGTCCTTCAAAAGTATCATGGAGGCGGCGGCCCCGCGCTACTCAGTTCCCAGTCGCCACTACTTTTCCCGATGTGCCGTCCCAGCCCTGCACGACCACGTCTCCCGCAACATTGTACGCGCCCTCACCAACGCGGTTACTGCCACGGTCCACTTAACTACGGACACGTGGACAAGCACAGGCGGGCAGGGCCACTACATCTCCCTGACGGCACATTGGGTGAATTTAGTGGAGGCTGGGACCGAGTCAGAGCCTGGGACCGCTCACGTCCTACCCACCCCCAGAATTGCGGGCCCCAGCTCGGTGCTGGTATCTGCGGAGGTGTATGCTTCCTCCACTAAAGCACCCTCCTCCTCCTCCTCCTCCTCCTCTGTCTCGCAATCAAGATGTGTTAGCAGCAGCATGTCGCCAGCAGTCGGTGTCGCGCGGTGTGGCAGCACAGCGGTGGGCAAGCGTCAGCAGGCCGTGCTGAAACTACTCAGCTTAGGCGATAAGAGGCACACGGCCCACGAACTGCTGCAGGGTCTGACACAGCAGACCGACCGCTGGCTTGCGCCGCTGAGCCTCCAACCGGGCATGGTCGTGTGTGACAACGGCCGTAACCTGGTGGCGGCTCTGCAGCTCGGCAGCCTCACGCACGTGCCATGCCTGGCCCACGTCTTTAATTTGGTGGTTCAGCGCTTTCTGAAAAGCTACCCACGCTTGTCAGACCTGCTCGTAAAGGCGCGCCGGCTCTGCGCACATTTCCGCAAGTCCCACACGGACGCTGCCACCCTGCGCACCCTGCAACATCACTTTAAGCTGCCAGTGCACCGACTGCTGTGCGACGTGCCCACACGGTGGAACTCTACGCTCCACATGTTGGCCAGGCTCTATGAACAACGGAGAGCTATAGTCGAATACCAACTCCAACATGGGCGGCGCAGTGGGAGTCAGCCTCCTCAATTCCTTTCAGAAGAGTGGGCCTGGTTGGCAGACATCTGCCATGTCCTTGGTAATTTTGAGGAGTCTACCCAGGTGGTGAGCGGCGATGCTACAATCATTAGCGTCACCATTCCTCTGCTATGCATCTTGAGAAATTCCCTGCAAACCATAAAGGCAGCTGCTTTGCGCTCGGAAACGGGGGCGGGGGAAGACAGTATGCCGCTGGATAGTCAGGGCACCCTCCTGTCTATTTCTCAGCGCGTACAGGAGGAGGAGGAGGAGCATGAGGAGGATGAGGAGGAGGGGAAAGAGACAGCTTGGGCCGCTGCTGACGGTACACCGGCTGATTGCCTGTCATCCTTTCAGCGTGTATGGCCTGAGGAGGAGGAGGAGGAGGAGGAGGAGGAGGATCCTGAAAGTGATCTTCCTAGTGAGGACAGCCATGTGTTGCGTACTGGTACCCTGGCACACATGGCTGACTTCATGTTAGGATGCCTTTCTCGTGACCCTCGCGTTGCACGCATTCTGGCCACGACGGATTACTGGGTGTACACACTGCTCGATCCACGGTATAAGGAGAACCTGCCCACTCTGATTCCCGAAGAGGAAAGGGGTTCGAGAGTGTTGCTATACCACAGGACCCTTGCGGACAAGCTGATGGTAAAATTCCCAGCCGACAGCGCTAGTGGCAGAAGGCGCAGTACCGAGGGCAAGGTAGCAGGGGAGGTGCGGAGATCGAGCAGCATGTACATCCCAGGCAGTGCAACAGTCTTTAAGGGCCTGGCCAGCTTTATGGCTCCCCACCAAGACTGTGTCACCGCTCCCCAGTCACGGCTGAGTCGGCGGGAGCACTGTAAAAGGATGGTGAGGGAGTACGTAGCGGATCGCACGACCATCCTTGGTGACGCCTCTGCCCCCTACAACTACTGGGTGTCGAAGCTGGACACGTGGCCTGAACTCGCGCTGTATGCCCTGGAGGTGCTTGCTTGTCCTGCGGCTAGCGTCTTGTCGGAGAGGGTGTTTAGTGCGGCTGGGGGAATCATCACAGATAAGCGTAGCCGCTTGTCAACCGACAGTGCCGACAGGCTAACACTCATCAAGATGAACAAAGGCTGGATTTCCCCAGACTTCTGTTCTCCACCAGCGGACAGCAGCGATACGTAAGCAATACGTAGGCTGCACCCGCGGATGGAAGCTACGTTCTCTCTCACCATCCAAAACGGGGACATTTCTGCTTCATCAATCTGTGTCTAATATTCCTCCTCCTCCTCCTCCTGCTCCTCCTCCTGAAACCTCACGTAATCACGCTGAACGGGCAATTTTTCTTAGGGCCACAAGGCTCAGTCAAATAATTTTTCAGAACAATTTTTAAAAGTTTCAATGCGCTTAAAAGCATTGGAACTTTAACTTGAACCAATTTTTCGTTACACTGGGCTGCCTCCAGGCCTAGTTACCACTTAAGCCACATTAACCAAAGCGATTAATGTGTTTCACCTGCCCTCTTGGCTGGCCATGGCCAATTTTTGGGATGTACATTAGTACTGTTGATACAGCAATTTTTGTGGGCCCTCGCCTACAGTGTAATCAAATTAATTTTTAGCCCACCTGCATTACAGCTGACGTAACCTCAGCTGTGTTGGGCAATGCAATGGGATATTTCTATGTACCGCCGGTGGCTTCCTGGCACCCACCCAGGCAGTGGGTCCACAGGGAGTTTAACCTACATGTGTCCACTTGTAAAGAACCCCAGTCTGACTGGGGCATGCAGTGTGGGCCGAAGCCCACCTGCATTAAGCACGACATTACTACCTCAGCTGTGTTGGGCAATGCAATGGGATATTTTTGTGTACCGCCGGTGAGTTCCAGGGAGCCACCCATGCTGTAGGTGCACACGGAGTTTTTAATACATCTGTACACTTCTAAAGAACCCCAGTCTGACTGGGGCATGCAGTGTGGGCCGAAGCCCACCTGTATTACGCACAACATTACTACCTCAGCTGTGTTGGGCAATGCAATGGGATATTTTTGTGTACCGCCGGTGGGTTCCAGGGAGCCACCCATGCTGTAGGTGCACACGGAGTTTTTAATACATCTGTACACTTCTAAAGAACCCCAGTCTGACTGGGGCATGCAGTGTGGGCCGAAGCCCACCTGTATTACGCACAACATTACTACCTCAGCTGTGTTGGGCAATGCAATGGGATATTTCTATGTACCGCCGGTGGCTTCCTGGCACCCACCCAGGCAGTGGGTCCACAGGGAGTTTAACCTACATGTGTCCACTTGTAAAGAACCCCAGTCTGACTGGGGCATGCAGTGTGGGCCGAAGCCCACCTGCATTAAGCACGACATTACTACCTCAGCTGTGTTGGGCAATGCAATGGGATATTTTTGTGTACCGCCGGTGGGTTCCAGGGAGCCACCCATGCTGTAGGTGCACACGGAGTTTTTAATACATCTGTACACTTCTAAAGAACCCCAGTCTGACTGGGGCATGCAGTGTGGGCCGAAGCCCACCTGTATTACGCACAACATTACTACCTCAGCTGTGTTGGGCAATGCAATGGGATATTTCTATGTACCGCCGGTGGCTTCCTGGCACCCACCCATGCTGTAGGTGCACACGGAGTTTTTACTACATCTGTACACTTATAAAGAACCCCAGTCAGACTGGGGCATGCAGTGTGGGCCGAAGCCCACCTGCATTAAGCACGACATTACTACCTCAGCTGTGTTGGGCAATGCAATGGGATATTTCTGTGTACCACCGGTGGGTTCCAGGGAGCCACCCATGCTGTAGGTGCACACGGAGTTTTTAATACATCTGTACACTTCTAAAGAACCCCAGTCTGACTGGGGCATGCAGTGTGGGCCGAAGCCCACCTGTATTACGCACAACATTACTACCTCAGCTGTGTTGGGCAATGCAATGGGATATTTCTATGTACCGCCGGTGGCTTCCTGGCACCCACCCATGCTGTAGGTGCACACGGAGTTTTTACTACATCTGTACACTTATAAAGAACCCCAGTCAGACTGGGGCATGCAGTGTGGGCCGAAGCCCACCTGCATTAAGCACGACATTACTACCTCAGCTGTGTTGGGCAATGCAATGGGATATTTCTGTGTACCACCGGTGGGTTCCAGGGAGCCACCCATGCTGTGGGTCGACAGGGACTTCACAATAGGGAGTTGTACCTGCCTGTGTCTATGAATTAAAAAGCCCGGTCTGACTGGGGCATGCAGACACCTTGACAGAATGAATAGTGTGTGGCACATAGGTTCCCCATTGCTATGCCCACATGTGCAGCTCCTGATGGCGGTGGCACAGGATTCTATTTCTCATTGCTTCTGTACAGCATTGTGGGCTATCGCCCCGCCCCTATTAAAGAGGGTCGCTACCTAGCCGTGCCAACCCTGTGCAGTGTGTGCCTGCGGTCCCTCGTCGTGGCAGACGCACTTCTAAATAGACATGAGGGTGGTGTGGCATGAGGGCAGCTGAAGGCTGCGCAGGGACAGTTTGGTGTGCGCTGTGGGGGGGAGGGGGGGCGGTTGGGCAGCATGTAACACAGGAGAAGTGTCAGTGGAGTGTCATGCAGGCAGTGATTGTGCTTTGTTGGAGGTAGTGTGGTGCTTAGCAAAGGTATGCCATGCTAATGAGGGCTTTTCAGAAGTAAAAGTTGTTGGGGGGGGGGGGCCCACTCTTGCCGCTATTGTGGCTTAATAGTGGGACCTGTGAACTTGAGATGCAGCCCAACATGTAGCCCCTCGCCTGCCCTATCCGTCACTGTGTCATTCCCATCACTTTCTTGAATTGCCCAGATTTTCACACATGAAAACCTTAGCGAGCATCGGCGAAATACAAAAATGTTCTGGTCGCCCATTGACTTCAATGGGGTTCGTTGTTCGAAACGAACCCTCGAGCATCACGGGAAGTTCGTTCCGAATAACGAACACCCGAACATTTTGGTGTTCGCTCATCTCTAATTAGGACTTGATCGTGGCTATTCTTCATTTATGTGACTTTACAGCGTGTAAAAATGAACGACGAACGTAAAAATGCATATGGTCCTGTGAAAGGGGCCTGAAAGCAAGTAAGATGGTGGTTCTTGTAAAAAGGAGGGCAAAAGTATGTCCATTTTTGGGCAGGAGGTGAGACAGCAATTGTATGGTTAAAGAGTTACTGCACCTGTGCAATACTGTAATGAAATGTAACCAATCAGTTTGTTTTTAGATAACAAAGGAATACATAGTAACATAGTATGCTGGGCTGAAAAAAGACAATATCCATCTAGTTCAGCCTGTTTCCAACCCCTTGTTGATCCAGAGGAAGGCAAAAAAAAAAAACAATAAGGGAAGAGCCAATTTAGACCTAAATGTCTCTGTGTAGATTGGTTCTCGTTGGTTCAGTTCTTGGGAAATTATTCCAACTGAACATATATATACCAGTACAATAAAGTGTCCATGCTTTCTAAAGAAAGAGCCTGGGTATCATTGGACTCTACAACACCATTAATGTATGGAGGATCATTTACTTCAATTAATCATTGTGTCACATCTCTAGGAAACCTCAGCAGTTATTCGTGTTCACTTTCTTTGCACTTGCAGGCAAAACAATACAGGACAATAAATTAGAGTCTAGAGGGTCTCTATATGTCATATCCCATAAAATGGAGCAAAATAAAAATTCTAGATAATGGCAATGATCCCTAAGCTATGATTAAGTAGTGATGCCGATCCAATATTTAATAGCAAAAACTCCCTTGGTAATCCACCTGCTACACAAAAAACTGGTTCATATATTTTACATGTGTAATTATTTTTCTCTCAAGATATCTTAGCTTCTACGAGGATGTTTCTTAAATTAGAGCTTCATGCTATTTTAAACCAATATGTGAAATAATATTAGCAGTGTCCATGTGATGCAACGACAACTATACAACGTATTGTTTTCTACAACTCCCCTCAGTCTTACATGCTATTGCTAGAATGTTCCACAACCTAAATTTTGAGATTATTTTTTTCTATTTAGGAAATTCATATTTATGCAATTTTTTAAAATTTTTTATGATTTCTAAAACTGTACATTCTTTCAGTGCAACTCCGATACACAGGCGTATTATTTTTGGAGGAGCATAGATTAAATCTACTACAACTTATTAGAGATGAGCGAGCACCAAAATGCTCGGGTGCTCGTTACTCGAGTCGCACTTTCAGTGATGCTCGAGAGTTCGTTTCGAGTAACGAACCCCATTGAAGTCAATGGGCGACTCGAGCATTTTTGTATATCGCCGATGCTCGCTAAGGTTTTCATTTGTGAAAACCTGGGAAATTCAAGAAAGTGATGGGAACGACACAGAAACGGATAGGGCAGGCGAGGAGCTACATGTTGGGCTGCATCTCAAGTTCCCAGGTCCGACTATTAAGCCACAATAGTGGCAAGAGTGAGACCCCCCCCCCCACACACACACACACTGTCAGCATAAAGATCGTTCTCCTCTGCCACAGCTGTAACAGCTGTGGCAGAGAGCAACGATGTTAGCCCATTGAATTCAATGGAGCCGGCAATACAGCTGGCTCCATTGAAAGCAATGGGCTGCCGGCGATCGCGGGATGAATTGTCGGGAAGGGGTTAAATATATAAGCCCTTCCCTGCAATTTATCCAGAAATGTGTAAAAATAAAAAATATATATATACTCACCTGGTCCCAGCAGACGGAGTTCAGCGCGGCTAGCGGCAGTCCTCCTGAACTACTCTGAACAGCTGTGAGTAGTATTCAGCAGCCGGGGATTTAAAATCCCTGCCTGCTGAATGAGCTGCCTCTAATTGGTCACAGCCTGACCAATCAGAGGCAGATTCCACTCACACACCCATTCATGAATTTATGAATGGGTGAGTGACTGCTGCCTCTCATCTGATTGGTCCCGCTGAGCCAATCAGAGGCAGCAGTCACACACCAATTCATAAATTCATGAATGGGTGTGTGAGTGGAATCTGCCTCTGATTGGTCAGGCTGTGACCAATTAGAGGCAGCTCATTCAGCAGTCTGGGATTTTAAATCCCCGGCTGCTGAATACTACTCACAGCTGTTCAGAGCAGTTCAGGAGGACTGCCGCTGGCCGCGCTGAACTCCGTCTGCCGGGACCAGGTGAGTATATATATATATTTTTTTTTTTTACACATTTCTGGATGAATTGCAGGGAAGGGCTTATATATTTAACCCCTTCCCGACAATTCATCCCGCGATCACCGGCAGCCCATTGCTTTTAATAGAGCCGGCTGTATTGCCGGCTCCATTGAATTCAATGGGCTAACATCGTTCTGCCGGGACAAGGTGAGTATATATATATATTTTTTTTTACACATTTCTGGATGAATTGCAGGAAGGGCTTATATATTTAAGCCCTTCCCGACAATTCATCCCGCGCTCGCCGACAGGCCATTGCTTTCAATGGAGCCGGCTGTATTGCCGGCTCCATTGAATTCAATGGTCAGTGCTCGTTTAATCGAGACGAGTACCGCGTGGTGCTCGTCTCGAGTAACAAGCATCTCGAGCACCCTAATACTCGAACGAGCATCAAGCTCGGACGAGTATGCTCGCTCATCTCTACAACATATATTTGTATAAATAATTTTAGAATTGACCGATTAACATTCAGAACTTTCTATATTGTTTGTCTGCTTTTTTTAATTCTTAATGATTTGTTTTTAATGTTATTTTGAATTTTATTTTAATTTACTTTTATCCCAAAGAGAATTTCATTTTACAATCTTTATTTTTTAACTTTAATACAGTATTTTGGCATCTATTTATATAGCAATACACCAACTTGCGCACCAATAGTAATATGCAATTCCTAGGGCTCATCTGTGACCATAAAAATGTTTTTATGGTCCCCGAGTTACCTAGCCATATATCATATAGGTTTTATTCATTTGACAAGAATACCCTGTGACTTGATCAGTGGGTATAATGAAAACAAAGGTTTAATACCATGTTAGACAGTAGAGCAAAATGTGATTGCTCCCAGCAAGCGAAACCACGTGATCTTGTAGATATGATACCTTTTAATGGCTAACAAAAATACATGATGTTATAGAGAACTTGCGAACCTCTCGGGTACTTCGTCAGGCTAAAATGGGCCAACTCCGCATTTTGATTAATGGGGAGTTGCTCGAACTACACCAATGCTCCTGCATGCTGTGCACAGTATTCTTTATGACATGCAATGGGTCAAACGGTGAAGAACAGAGTTTTCTCTGAATGCTGCAGTCTGACTACAAATATGGCTATGTGTTACAGTCATTGTCCTGCTCCTGATAATGTGTGCATAGTGCTAGTTTCCGTGTGCTATAATTAAAATGTTTGACCCTGCGCAGAAACAAACTTTTACTATCAAACAGTTAAATACAGGTGGGTCTGGATGTATTTGGACAGGGACACATTTTTCATAATTTAGCCTCTGTGTACTACCACAGTAGATTTGAACTATAGCTATCACAATGTGATTTGAAGTGTATTCTTTTAGCCTTAATTAAAGTTGTTTAATAGAGATGAGCGAGCGTACTCGTCCGAGCTTGATACTCGTTCGAGTATTAGGGTGTTCGAGATGCTCGTTACTCGAGACGAGCACCACGCGATGTTCGAGTTACTTTCACTTTCATCTCTGAGACGTTAGCGCGCTTTTCTGGCCAATAGAAAGACATGGAAGGCATTACAACTTCCTCCTGTGACGTTCCAGCCCTATCCCACCCCCCTGCAGTGAGTGGCTGGGAAGATCAGGTGTCAGCCGAGTATTAAAATCTGCCCCGCCCGCGGCTCGCCACAGATGCATTCTGACATAGATCAGGGAAAGTGCTGCTGATGCTGCTGCTATAGGGAGAGCGTTAGGAGTTATTTTAGGCTTGAAGAACCCCAACGGTCCTTCTTAGGGCCACATCTGACCGTGTGCAGTACTGTTGAGGCTGCTTTTAGCAGTGTTGTACCATTTTTTTTTTTTTTGTATATCGGGCGTGCAGACCATTGCGTTCTCAGTCTGCAGTCATTTTACTCAGTATAGGGGCAGTACTGGTGAGGCAGGGACAGTGGGAAAGGTGAAAGAGATATACTGTCTATATAGGCAGTGGGCTTTTTAAAAAAAAATTGGGGAAAAATACTATATTTGGGCTGCCTGTGACCGTCTTCAGTGTACTGCGTGTCTGCTGGGGGTAGTAGTCCTAATTAATACGCAGCTAAGCGTTACAGCAGGCTTGCGCAAAATTGTTTCCTGGCTCTGCTGTGCCCGTTACATCCCCACCGTGATAGCGCCAGAGGGAAACAGTATACATAATATACGCTGCATACAGTATCTGACTGGTGTTTCAGCTCACCATCTAAAAAAAGGGAAGCCAAATACTTAAGGCGTACCACTGCCCTTTGGCGACTTGACTGCGTCTGCGCTGTGAATTCCACTAGCTCAGTGATACACACCTACGTCTCACTACAGGCGTGCGCAAAATTGTTTCCTGGCTCTGCTGTCTCCGTTACATCACCGCCGTGATAGCGCCAGAGGGAAACAGTATACATAATATACGCTGCATACAGTATCTGTCTGGTGTTTCAGCTCACCATTTAAAAAAAAGGAAGCCAAATACTTAAGGCCTACCACTGCCCTTTGGCCACTTGACTGCTTCTGCGCTGTGAATTCCACTAGCTCAGTGATACGCACCTACGTCTCACTACAGGCATGCGCAAAATTGTTTCCTGGCTCTGCTGTCTCCGTTACATCACCACCGTCATCCCGCCAGAGGGAAACAGTATACATAATATACGCTGCCTACAGTATCTGTCTACTGTATCAGCTTAGCATTTAAAAAAATAGAAGCAAAATACTTAAGGCGTACCACGGCCCTTTGGTGACTTGACTGCTTCTGCGCTGTGAATTCCACTAGCTCAGTGATACGCACCTACGTCTCACTACAGGCGTGCGCAAAATTGTTTCCTGGCTCTGCTGTCTCCGTTACATCACCGCCGTGATAGCGCCACAGGGAAACAGTATACATAATATACGCTGCATACAGTATCTGTCTGGTGTTTCAGCTCACCATTTTAAAAAAGGGAAGCAAAATACTTAAGGCGTACCACGGCCCTTTGGCGACTTGACTGCGTCTGCGCTGTGAATTCCACTAGCTCAGTGATACGCACCTACGTCTCACTACAGGCATGCGCAAAATTGTTTCCTGGCTCTGCTGTCTCCGTTACATCACCGCCGTGATAGCGCCACAGGGAAACAGTATACATAATATACGCTGCCTACAGTATCTGTCTACTGTATCAGCTTAGCATTTAAAAAAATAGAAGCAAAATACTTAAGGCGTACCACTGCCCTTTGGCGACTTGACTGCTTCTGCGCTGTGAATTCCACTAGCTCAGTGATACGCACCTACGTCTCACTACAGGCGTGCGCAAAATTGTTTCCTGGCTCTGCTGTCTCCATTACATCACCGCCGTGATAGCGCCACAGGGAAACAGTATACATAATATACGCTGCATACAGTATCTGTCTGGTGTTTCAGCTCACCATTTTAAAAAAGGGAAGCAAAATACTTAAGGCGTACCACGGCCCTTTGGCGACTTGACTGCGTCTGCGCTGTGAATTCCACTAGCTCAGTGATACACACCTACGTCTCACTACAGGCGTGCGCAAAATTGTTTCCTGGCTCTGCTGTCTCTGTTACATCACTGCCGTGATAGCGCCAGAGGGAAACAGTATACATAATGTATGCTGCATACAGTATCTGACTGGTGTTTCAGCTCACCATTTAAAAAAAGGGAAGCCAAATACTTAAGGCGCACCACTGCCCTTTGGTGACTTGACTGCGTCTGCGCTGTGAATTCCACTAGCTCAGTGATACGCACCTACGTCTCACTACAGGCGTGCGCAAAATTGTTTCCTGGCTCTGCTGTCTCCGTTACATCACCGCCGTGATAGCGCCACAGGGAAACAGTATACATAATATACGCTGCATACAGTATCTGTCTGGTGTTTCAGCTCACCATTTTAAAAAAGGGAAGCAAAATACTTAAGGCGTACCACGGCCCTTTGGCGACTTGACTGCGTCTGCGCTGTGAATTCCACTAGCTCAGTGATACGCACCTACGTCTCACTACAGGCATGCGCAAAATTGTTTCCTGGCTCTGCTGTCTCCGTTACATCACCGCCGTGATAGCGCCACAGGGAAACAGTATACATAATATACGCTGCCTACAGTATCTGTCTACTGTATCAGCTTAGCATTTAAAAAAATAGAAGCAAAATACTTAAGGCGTACCACTGCCCTTTGGCGACTTGACTGCTTCTGCGCTGTGAATTCCACTAGCTCAGTGATACGCACCTACGTCTCACTACAGGCGTGCGCAAAATTGTTTCCTGGCTCTGCTGTCTCCATTACATCACCGCCGTGATAGCGCCACAGGGAAACAGTATACATAATATACGCTGCATACAGTATCTGTCTGGTGTTTCAGCTCACCATTTTAAAAAAGGGAAGCAAAATACTTAAGGCGTACCACGGCCCTTTGGCGACTTGACTGCGTCTGCGCTGTGAATTCCACTAGCTCAGTGATACACACCTACGTCTCACTACAGGCGTGCGCAAAATTGTTTCCTGGCTCTGCTGTCTCTGTTACATCACTGCCGTGATAGCGCCAGAGGGAAACAGTATACATAATGTATGCTGCATACAGTATCTGACTGGTGTTTCAGCTCACCATTTAAAAAAAGGGAAGCCAAATACTTAAGGCGCACCACTGCCCTTTGGTGACTTGACTGCGTCTGCGCTGTGAATTCCACTAGCTCAGTGATACGCACCTACGTCTCACTACAGGCGTGCGCAAAATTGTTTCCTGGCTCTGCTGTGCGTTCCGTAAGGGAAGTCAGCCTCCAACCACAGGCCAATAAGCGGAATATTTAATTACAGCGTTCTGTTTCTGCTCTACTTGTAATACACCATGCTGAGGGGTAGGGGTAGGCCAAGAGGACGTGGACGCGGGCGAGGATGCGGAGGCCCAAGTCAGGGTGTGGCCACAGGCCGAGCTCCTGATCCAGGTGTATCTCAGCCGACTGCTGCGGGATTAGGAGAGAGGCACGTTTCTGGCGTCCCCACATTCATCTCACAATTAATGGGTCCACGCGGTAGACCTTAATTAAAAAATGAGCAGTGTGAGCAGGTCCTGTCGTGGATGGCAGAAAGTGCATCCGGCAATCTATCGACCACCCAGAGTTCTACGTCGTCCACTGCTGCAACTCTGAATCCTCTGGCTGCTGCTCCTCCTTCCTCCCAGCCTCCTCACTCCATTACAATGACACATTCTGAGGAGCAGGCAGACTCCCAGGAACTGTTCTCGGGCCCCTGCCCAGAATGGGCAGCAATGGTTCCTCTCCCACCGGAGGAGTTTGTCGTGACCGATGCCCAACCTTTGGAAAATTCCCGGGGTCCGGGGGATGAGGCTGGAGACTTCCGGCAACTGTCTCAAGAGCTTTCAGTGGGTGAGGAGGACGATGACGATGAGACACAGTTCTCTATCACTCAGGTAATAGTAATTGCAGTAAGTCCGAGGGAGGAGCGCACAGAGGATTCGGAGGAAGAGCAGCTGGACGATGAGGTGACTAACCCCACCTGGTTTGCTAAGCCTACTGAGGACAGGTCTTCAGAGGGGGAGGCAAGTGCAGCAGCAGGGCAGGTTGGAAGAGGCAGTGCGGTGGCCAGGGGTAGAGGCTGGGCCAGACCGAATAATCTACCAACTGTTTCCCAAAGCGCCCCCTCGCGCCATGCCACCCTGCAGAGGACGAGGTGCTCAAAGGTCTGGCAGTTTTTCACTGAGAGTGCAGATGACCGACGAACTGTGGTGTACAAGGTTTGTCGCGCCAAGATCAGCCGGGGAGCCACCACCACCAGCCTCACCACCACCAGCATGCGCAGGCATATGATGGCCAAGCA
The DNA here is from genome assembly GCF_035609145.1 of Eleutherodactylus coqui. Classification (NCBI taxonomy): domain Eukaryota; kingdom Metazoa; phylum Chordata; class Amphibia; order Anura; family Eleutherodactylidae; genus Eleutherodactylus; species Eleutherodactylus coqui. The sequence goes on along the minus strand of NC_089840.1, from coordinate 185,875,303 downwards.
CCCCACAAGGTGGGACGAAGGCCGTTCACCGCCTCCGGTTTGCACCACTGCCTCTCCCTCTGTGCCCCAACCTGCCACTGAGATCCAACCCCCCTCTCAGGACACAGGCACGACCGTCTCCCAGCCTGCACCCACACGCTCACCTCCGCTGTCTTCGGCCCCATCCAGCAATGTCTCTCAGCGCAGCGTCCAGCCGTCGCTAGCGCAAGTGTTAGAGCGCAAGCGCAAGTACGCCGCCACGCACCCGCACGCTCAAGCGTTAAACGTGCACATAGCCAAATTGATCAGCCTGGAGATGCTGCCATATAGGCGTGTGGAAACGGAGGCTTTCAAAAACATGATGGCGGCGGCCCCGCGCTACTCGGTTCCCAGTCGCCACTACTTTTCCCGATGCGCCGTCCCAGCCCTGCACGACCACGTCTCCCGCAACATTGTACGCGCCCTCACCAACGCGGTTACTGTCAAGGTCCACTTAACAACGGACACGTGGACAAGCACAGGCGGGCAGGGCCAATATATCTCCCTGACGGCACATTGGGTGAATTTAGTGGAGGCTGGGACCGAGTCAGAGCCTGGGACCACTCACGTCCTACCCACCCCCAGAATTGCGGGCCCCAGCTCGCTGGTGGTATCTGTGGTGGTGTATGCTTCCTCCACTAAACCACCCTCCTCCTCCTCCTCCTCCTACGCAACCTCTGTCTTGCAATCAAGATGTGTCAGCAGCACGTCGCCAGCAGTCGGTGTCTCGCGGGGTGGCAGCACAGCGGTTGGCAAGCGCCAGCAGGCCATGCTGAAACTACTCAGCTTAGGAGAGAAGAGGCACACGGCCCACGAACTGCTGCAGGGTCTGACAGAGCAGACCGACCGCTGGCTTGCGCCGCTGAGCCTCCAACCGGGCATGGTCGTGTGTGACAACGGCCGTAACCTGGTGGCGGCTCTGCAGCTTGGCAGCCTCACGCACGTGCCATGCCTGGCCCACGTCTTTAATTTGGTGGTTCAGCGCTTTCTGAAAAGCTACCCACGCTTGTCAGACCTGCTGGGAAAGGTGCGCTGGCTCTGCGCACATTTCCGCAAGTCCAACACGGACGCTGCCACCCTGTGGACCCTGCAACATCGGTTTAATCTGCCAATGCACCGACTGCTGTGCGACGTGCCCACACGGTGGAACTCTACGCTCCACATGTTGGCCAGGCTCTATGAGCAGCGTAGAGCTATAGTGGAATACCAACTCCAACATGGGCGGCGCAGTGGGAGTCAGCCTCCTCAATTCTTTACAGAAGAGTGGGCCTGGTTGGCAGACATCTGCCAGGTCCTTGGAAACTTTGAGGAGTCTACCCAGATGGTGAGCGGCGATACTGCAATCATTAGCGTCACAATTCCTCTGCTATGCCTCTTGAGAAGTTCCCTGCAAAGCATAAAGGCAGACGCTTTGTGCTCGGAAACGGAGGCGGGGGAAGACAGTATGTCGCTGGATAGTCAGAGCACCCTCCTGTCTATATCTCAGCGCGTTGAGGAGGAGGAGGAGGAGGGGGAAAAGACAGCTTGGCCCACTGCTGAGGGTACCCATGCTGCTTGCCTGTCATCCTTTCAGCGTGTATGGCCTGAGGAGGAGGAGGAGGAGGATCCTGAAAGTGATCTTCCTAGTGAGGACAGCCATGTGTTGCGTACAGGTACCCTGGCACTCATGGCTGACTTCATGTTAGGATGCTTTTCTCGTGACCCTCGCGTTACACGCATTCTGGCCACTACGGATTACTGGGTGTACACACTGCTCGACCCACGGTATAAGGAGAACCTTTCCACTCTCATACCCGAAGAGGAAAGGGGTTCGGGAATGATGCTATACCACAGGGCGCTGGTGGACAAGCTGATGGTAAAATTCCCATCCGACAGCGCTAGTGGCAGAAGGCGCAGTTCCGAGGGCCAGGTAGCAGGGGAGGCGCGGATATCAGGCAGCATGTACAGCACAGGCAGGGGAACACTCTCCAAGGCCTTTGACAGCTTTATGGCTCCCCAGCAAGACTGTGTCACTGCTCCCCAGTCAAGGCTGAGTCGGCGGGAGCACTGTAAAAGGATGGTGAGGGAGTACGTAGCCGATCGCACGACCATCCTCCGTGACGCCTCTGCCCCCTACAACTACTGGGTGTCAAAGCTGGACACGTGGCCTGAACTCGCGCTGTATGCCCTGGAGGTGCTTGCTTGTCCTGCGGCTAGCGTCTTGTTAGAGAGGGTGTTTAGTGCGGCTGGGGGAATCATCACGGATAAGCGTACCCGCCTGTCAACCGACAGTGCCGACAGGCTTACACTCATAGAGATGAACAAAGCCTGGATTTCCCCAGACTTCTCTTCTCCACCAGCGGACAGCAGCGGTACCTAAACAATACGTAGGCTGCACCCACGGATGGAAGCATTGTTCTCTATCACCATAAAAAACGGGGAGCTTTTAGCTTCATCACTGTGTATTACATTCATCCTCCTCCTCCTGCTCCTCCTCCTGAAACCTCACGTAATCACGCCGAATGGGCAATTTTTCTTAGGCCCACAAGGCTCAGTCATATTACTTTAGTAAACAATGTTTATACGTTTCAATGCTCATTAAAGCGTTGATACTTGCACCTGAACTAATTTTTATTTTAACTGGGCTGCCTCCAGGCCTAGTTACCACTTAAGCCACATTAACCAAAGCGATTAATGGGTTTCACCTGCCCTCTTGGTTGGGCATGGGCAATTTTTCGGAGGTACATTAGTACTGTTGGTACACCAATTTTTTTGGGCCCTCGCCTACATTGTAATCCTAGTAATTTTTAGCCCACCTGCATTAAACCTGACGTTACCTCAGCTGTGCTGGGCACTGCAATGGGATATATTTATGTACCGCCAGTGGGTTCCAGGGAGCCACCCATGCTGTCGGTCCACACGGAGTTGTAACTGCATGTGTCCACTTCTAAAGAACCCCAGTCTGACTGGGGCATGCAGTGTGGGCTGAAGCCCACCTGCATTAAACCTGACGTTACCTCAGCTGTGCTGGGCACTGCAATGGGATATATTTATGTACTGCCGGTGGGTTGCAGGGAGCCAACCATGCTGTCGGTCCACACGGAGTTGTAACTGCATGTGTCCACTTCTAAAGAACCCCAGTCTAACTGGGGCATGCAGTGTGGGCCGAAGCCCTCCTGCATTACAGCTGACGTTACCTCAGCTGTGCTGGGCACTGCAATGGGATATATTTATGTACCGCCGGTGGCTTCCTGGGACCCACCCATGCTGTGGGTCCACACGGAGTTGTAACTGCATGTGTCCACTTCTAAAGAACCCCAGTCTGACTGTGGCCTGCGCTGTGTGCCGAAGCCCACCTGCATTAAACCTGACGTTACCTCAGCTGTGCTGGGCACTGCAATGGGATATATTTATGTACCACCGGTGGGTTCCAGGGAGACACCCATGCTGTCGGTCCACACGGAGTTGTAACTGCATGTGTCCACTTCTAAAGAACCCCAGTCAGACTGGGGCATGCAGTGTGGGCCGAAGCCCACCTGCATTTAATCTGACGTTAGCTTTGCTGTCCAGGGCACTGCAATGGGATATATTTATGTACCGCCGTTGGCTTCCTGGCACCCACCCATGCTGTTGGTCCACACGGAGTTGTAACTGCATGTGTCCACTTCTAAAGAACCCCAGTCTGACTGGGGCATGCAGTGTGGGCCGAAGCCCACCTGCATTAAAGCTGACGTTACCTCAGCTGTGCTGGGCACTGCAATGGGATACATTTATGTACCGCTGGTGGGTTCCAGGGAGCCACCCATGCTGTGGGTGCACACGGAATTCCCATTGTGGAGTTGTACCTGCCTGTGACTATTTATAAAAAAAACCCGGTCTGACTGGGGCATGCAGACACCATGACAGAATGAATAGTGTGTGGCACATGGGTTCCCCATTTCTATGCCCTCGTGTGCAGCTCCTGATGGAGGTGGCACAGGATTGGATTTCTCATTGCTTCTGTACAGCATTATGGGTTATCGCCCCGCCCCTTTTAAAGAGGGTCACTGCCTGGCCGTGCCAACCCTCTGCAGTGTGTGCCTGCGGTTCCTCCTCATGGCAGATGCACTTATAAATAGACATGAGGGTGGTGTGGCTGTGAGGCCAGTGTGTGGCATGAGGGCAGCTGAAGGCTGCGCAGGGACACTTTGGTGTGCGCTGTGGACACTGGGTCGTGCAGGGGGGTTGGGCAGCATGTAACCCAGGAGAACTGACAGCGGAGTGTCATGCAGGCAGTGATTGTGCTTTGTTGGAGGTAGTGTGGTGCTTAGCTAAGGTATGCCTTGCTAATGAGGGTTTTTCAGAAGTAAAAATTGTTGGGAGGGTGGGGCCCACTCTTGCCGCTATTGTGGCTTAATAGTGGGACCTGGGAACTTGAGATGCAGCCCAACATGTAGCCCCTCGCCTGCCCTATCCGTTGCTGTGTCGTTCCCATCACTTTCTTGAATTGCCCAGATTTTCACAAATGAAAACCTTAGCGAGCATCGGCGATATACAAAAATGCTTGGGTCGCCCATTGACTTCAATGGGGTTCGTTACTCGAAACGAACCCTCGAGCATCGCAAAAATTTAGTCTCGAGTAATGAGCACCCGAGCATTTTGGTGCTCGCTCATCTCTATTGTTTAACAAAAATACTGAATTAAGCATTTAAAGGGGTTGTCCCGCGATAGCAAGTGGGGTTATACACTTCTGTATGGCCATATTAATGCACTTTGTAATATACATCGTGCATTAAATATGAGCCATACAGAAGTTATTCACTTACCTGCTCCGTTGTTGGCGTCCCCGTTGCCATGGTGCCGTCTCACTTCAGCGTCTAATCGCCTGATTAGACGCGCTTGCGCAGATGGGTCTTTTCCCTTCGGCTCGGCTCGGCAGCAGCGGCGTTCTGGCTCCGCCCCCTTGTACGCGTCATTGCGTAGCTCCGCCCCATCACATGTGCCAATTCCAGCCTCGTGATTGGCTGGAATCGGCACATGTGATGGGGCGGAGCTACGCGATGACACGTACAAGGGGGCGGAGCCAGAACACCGCTGCTACCGAACCGAAAGGAAAAGACCCATCTGCGGAAGCGCGTCTAATCGGGCGATTAGACGCTGAAGTGAGACGGCACCATGGCAACGGGGACGCCAGCAACGGAGCAGGTAAGTGAATAACTTCTGTATGGCTCATATTTAATGCACGATGTATATTACAAAGTGCATTAATATGGCCATACAGAAGTGCATAACCCCACTTGCTGCCGCGGGACAACCCCTTTAAGAATTGCACACCTTTTTAAGATATTCTTCAATTTTCACAGGCTCATAAGTAATTGATAGGTAGTTTCATGGTTTGTTGTGGCCTGTTGCCTCGCTGTTTCATAAATAATTAAGGTGATAAATGATCTGGTTTATTCCATGCATTGAATTCTTATTTGATATTGGGAACTTTCAGTACATTGTCCAAATTGAAGTAAATGCAAATGAAACAGGCCATTATTAGCATGTTGATCTAGCTATGCATTCAAGCAAATAGGGTACTTCTTTTAGGCCTTGTACAAACAAGCGTGTTTTTAGCGCAGAATAGGCACGTGAAAAAAAAATTGCAGCTAAATGCATGAAAAATAGCGTGAATGACAATGTCCAGCTATCAAGCCCTGAGCTTAATTAGCGGTGAAATTGCCCATTCACATAATCGGCAGCTGCGTGTTGCAGGAAAAATGCGCTGCTGTTCGGAATTCCATCTGTCAGTAGCAATCCTCCTAATGACTTCTAATTTCTAAACTACAGACGTCTGTCTTCTTTTCTGAGCGTGGTTCATATCTAAACTTCCTTGCTCCTCCCTTTTTGTCCTGCCCCCCTAGGAGTTTATGGGAACTCCAGTGCATCGCGCACCAAAGATAGCTCAGGTCTTACCTTTTCAGGCAGCACAGACCTTAGATGTGGGCATTGCAGCCACGCATGTCCTATCTTTGGGAGGTGCAAGTTTCTATAGGGAACCATTGGTACTATAGATATGCAGATATATATATATGTATATATATATATATATATATATATATATATATACATACATATATATATGTATACACACACACACACACACATATATATATATATATATATATATATATATATATATATATATGCATTTAAGCAAATAGGATATTCTTTTAGGATATATATATATATATATATATATATATATATATATATATATATATATATATATATATACATATATATATATATATATATATATTGAATGCATAGCTAGATCAACATGCTTTTCACATAGCAAAGACAAAACTGAAGGAAGTAACTTCTCAAAATAAGTAGCAACTGATGGCGGCTTCACTTTTTGCCAATGCTCTAGGCTTCTTCTCTGAGTAATTGGTGACAAAGTGGCTGCTAAAAGTACTATATGCGGTCAGAAATGACAAGGGATGTCAAACAGTGTATGCTTGAGTAGCATAGTGTTATAAATATTTCAGCTGTTCCACTCAAGAGTGATAATAATGTTATCAACATTGCATGTATATATTGTAACAAGGCTGTAACCACCAATCATGAAGGTACAGGCAGTTCTGTTCTTTAAACCCATACCGCTGTATGTACATTTTTGACATCGCCTTATGATCAGAAAGACAATTGGATTTCTAGCATCTAGTGTCTGATCTTCATTACGTCTGTATTACATTCTCAGTGCCACTTGTTTTACTGGCCCTGGTAATTACGTGAAATGTCACGTGGTGCTGAGATACAGTTTATGTTACAGATAAATCCTTAATTAGGGCTCCTGCTGATAGGCGATTTTGCACATGTTCTTGCACACACAAAATTGCCTGCGCAAACTGCAGGAAATAAAGCCCATTGATTTCAATGGGTCCCCTCTAGAGATGAGCGAACATACTCGCTAAGGACAATTGCTCGATCAAGCATTGTCCTTAGCGAGTATCTCCCCGCTCGGGAGAAAAGGTTTGGCTGCAGGCGCAGGTGACAGGTGAGTTGCGGCAGTCAGCAGGTGGGAGCAGGGGGGAGAGAGGGAGAGAGAGATCTCCCCTCCGTTCCTCCCCGCTCTCCCCCGCAGCTCCCCGCCCGCCGCTGGCAGCCAAATCTTTGTTCCCGAGCGGGCAGGTACTCGCTAAGGGCAATGCTTGATCGAGCAATTGCCCTTAGCGAGTATACTCGCTCATCTCTAGTCTCCTCACATTCAGCATTTTTGCACTCCATTTTCGCATGTTATATATACATGTTAGCGAAATGAATATGACTCCACTTTTCCTTGTAGTATGCTCCTTCCATTTTGTATGATATAGTCTGTGTCAATGTTCTGTAATTTTCCTTTAACATGATTTGCTCAAATGTATTGAAGAATAAAAAGGGTCCTCGATAATTAGAACATTCCAAGGCCCTACATTGAATGTCTCGGGTCATTGCGCCCTGTTCTCCAATTACTCTCTAAACAGTTTATTGTTTATACTTACTGTACTTATGTATTCTAAGAAGTTAATCACATATGATTAACTGTGCTTGCTTGTATCTTTGCCTTTAATTTTAGATGTTAAATCCCTTATCTTGCATATTAATATGATGCTTATGTTTCTTTGACCAATGGTAACAAATGAATTATAATAGATTTGAATTATTGTGATTCAAGCATGTGCCCTATAAAAACTGCTGCCTGTCAATCAATAAACAGTGTTGTTGTGGTGATAGTTATTCTCCCGAGCTGGGCTTATCCTCTCACTAAGAATTGAACCCCAAAACCACATTGTACAGCAAATATAATTGTTTGCACTAAGATGCATTTGCTCACCCAAGGCATCATTGGAGTCTGTGGGGTTGCGGTAGTGCGAACCCCATCCACACAAAACGCGTACTGCACTGCGTGATTTTACGGTGTTAATCAATAGCACAGGGGACTAAGCAAGCTGCCCAGCTGGTTAAATTATGGCACAAGTGTGTTCTGCACCGATGTAAATGGGCCAATCGGTATAGAAAAGTACAGTAGAATGTGCAGATTCACTCGCAATAACCCGCGATAGTGCCTTTCACAGTACTATTACATCCTACTATCGCTCATCAGCAGAAGCCCTTACTTATCCTCTTAGCCTGATGTATTCCATTTTGCAGCATGAAATCACCAAACTTGATAAAAGAACACGATTTCATGAAACTCTCTTCGATGTATATGCTATATCTGTCTTTGTGTCACTGCCCAGTCATTGTAATGGGAACTGCAGCCTGTTGAGGGTTTTGCTAGCATGTTGCGATAATAGATTGAATTTCATTCATGAGAAATTAGAGTCTGTAACAAAGTTTACAAATTTGTAAATTGCAACTAGTTTGCATTACGGTCGCATGTTCTATCTGTGGGTGGTTTCACACGGGCGAGAAAATCACTCGATTTTCACCTGGTGCGATAGTCAGTAAAAAAGCAGATTATGAAACCAATGTTTCCTTCCCACCTGCAATGTTTTCACTGATGTGATGTTGAGAGAACAAAAAAATCGTGGCATGCTCTATCGCGATATGCGATTTTTTTTATCTCCCATGTTTCTCTATAGAGGCTATTTTTATTGCATTGCAATGCAACAAATGCGCGTTGCAATGCAATGTGATTTTAACATTAGAACGTCCTATTGACTTTTGCAATAAGAAAAATTGCGCAATTTTATCGCGGGCAGCACCAATGTGATATTATTCTCCAAAAAATGAATTGCTGACACTTAAAAATCGCGGGAACAAAGATGCTAATTTTCTGCGGCTTTCTCACGGCGAAATTGCGATTGCCCGTGTGAAACTAGCCTTTGTTAGATGCAAGTTTTCTGTGCATCTAAAATTCCTTTATCTGAATGGTTCTATAGGAAACTATTGGTTCTATTAGATGCAATCTTTTCACGTGCCTATACTGCGCTTAAACCACGCTCGATTGAACGCGGCCTAACTTGTGGCTGAACTAAATGGTTAACTAATGGCAGCAATGTGTGCCATTTACCACTTTTAAAACCACAAATTAATGACCATATCCGGAGCTAGCTTGTTCTGGCTACACACATAGAAGCAGCACTGTGTGATGAATCACCGGCGGTATTTCCTTCAAACAGCACTGTTGATTCAGAGAGACTGCAAAATAGTTATGTTTAATAAAGCATGCCCAGTATAACCGAGTCTTGTATTTTACTGCAGTCTCCAAGTACTACTAAGGCCTTTTGCTCTCAGCAAATGTTATGAATGCTATCATTGCATTGCAGAATACCATACAGTGGTTGCAGGGGAAGATAATAAAAATCGGAGTTAAGATACAAGTGATGTTCACATAAAACAATGAAATGTAAAGGTGATTTACTGACAACGTTTCTCCAGCCAAAAGATATCATTTTGTGTCAAATGTATTCATTTATTCTTGATCTACATGAGGTCCACTATATGTGTTTTATACTGTTTCAAATAGGGCTCACGCACAAAAACAAACTATGGCTCTATATAGCAGTAAAGTTTTGGAAAGTCTAACCCTATCTCACAACACAGTATCCAATACTGTTATTGATCTTAAAGTGATCCTCTGGTCCTGGACAAACAAATATGGCCAAAGCGGAGTGATATTCTAGGGGCTCATTGACATAGACGATTTTGTTATACACGCAAAAACTGCGACTAATAGAACCAATGGAATCCAATAGAAACATCTGGATGAACGATTTTTAGCCGCAGAAATAAATGGCACCTAAAAAGATAGGACATCAGCGACTGAATTTTCCTGCTGAACAAAAAGACAGGTCTTGACCTATCTTTTGACTGGAAAATGCAACTAGTTGATAAAGAGTGCTATAATATGTATGAGAGGGTGAACAGGAGTAAGATTAGCAGAATTAGCTAAACATTGCCATTGTTTAGCTAGTACTTCTCAACAATGGTAATGAGAGGGAGAGGGAGTTTGTGAAACAATGCCGCAGCTCCATTGAAAACAATGCGTGCATTCCCTATGGTGCACGCATGTCCTATCTTTGCAGGCAAGCACCTGCAAAGTACAGACATGTGCACACACCATAGGGAATGCATTGTTGCAAATATAAGCGTGTTTTTGTGTGTGTGTATGTACGCACAAAAACACGCTTGTGTGAACGGAACTTAAGACACTACATGCTGATCTAACTTGTCAGCACTGCTCACATGGGCAGTACTGGTCAATCAAAGCAGGTGTAGTGTCAGACTAATGACGCATATAAATATACAATGTGCAACACATAGTCAAAGAAGTTGCTCGGCCATCTTTGTTTGTCCAGGACGAATGGGTCACTTTAAATACAAGACTCATGCAAGTGAATAACAAAACACCTTTTTATGCTTCCCCCTAAAAAGTTTAAGTGTGCTGCCATTATGTTTTTATTAGGGCTTCTCAACAGATTTCCAAAGTCCTGAATGGCAAATTGACCTGTTTGTGCAGCAGTCTATAGAGGTGATCGTTACATAATTAGGTAGAATAGCCAACTAGAAAGCTAGGAAATCGAGGTGACGGCTCCTATAAGAGTTGCTGTAAATGATCTAATTTTAATGTAATTAAATAAATAAATAGTTGGATGAATAAATTAATATCTTACCGCAAAATTCAATTAAAGTAGAATGATTTGATTGAAGAAAACTATAAAATGGAACATTTCAAAATAAAAGGCATGCAAACTAACATGCATATATCAAAGGCTTGTAGCCACTTGACAAGTAACACGAGAATAAAATAAAACAAACACTATCTGATCTGAATCCCGGGAAAGAAGTTGGCTTAGCTCACAGCTCTGTCCCAGGTGAATCGCACGTTGTTACTTGTTATATTTCTGCTTATCAACATTTTCACAAAACAAGATTTTGTTAGTTCAGTAGGGATGAACTTGTTGGTTATGTAGCTCACGCTTCACCTCAGTGACAGCTCCCAGAAGCTCATATACTACATTACTCTACTATTTGTAATTCCCTGGGTTATTTAATCTGTTGCTTTAATTATACAGATGTAAAATAAAGAGCTATGGTAAACACATACAGCAAAATCTCTCCACATTTTAAAAATAACTACTTGTTATCTAAAGTTCCTAACCCTCAATTAGTACTGATTATTGCTTTTCTTAACTTAAATTTAGCAACTCGTAAATAATTAAGATGTCATGCATGCAGCACTAAACTAAGCATTCTTAAGCCTACATTTTGCAACAGACTTGATAAGATTCAGACGGGGGATCAAAGGAAATTATTCTAAGAGTTCAACCTCCATCTATATGGAAGATGTGCACATCTTTTAGGCATTAGCAAGAAAATATGAAGATGCTAAATGGAGAGAATGGAAAATAGTGCAGTAGCAACAAATCAAAGTACTAACGATCACTTGTCCGTGAGTGAGTTACTTGCTCTGCCCCTAATCACATGACGGTGATGTCATCAAAGGTCCTAAAACATAAAACATGCAGAACCTGACAGCAGCTGTGTGCTTACAGGACCTGTGATGATGTCACCATCATATGATCAGTTACCTGGCCTCTGACCTCTGCCCCTGATCACATACTGGTAACGTCATCACAAGTCCTTAACTTTATTAAAAACCTGCAGAGACAGACAGCAGCCATGTGCTTACAGCAGGTGTGATGATGTCACCATCATGTGATCAGTCACCTGTGCGGGAGGTGTCCATGGTCACATGACTAGGGGGTGATCAGCGTGTGCAGGACTCTCTGTGCTGCTTTTGTTCCCTGTTATATGAAGAATGTATGTAGCACAGGTGTATGTGATGTGCATGTAGCAGTGCTGTGTGTGTAACATGCATGTAGCTGAGCTGTGTGGCGTATTGCGCCACCAGAAATACTAGTACTATATAATATCCTAATAATTACTAGTACGTTTAGAAGATGGTGAAAGTACGCACCACTATGTCCACATTAAAATCCAATAAGCATCAAACAATAACCAATGAAATGCTTCTTCTTTTCACAAGACAATTGTTCTCATGTGACAAATCAGGTGGCCAGCCCTTATACAACTGACATATCCATGGTTCAAGTGTGCAAAATAGAATTTATGGGAAAATGTGGCAGACTGTTAGTCAGTATACAGTTTATGTAACAGGAATACATAGAGGTATTAAAAACAGGGAAAGTATATGTAACTCACCTGGATAATGGGAGGAGGGATAATATAGAGTACTAAAGTAGAGGAAGACCAAGGTAAAGAGGATAGATAGATAGAAATGTAGATAGAAGATAGATTGAGAGATAGATATGAGATGGATTGATAGAGAGGAAATAGATAGATAGATAGATAGATATGAGATGGATAAAGATGAGATAGATAGATAGATAGATAGATAGATAGATAGATAGATAGATAGATAGATAGATAGATAGATAGATAGGAGATAGATAGATAGATAGATAGATAGATAGATAGATAGATAGATAGATAGATAGATAGATAGATAGATAGATATGAGATGGATAAAGATGAGATAGATAGATAGATAGATAGATAGATAGATAGATAGATAGATAGATAGATAGATAGATAGATAGATAGATATTTTATAAAGTCATACAGGACTGCAGGACTTACCCAGATAATTACAAAATTTCACATATGCACAAAGCCCTGGCAGGTATTATGTTTTAGATGTTAAATACTTTGTGTAAAAAAGATGTAAGTATAATAAGAGTGATATCTTTATTCATTAGCTAGGGAAAATCCATTAGACTTTGAGAGCGGCGACGTAACACTAAGTGATGGCACTTTGACTGATGACTATACACATACATATATGAAACAATCACAGTGGGAATAATATATAATGTAGAAAAATAGCGGCAGTATTAGACATCTTTTGCGTGGGGCAAGAAATCTGGAAAATGCAGTGCAGATATTCAAAGCATTCTGAAACAATCAGTGTCTCCAGTCTATTCACTTTGATATGCAGCAGGCCTAGCCAATGATTTGTAATTTATGCTTGATTAGGTGAGTTGTGAATATCCATCAGGCTGTAAAATATTGCCTACATTGTTGGTGGGATTCGTTGTAGTGGAGTGAATGATATGCTCTACGCAGAAATAACAAAAAGCAGCACTCGCCTACAGTCAATCAGTCAATCACTAAGTTACAAATGTTCAGAAAAACAAGTCTTTTTCAAAGTGGTTTCTGAATATTAAAGAATATTGTTTCAAAAACTTTGCAAGTAGTTATTATGTTTGAGCCAGTGCTGAGTGTCCACTATCCCCCTATCACTGGAACAAAGGGGGAAGCACTCAGATGGTCATTGCCAATGAACGGCCGAGTTATATGGACTCATGGAAAGTCTATAGCCATTTAGGGCTAACATCTCCTTTTCCAAGAAAGCTAGTAAAAGAATCTTTGTTCCAGCTTCTCAGCACCCAGACCCCACCAATCAGACATGTCAGAACATTTAATGAAATAACAGGGATACTTTAACATTTATAGAGCTTTTACCACAACAGACATTTATCCTCTATCCACCAGATAGGGCAGAAGTGTCTGATTGCTGGATCTCTGCCTAATTGGACTCCTAGTGATCCCCAGATCTGAGCATGCTAAATGCCCCATGTGAATGGATCAGCAGTTTGCATTCTTGACTGTCGTTTCTATTACTTTTAAAGGACAGAGGAAGATCAACATGTTGCGCAATTTTCCTCCGTCCTATAGAAGTAAATGGAGTGCTGGTCACACATGTGCAACACTGCTCTATTCACAGGGACATTGCAGATTTGGGGATCACTAGGAATCCTATTGGTCAGACATCCAGCAATTAAACACTTAGGGCTCCTGCAGACGACCGTAGGCACAGATACACTCTAATGTAATTGCGCTGTGAAGGGAGCGCTTTTGTGGGCTATCGCACGCGTATCTGCGCATGCTACTGTACTTTTTTACCCCGCTGGGACCGCTCACAACGGCATGAGAGACACACGCTCCGTGAATAAACAGGCTGTGCAGCCTAATTAGCTATTGATTTCCCTGCAAAATTGAGCGGTTCATGCGGATCAGGAGCACATTTATGCACCCCCATAGACTCCTATGGTGCCTTTGGTGTGCAAATGCACACAAAAATAGAGCTTGTCAAGTATATTTTTGCACATAAAGGTTGTGCACAAAAATGCATAAAATGAGGGAATCCATTGAAATCAATTTGTTCTATCCTCACCAATTTATGCCAGTGATTTTGCATGCGCAAAAATGCACATGTGCAGAGGCTCTTAGGGCTTACTCACACAAGCGTGTTAGAGCCGGTATTTATATATGTAATGCGCAAAGGATAGATCCCACTGCTTTCAATGGGTTCATTTTTAGTTTCGCTTTTGCTTGCAAGTACCGTGCGCCCGCAAAAGAAAATGAGGCATACTTTATTTTGGTGTGCACCAAAGGCACCATAAGAGTCTATGGGGAGTGTGTGCTCAATACCCTGCATTGAGCAGGGGGTTGGACCCGATGACCCTGGAGGTCCCTTCCAACTCTACCATTCTATGATTCTACCTGCAAATTGCGCATTGAACAGCACAATTGTGTGGAGAAATCAACACATGGAGGACTAATTAAGGCTGCACAGCCTCTAAAATCACAGCGCAGGTGTATGCCATGTCGATGTGAATGCTCCCCAGCAGCACAAAAAAATACAGTGTAAAGCATGACCTTCAATGGGCAAAAAGTTGCGCTAGCGTGAGCGTTTTTGCGTTTACGCTCGTATGAAGCCGGCCTAATTCCTGTGGATAGGAGATAAATGTCTTTCATGGGAAAACCCCTTTAACAATCCACTGACTTGTGGCAGCTAAATATCTCGGCCATATGTCGCACATAATGCTGTTAATAACTGGCAGATTTATCTTGTGCTTTCTCTGAAAAGAAAATCAGGGTTGTCAACAAATGTTCTCGGAAAGCTGTGAATGTGTTAAGCTAGACTGTGGTCAGCATGACTTTTTAGGGAACTGCATTTAATGATCACCATTGATTTGCCGGCACAGGCACCAGCCTGTCATTTCAATTATTTTAGACATCTCAGTCTAAAATTGGTTATATAAGATTCCTAGGGGAGGCACATTTGTGATATGTACTCAGCGATACAGCCCTATAGTAACTGATATTAAGGCAGAATTAAAGGGGTTGTCCCGAGGCAGCAAGTGGGTCTATACACTTCTGTATGGCCATATTAATGCACTTTGTAATGTACATTGTGCATTAATTATGAGCCATACAGAAGTTATAAAAAGTTTTATACTTACCTGCTCCGTTGCTGGCGTCCTCGTCTCCATGGTGCCGACTAATTTTCGCCCTCCGATGGCCAAATTAGCCGCGCTTGCGCAGTCCGGGTCTTCTTCTTTTCTGAATGGGGCTCCGTGTAGCTCCGTGTAGCTCCGCCCCGTCACGTGCCGATTCCAGCCAATCAGGAGGCTGGAATCGGCAATGGACCGCACAGAAGCCCTGCGGTCCATGAAGACAGAGGATCCCGGCGGCCATCTTCAGCAGGTGAGTATGAAGACGCCGGACCGCCGGGATTCAGGTAAGCGCTGTGCGGGTGGTTTTTTTAACCCCTGCATCGGGGTTGTCTCGCGCCGAACGGGGGGGGGGGGGTTAAAAAAAAAAAACCCGTTTCGGCGCGGGACAACCCCTTTAAGGTTGGTGGAAGCCCCAGACCCATAAACTTGCTATGGGCCCTTACCCAAACTTAGGAACCAGGACTCCATCTGTAACCCACTATATTCAGCTCAACGGAGGCGGCCCAGTGATGTGACTACACTGTGCCAGCTTATATGGAAAGAAACTAAAACTAGCATGCACTTGCGAAGTTGTAGTCATGCCAGCCTTGTGGCACTGAATGATTGCATGACTATGTTGGTGGATGGAGGCAGAGGAGCATCTATAAAAAGTAGTGTTTGGTAAAACGGGAGTCTGTGTGTGCGCTGGAGCCAAGTGGCATCTTAGCAATACCTACTCAGGAGTAAAAAGATGGAAGGCCTTTTTGGAAGAATCTAGCCCTGTTTTCCTAATCCTGGACATGACCTTTAATATTTCCTTCAAATTACTTTTTGAGGGGTGTTTTTCTAGTCCGCAAAAGCACTTTGAATTTTTTTCAGTATACGGGAAAAAAAGCACACCTGGAGCATGCTGCAATTTATGAAGACATCACATCACATGCACTTCGCATGTGGAGCGATGCTGCCGCCGGCCCCAATGGAAGCAATGGGAGATGCCATGCGAGAGCATGCACAAGATAGAACATGCCACGATTTGTTTCCTGCATAGCATTGCATCCATGTCATGCGGGAAAACATCGCTCATGTGTCTGGGGTTCATATTTGTGTGGCTCGCAACGCACAAATCTCACACAATTTTTGATGACCATGTAAATGCAGCCTAAATGAGGAAAAATGGCACCAAAATGCACTGTGTACAGCATGTTTTATATGTCCCTACTGACCTATTGCTGACATAAATTTTTAGGGAATAAATGCAGAAAAAACTGCAGTTTTTTCGCTACGTGCTCTGTATAAAACTACCCTTTCACTTTTTAGTAACCAACATATGTGTTTTTTTCAGTGGTCACTAAGGGATCTTAGGCTAGGCCATCATAAAAACATGGTGGCCTTGTCTAAGGCTGCCCCGGGAGTCCAATGCAGCACGGATCAGGGTTTGGCTAACTACTGACAGCTGGGCTTTTGTTTTAATGACCGAGCATGGAGAAACCTCAGATCCTAGACATTCAACCCTTTTAATGCCACAATCAATGGCAATCATGCCATGTAAGCCTTTGACAAGGGAAGGAGGCTCCCCTTGTCATCCATCAGGACACTGAGGTGCCAATGGGTTCCAGTGGCAGCCGGAGGCCAAGCAAAGGCTTTCCGGGTATACCATGCATGCCAGCCTTTCAGAAGGGTCTAATAAAAAAGGGCTGTCAGATGTATACTACACTGCACTACAACTTCAAGTCTGCTTGAGTGAACAAAAAATGTGCATTAAAGTTAAAGTTTAATAAAAAGTTATAAAACATATTTTTCCTTACTTAACTCCCTTATTGTGGCAAAAATAGACGTTAGGTATTGCCACATGTAAAAGGACATGTACTATAAAAATATTATGTCTATTATCCTGCAAAGTACACAATAAAAAAAACAAAGCCTTCAATGCCTGAATTGCTATTTTTCATTCACCTGCCTCACAAAAAATGCAATGAAAAGCAACCATGGAAACTACAACTTGCTTTGCAATAAACAAGACAATCTGCAGTTGATTTGGTGAAAAACTAGAAATGTTATGGGCCTTTGAAAGAAAAAAATACTGTGCTTATATTGCTGCATTCCAGTATTTTTTTTCTTTCTAAGTGCTTTTATTGTGAAAAAGGGGTAGCACATAAAAACTACACGCAATTGTATTGATTCACAGAATAAGGAAACATTTCATTTATACCATATGGTGAACTCTGTAAAAAAAACTATGGAAAAAAAAACCATTACAAAAACAATGGCAAATTTCCAACAATTTCCCACTACCCCAATTAAAAAAAATTAATTAATTTTAAAAAATTTAAAAATTAAGTTAAAAAAATAAAATTAATTTAAATTTAAAAAAAAACTTAAATATATAAATAAATAAGTGTTTCTTATTAGGACTAAGAGACTTTCAAAGTTTATATTCCCAAGAATAGGCATGGCAACGTACAGAATAACTTTTTGCCTCATATGTTAACATCTAAGTGATCCTTTCATTCAAGGGACTTTTTATTTTCCAGACCTCTTATGTTTGTCTTCAAGGCATTTTAAAATGAATACATTTTTCACGCACATTCAAGTTTATGTTTGATAAGTCAAAATGATGTAAGACCTGTAGCAACATAAGCCTCTGTCTGCTACCATGACAACAAAGTGTGGCTGCTTATGTCGTGTAATATTTCCCAGCATTTTTTAATTCATTTGTTGCCTTGTAGAATAAAGAAGCAGCAATATTATAAAACCAGGTTGTGTTACATACGGTTCCTGTACATCATAAAAGCCTTGTCTTCATGCAAATCCCAGCCCTAGAAATGACAAGACAGATGGAAGCTAGGCGAGAAATTTATTAGAAAAGTTGATTTTGACCTCTACACAGAGAAAAAGAGCACCTGTAAAAGGATAAACGGCATTTCCCCAATGCACTCTTACTTCCAATAGAGGGTAGTTTATTCCCACAATAACAATCATTCTGCATGAAGCATCCTTTTGCAGCCACACAAAACGACAACCTCCTCTTCATGAAAACTGCTAATGCAGAGTTGAGTAGGTGGTAATTTATGACAGAAGTTACTTGGATTTAGTGAGCTATGAAAATTTGCACATAATGCACCAGAATGCTACAGCCACATCTTTATAGAAATGATATCCGAGTCAAATGTGGCACTAAAAAAACGTGCATCTCCTTTAAAGTATGCGTTTAACCTTGCAGACTCGTCAACATCCTGTGCAATCATTATTTCAGCAGAATGATATTACATTTTTCCACCTAGAGCTGGAAATAATTTTTCAAGGCAAATCTTATTATTTGGAGAGATGTGACTGTACAATTGAGGGCTAACTGCAATATGCTATTCTGCGCTCTACTGTTAATCAGTGAGACAATGCAATACCATAGGATAAAGTATGAACAGTATGCTACGTTCTTTGTTTGTGTGTGCATTGCCCTCTGACACACATAAAGGAACTTATCCCTGCAATGTAAGGAGCTACAAGACCTGCTCACATGTACTGACCGGGGACAGGATACGGATCTCCAACAGACAGCAGGACTATAAGATCCCATGGACATTCACATGTTCCACGTCCAATGTTGTGTATCTGATCTTGTGTAGTAAATGTCCTGTTGGGGGGCTTTATATTGGGGAAACATGACAAAAACTGAGAGCCAGGATGAGATCTCATTGCCAGACAATTAGAGAGGGAAAGACAGGATTACCTGTGGCAAAACATTTTTCGAGTCACGGGCACAATATGGAACAGATGAGAGTTATACTGAAGGGCAACTTCAAGTCGCACCATTACAAAAGAATTTGGAAGTATAAATTTATGGCCATCTTTGATACCCTCAAAAATGGAATGAAACTTGAAATGGGGTTCTTGCATCGGTGGAGAACATGAAAGGTCTGAATGTGTCCTTAAGTGGAGCACCCAGGGGGTGTGTGGAAACACCTGGTGGGTGGGCGGATCAGGGGATGGCATCGTCTCTTCCCAAAGAGAGCACCCAAAAAAGTTGCTATTCCCAATCATTGTTTTACAGACTTGGTAAAAAGTCGTACATTGATTTGAAGGAATGCTGCCATCCCATAGGTGACGCTGCAGAGGTATTGTTCCATCTTCCTTATTTGCAGGTCTGAAGGAGAGATAACACACAGGCCTGTGATCTTCCCCTCCAAACACCCATTTAGATATCATAAAACTGTCACATTCCTTACTAAAGGACTAATTAAGTATTTACTTCTCTGCTCATCTTGTCTGGTATTGTTATAAGTGTAAATTAGTCTCCTTATGTCTGTGCCAACAATCACAGAAAATGGCCGTTACTTACTGACTGAGGATATAGATGCATCCTCCTCTCACCATGCAGGTAGCTGACTACCAGTGCGGCATTAAGACTCCAGGGGGAGCCCAGGGTGGCAGTACCAATGTGGTTCACTGATGGATATGCAGGGCAACCCGCCGAATTATCATGGCGTTATTAATAGGTTGCTGGTCTGCATGGTGAACTACATATATCAGAATGGTCTGGCACCCTGTATCCACTATGTGTGGGAGTGTACGCCAAGCATCCACCCCCTCATTATCAAGAGACAGTGTGAGTGGGTGTTTCATCGGTGCCCTCACAGGTGTTATTGGCTCCTCCATTTGGTAGTCAGCTACCTGCATGGTGAGAGGAGGATGCATCTATATGCACTCCTCCGTCAGTAAGTAACGGCCATTTTCTGTGATTGTTTTTAATTCTTGATTTCCCCTTCTGTGAAGCATTTATATTAGTGTAGGGACCCACTACAACGCAAGGAACCGTGAAGTGGTCAGTGGGCTCATGTATCTTGGCCAACACTCAACCAATGCCTTGCATTTATTATCTATCATTCAAATGCAGTGTGGCATTAAGACTCCAGGGGGAGCCCAGGGTGGCAGTACCAATGTGGTTCACTGTTCGAAATGCAGGGCAACCTGCCAAATTATCATGGCGTTATTAATAGGTTGCTGGTCTGCATGGTGAACTACATATATCAGAATGGTCTGGCACCTTGTATCCACTATGTGTGGGAGTGTACGCCAAGCATCCACCCCCCTCATTATCAAGAGGCAGTGTGAGTGGGTGTTTTATCGGTGTCCTGCACAGGTGTTATTGGCTCCTCCATTTGGTAGTCAGCTACCTGCATGGTGAGAGGAGGATGCATCTATATGCACTCCTCAGTCAGTAAGTAATGGCCATTTTCTGTGATTGTTTTTAATTCTTGATTTCCCCTTCTGTGAAGCACTTATGTCTGTGCCGTTTCATGTGTGTACATTTGTACAGATCTGTTTCATTATGCCTGAGGAAGAATCCTGAGAGGTTCGAGAGCTCGCAATAAGATCATGTATTTTTGTTAGCCATTAAAAGTCATCATATCTACAAGATTACTTGGTTTCTCCTACTGAGAACAATCACACCCCTATCACATTTGGTAGGCATGTTGAGGGCTCATTCACATGAGTTCTTGGAACAGTTCTTGGAACAGCATTAAAAAAATCGCACTTCAAAGTTGATGTCTCTATTCTTCTGAATCACCTCAGGTATAATAAGTAAGTACAAAAACTTTATAGATTTAGGTGTTTTAACCCATTATGTAACTATGTAGCACATAAGTATAAGATTTTCATATTATAGTTACATAAATTTCTATTTCACATACAAGATAAAAGGAAAACATTTGTTAAGTTGATGTTTTGACACCTGCCAACTGTTATGTTATTTTGTGGAAGATAATTAATGCAATAATTAATATATAGATAGAATACTGTTAGGTAAAAACAATACACAGCATGTGAAACGTAAAAATAGATTAACTTTCGCACATTTTACAATTCAGGGTACAGAATTGTAGCGCTACATGTAGCTCCTTAAAAAAGGTCTCTGTATATTGTACATCTGATAGAGAATGCTGATAACTTTCAATTCCAAAATAAATTTAGTCCAATAGATATTACTTATGTATGTATTTAACTGCAGTTCCACGTAAATAGGCAAGCATAAGAATCTGAACTTCCTTGACAAAGGGCAAATAGTGATGCAAGACAGCTGGGTCAGAACATTTTCAAAGTGATAGATCTAGGAGGTAATTAGTATTTATCAAAAGTGATGCAAGGAAGGACAACTGTGAACAGAGTCATTGGTGTTCAAGGTTCATTGACATGTGTGAAGAACAAAGGCTAGCACGTATGGTCTGATGCTGACGAAGAGCTGCTATAGCAAATAATCACTCAAAATGTTAATTCTAGCTATGATATAGATATGTCAAAACATACAGTGCATTGCAGGTTGCTGCATAAGGGGCTGCGTATTCACAGACCAATCAGAGTAACTTAACTGATCCCTGTCCACTGCCCAAAGCACCAACAATTGGCAAGTGAGTATGAGAACCAGACCAGTGAACAATGGAAGAAGGCGGCCTGATGAATCCCATTTCCTTTTACACAATGCAGATGGCTGCATGTTTGTGTATGCGTGCATCACATAGGAAAGAGATAGCACCATGATGTACTATGAGAAGAAATCAAGAGGGCACAGCCAGTATGATGCTATGGGCAAGGTTCTACTGGGAAACCTTAGACCCTGGCATTCAATTGCATATTTGCATACCAAGTATGGCAATGCCATTCCCTAATAGCCATGGGCAATGTTAGCACTGGGAATCTGGGAGTCATTTTAGCTCTCTGAAGAGTACAACACTGAATTTGGCAGAGACAGAGGGATAGAGAACAGCAATGCTCCTCTAAGATAGGAAACAAGAAGAATGCTGATTTGAGGACCTCCACTAATGAGAGCTTGTATATACAGTGCAACACATTGCTGAAGAAGAGCCTAACCACAGAGCGGCACACATACAGAGTGATTGCTGTATTTAGTGCTTACACTGTTTAGTAATGGGGACATACCCTCTAGAAGAGGAGAGGGTACATGTGCTGCACATGATATATAGCTGCTGGCATACAGACTCCACAGAAAGGGGGTTGGGAGGATGCAGACTGCAATAGAAGAGCTGCATTGTGGAAATCTGCCATGATTGCTACCCATAGGACTCACACTGAGTGCACTGCCAGCCAAGGAGATGGGGGTGCAGGGCTAGATAGACCTGCTTCAATGTGTCATCTGTCCTTCTTTGCTGTTCTGTAATGAGCCTCTTCAATGGAAGGCACATACTTACTCCTCCTAGATTGGTTATAGTTGTCCAATTCAACGGCCTTGAGCTGACCTATCCCTGCGTAAGGAGTCCCCAGATGGGCTCTCAGAAGCACTTTACTAGCCACAGGTTTTCTGTGGAAGGATGGGATATTATAATTAACCTCATGACAGAGGTGTAGTGGTAACAGGGCAGCCATCTCACACAGTATTTTGGATGTTAGAACATAGCTTGGTGCTCTAAAGTGAGGCTCCCTGTGCTCTGGATGTCTATTTTTTTCTGTCTGCTGACATCTGCGCTTCACTGCAAGCCGTAGGGGGCCATGGATGCCAACAGGCCATCAGAGGGTGCGCTAAATGTTGTTAACACATACAGAAGGTGTGCAGAGCTCCTTCTCTTTATAAAAGGAGCACAGCTGCAAACTAAGACTATTAAAAAGTCTATCTCTTGGCACTGATTCTTGCAAAGCACTAAAGGTCACCGTACTGTAAGTTTGTCTGGGGTCTTTGTCTGGATGTATTTGTGTTGCTACTCAGACAGAAATTTCCTGCAGAAGTGAGGGGCCAAAGATAAATCAACAGCTCTCAGGAGAAGTCGTCATGATCATCTGGGCCAGATAGAAAAGAAACAAGAACAACTCTATGTATTTGTTGGTGCAATGCCTCCTATTTGTCTTATCTATTCCTTTTTGCTGTAACTCCATGTACTTAGATTGGCTGTTGTTTATAGGCATGCAAAGTACAAGTTCACCATGACACTAGTGAATGTTCAGAAAGTTTTCATTACCTAAAGCATAGGTTGATTACAAAAACATGAGTAAATCTCAAAACAGAAAAAAATGTCTACCAGAAAAGTGCCATAAATATATCCTTTTACTAGAGTAAATGAGTCACAAAAAGTTAGACTGGAAATCCATATTATACAGCAGTTCTAAAATTTTCTTATATGTTGCTACACTCAGAAATACAAAATCTCATGTATAAAATACTAGAAAAACACTATAGAAATAGTATGTTGCAGTTTGATAACATCATAACATGTGCTGCTTACTGTGCAACATCTGGCCACTGCAGTAAAAAACTGTGTTCAAAAATGTTGAGCAAGCAGAAGATGGAGGATATAAAGCAGAGCATATTCTATATTTGCTCCATATTTATTTGAAACTAAGAAGTTAATTTAAAATATATTTAAAAAAAATAGCATTTCTTAAGTATCACATGCAAAAAGACACTACCCTGTAGTCAGATAACATATAGAGACAGTACCAGTAGTCCGAGGAAGAGCCCATTCCGCATTCATCATAAAGAAGGTATGGGATGGGTTCCTCCTCGGACTGCTGATACTGGCCCTATATGTCATCTGACTACAGTGGGGTGACTTTTCGATTTGTTTCTATACCCCACCACCACCACCACCACCACCACCACCACCACCACCAACACCCTTCAAAGTAAGTGCTTTATCTGTGGTATTCTACTTTCCACATTGGTGTTTCCGTGTGTTGGGCTAGACGTCTGAGTGCAGGGGATTTTTTATTATTTTTGGTTTCTTTGATATTTGTCCGACACCTTCACGGTGCCTCAGGACGCTCCCTGCATCAGCTCTCCCTTTTGTATGTCCTTCGGACAGAGTGTTGCCAACCTCATCCTTGTTGTGTTGCCCTCCTAGATCCAATGTGTGGTGACCAACCCCTTCCTAGGTTGAGCTGCACACCCCAGGTGAGTCCATCTTTCACTGTATGTACATATAGCTTTTTTTTGCTTTCTTCCATAATTTTCGGGGCGCTGTCCATAGTCACTAATTAAATAAATTCTACTCTATTTAGTAAATATTTTTTAATCATTTTGTATATCACAAGTCTATAGAGTTTAAGAAAAACTACATATGTCACAGGAATATTTCTGAAGGAATCTGAGGACCATCTGCTGTGAAGCCATTCCACACTCATAGCAGACAAGAATATTTGGAATTTCCGAACAACAAAAATAGCTTTCAAAGTTCACTATCCATCGATTACACAATTGATTAGATTTGAGTTAACTAAATGTTAAAGGCAGCAGTCAACCCACGCTAGCTTTAAAGTCTAATCCATATCACAGTTTAAAAAGAACTACCATGAAAATGTAACCTGATGTAACGTTTTGTTTTTTTTGCTCAGGGATACCCCATGAAACACTGACACCGGTAATCAGGGCGTTCTTACTTGAATTGTGTTAATGTTGAGAGAACAATATAAAGGTTGCTTTCTACTCCACGATCCCCTATAATTACTAGAATACTGTAGTATAAGGGCTCGTTCACATGAGCGTATTTACAAGGCGTATAAAATGCATTTTTAACGCATGTAATGCATAGCAAATAGAACCCATTCATTTCAATGGATCTGTTCACAGCTGCATATTTTGCATATCGCATGACGTTCGGTCGCTTAAAAAAAAACGCAGCATGTCCTCTCTTGGTGCATATTACACACCATAACAGCCTATAGAAGTAAATGAGTGTGTGTAAATATGCTGTAAGAGCTTATTCAGATGAACGTAGGTACAACTACGCTTGGTGGTACGGAGCATAGTTGTGCCCGAATGAGGGGAATCCCTTTCCCTTTACTGGCTTTTCAACCTCTACGCCAGAGTTTGAAAAAAAATGCGTGAAAATAGGTGCTTCGGATCTTGTGAATATTACAGATCCTATCTATTCTCGCCTGTACAATTAATAGGGGCGAGAATCCCGATTATTCCATTGCTATCAGTGGTTTGGTTTTGTCCCATTATGCGGCCATGATTAACACGGCCGCATAAGGGTATAAAACCACGTTCATCTGAATCTGCCCTTAGGTCAGATGAGCGTTTTTTTTGCGCGTGTATAGGTGCGAAAAAAAAATTCCACTTTACGTGTAGAAAAATTGCATGACCGGATGCATTTGTACTCGCATGACCATCTTTTACAGTTGCGATTTTTTTTATGCTTCTAAAAAAAGGACATGTGACTGCTTCCATTGGAAAGCATTGGTTCTAATAGAGCCGATTTTTAATCGTGCCTATACATGCGTTAAAAAATCACTCGTCTACCTGCGGCCTTAAAGAAGATTTTGTGCGTTATTTTTTATGTGCACATAGGCAGAAACATGCTGGAAATCAGCATAGCTTGGTCTATGAATACGCTGGGTATTCATGGATCAAAGTATGCAAGACGGTCGTGTGAATAAGCTTTTGCACCGCAATGCTTTTAAAAGAAGACATCAACCTGAGTGTAAAAACACATGTGAATTGTCACCATTATGGAGCATATTAGCGCATGAACCAGTTTTTTTTTTTCCGCACTATTCAAACTCCGTGGTAGTGTCCCCAAGTTTAAAAAGGAAAAGCGGGAAGATAGGTTCTGCTCTATCTTTCTTGCACGGAATTAATACTACATACGAGAAAGTTAGGGCAAGTCTTTTCTTACTATTACCTGCGAGATTCCCAATAGTGGAAACAAAACCATTGAAATGAATGTTTCCGTTTCCTCCCGTTATGCGGCCGTGATTTTCACGACCGCATAACAGACAAAATCATGCCCATATGTTTAAGCCCTGACAGACGTGTTGATAAAATGTTGACCAGACATTAGTTTATTGTGGTCGAACACTATAGAGCCTCACTTTTAATTAGCTGAACATCAGCATGAACAGGTCATTTCCCAACACAGCATCATTAGACGATATGTATTCAAGGCGGTTGTTTAGGAGCATGCTCCTCACTACTGCTAATGGGGATTTTGTAATTCCAGATAGTTAGAAGACAAACACAAAGGGATATAAGTGAAAATTCTAATCAGGGAGATTTTGGAAGAGGTTACAGAAGATATGTCCATCTTACATTGATCTGCTCCTGGGTTGCGAGAAAGGTTTAAGGCAAAACAATGTTCATTATGCAAGAGATTTGTGGATGGAAGGCTCAGCAGGATTTAATAACAAATGGATTTATAAAATGCTTTGAAAGAAATACACAAAAGTAATAAATATTAAGAAGAAACGCCAATAATTCTGCTTGTTATCGGATACATGGTGATATAAAATCCACTTTTTGAAAGTTTCATCTTTTAGTCTTTGAGCTCAGAACTTATGGTATCTTTCACAAAGTTCTTACTTTCTTGTTTTTTTTTTTTGTTTTTTTTTGCTTTCCTGTGCTTGGTGCTCTGCTGTGTGAATAAATAACAGAGTCTGCAGCATGAACCACTACACAAGGAGGAATAGAAGAATTTTTATATGTGCTATATCATTTTCTAGATGAAAGGATTTTACTGATCTACCTAATAAGGTGAAAACTAAATATCAATGAAATCTAGGTTATGCTCACACCACCTGACATGCCGTAAGCACAGCACATGTTGATTGCCTAAAATAAACCCAGAATGCAACAAAAGACTGTCCTTTTAGTATACATTGAGGCCCCATGTCCACTTGCGAATTCTAATTTAAAATCCGCAGCGTTTTTCCTGCACGCGGATCGGCGCCCCATAGGGATGCATTAGACACCCCCAGGTAGTTAAATACCTGCGGATGTCATTTTCCCCTGCAGACGCGGATCCGCGCGCAGGAAAAAATCCGGACCATGCTCCATTTGATGCTGGTCTCTCCTGCAGCCTTCTATTGAAGCCTATGGAAGCCGTCCGGATCCGCAGGAGACCTAAAATCAGAATATACTCACCTGCTGCAGGCGCCGTGCGTGTCTTCCCTTCTTCCCGGCCGGATCTTCTTGCTTCGGCCTGCGGATGTGCCCGGCACATGCGCGCGGCACGCAGCCGGCGTGTCGAGCACATCTGCCGGGCCGAAGAAAAAAGATCCGTCCACGAAGAAGGGAAGACACGCACGGCCCGCAGCAGGTGAGTAAATTCTGATTTCAGCCCTCATGTCTGCAGGGCAGGAGGGACCCGCTGCGGATTCTCCATGGAGAATCCGTAGCGGGCCTGATTTTCCCCGTGGACATGAGGCCTCAGGTAGTAAGGTCAGCAGACATTTTTTAATGCATAGCAAGCATAGTCCTATACATGGGATCTAACAAAGTATGACACACATAGGGCTCCAAATGACAATCAAAATGGTATGTTAATGTTTTTACTAGTTTTTCATATGGTAACAAGATATATCAGTGTTATCTTCATTTGCAACTATCCCCCCCGCACCCCCAGACTGTATGAGAATAAAAACTTACCCTGACTGAATATGGCAGATGTACCACATGCTAGGCACATCTGCTAGTACATTACATCTCCTAATGCACGCATTGACCTGTAGGAGCTGAAGAAGATTTTGAACAAGTATGTATAAGTATATGAGCCATGCTGACAGTAGTTCTTGTAACTCTGATTATGGGGATAGAGGGATGGAGGGCTCTTGTGACTGGTTCTAACACCAGTCACACCCCTTGAGGAAGCTAAATAGAAGTTAAAGGCAGGTATAGCACTTATGCAGGATTTCATCTCCCTCAATAAATGATTTATTACGTTGTGATCCTGGGACCTGTAGTTCTATGGGTTTCCAGGAGCACATTTCCACAAGTGTGGGATGATTGAGCTGGCTGGGTGTGAAGTTCTCCAGCCAACCAATCACCATCTGCTGCACATAAATGCCGTCCGCTCTTGCGAGATGGAGCTGGTCATTAATCTTTCTCCTAATTCGTTCCCAGAACCCTGTTGTTTGGAGTCTTGTATGTTTTGCTTGGTGTTGCTACATACATGAGGTTCTTGATGGGATTCCCTTGTCTGTTGGTGTGAACAGTGTCCTGTTCAGCTTGTATATCATTTACCATTTTTGGCAAGCCAGGCCCCTAGGTATAAGTGTGGGGCCATCCCTATTGGGACTATTGCCATGCTTGCAGCCAGGATACCTGGGTTTAAGTTGTTTTGCTAGAGTATGGACTCACAAGACAACAAGGACCCTTGTCATGGGCTTATGAGCTTAAGTATCTTGGCCAAAATACGAACCAATATCTTGTAGTACTTTAGCTATTCCATATGCTTATGTGTGTTGGTATTCTAGATAAGTGTTTTGGCATTTTTCAGTTGTTGTTGGATGTCTGCTCACAAATCCCATTTGCTCTTCTCTTGTTATGGTGTTCAGTGCATATGCACATTCCCCTGTCCCAATCTTTTCCCTCTAGTCCTTATTTGCATTCATCCTGGGCATGGTGTGCATTGTGCGAATATGACAAGATTTCTTCAGAACAATTAAACTATTGGTCGAAGAGGATCTGAACTTAGGAGCTAAAGGTAGGAAAATGGGGTTCGGATACTACCTTATAAATCTCTAGCATTCACAGTAAAGACACAGACTGTTAACAAGGAAGGCAGATTAATGCATATCACACTAGACAGCCTTGGCAATCAACTCAGTGTATACAATATTTATGGGGAGAATGGGCACGATAAAATCGTCTTTCACAATGCATAAGAATAAGATTTTATCTGATCCAATAGTGCAAATTATTAAGAGGAGATTTAAATGCAATCATGTCACCAAACAAGAATAGAAAAATTAAAGCAAAGGGCAAAAGTACACAAAAGACAATTCAACAGGAAATTACCTGACAGAATGTGTTTCACTATGTTATAAAATGATTTCAGATTGCTAGTAAATGCCATCACTTTATGAAAAAGAAGATGCCATGGTGCTTAAGTATTATTCCATGCACTGTGCCAATCCTGGACACCAGCTGTGCAAGGGAACTGCGGCATAGTTCAATTCAAGAAAATGCAGCCAGCTGCAGTTCCCTGCATGGCCAGGTGGTTGGGAATGGCACTGTAGGAAAATATAAAAAAGGGCTGCAAAGCTACACCAGCACTGTAGCCCCTTCAGTCTCAAAATCAATGGGAGTCCCAATGATTGAGCTCTACCAACCATAAAGTGATAGTATATTCTAGCTATATGCCATGGCTTTATAAGATGGGAATATTAATCATCATCACCTTTATCTATAGAGCACATATATATTACACAGCACTTTACATCAATTGATATTATGGCTTCTGTCTCCATTTTTACATTTTTGACATCCCTTTAATATCACGTAGATGGCTCCCAAATACCTGGAGATATGTTCACCCAGACAGCTTATGCTTTATTTTTTGCACATTCATCATTACTACCTTGCATAGACACAGTAGACATACTGCAAGTCAATTGATCTTAGATCATAGCCCAGATGAACTAACATGATCAATATAAATGATTTCCTTATCAAAAGTACTAATTAAGTATGGAAATTTCTAACTTCTTTAGCTCTAAATTAAATTTTACCAAAAATGTTAAGAGGCTGATGGTTGAAATATGTTCACCTCAATCACTACCATAGAGATAATCTAGTGCTTTATAAGGAAACACAACAAGCAGACATGTGTAGTACAATAATAGCCTATGCAGTATAAGATGAGTAAGTGGTGAGGAATAGGTGTTTGGTGTTGTCCGCATAGAAATGTCGTAGCAACATTTGCAGTTCAGCGAACATACATATTTTATTCTCAAACAAGGGTCAGTTTTTGGCAATAAAGGCTTGGCAAGGTTCAGCTTTTATGCCTGAAATAATTCATTTTAAATGAAAATAAAGAAATAAAGATTAAGTTTTTATTCACCATGTCTGAGTGTCAGAACCACCTTCTTTCAATAATGGCTTACTGGAATTTAAGAATAAAATATCTTGGAGGTTACACACAAACTGTGGCACAACTCTTAAATGGTTTCCTTCACAATAGTGAGTACAAGGCTTATTGGTTCTCCAATGGTGTGTAGTCTCTTAACAGTAGGAATGGCAATGGAAGTCTCTGGAACACACAGACCACCTCTCAGGAGGATGTCAGTACAGTTCACATCGCAGTCTTTATAAGAGGGCTGGCAGGATGTAATATTATTGCTAGTGTGGATCCATGGAATGGCACTATGGTGAAAATTATTGTTTCAGGTTACTCACCAACAAGGAGGTTCCTTCATTTATCCACACAGCGTCTATGACCATTCACACTGTAGTACACCATTACCTCATCTACACATATATGCAGTCTCTTACCATACCATATCGGGTCAACCTCTCTAGTGGTTCTGCCCAACCAGTACCTCAAGTTAGTCCGCAGTCTCCTGGCTCAGTCTACTCCTGACTGAGTTCTGCACCCAAATCTGTGACTCTGCAACTCCACTGCTGATCACAGTATCAATTTTTGTAGCAAAGTCTTTGCGAGTCAATCTCTAGAGCTGCTTTTCTTTGCTGTTTTCCTGCAGCTTCTTCTCAACATAGTTTCTATATGCTCTGTCACACACAGGAACCAACTCTCACA
This sequence comes from Eleutherodactylus coqui, assembly GCF_035609145.1. Classification (NCBI taxonomy): domain Eukaryota; kingdom Metazoa; phylum Chordata; class Amphibia; order Anura; family Eleutherodactylidae; genus Eleutherodactylus; species Eleutherodactylus coqui. Next base: position 185,844,567 of record NC_089840.1, on the reverse strand, counting down.
GGCATGACGGCTACTGCAGGCCACGCACTTATTTTAGAATTTTGTGGCTCTATAGTGATATGTAATGACCAGATATAACCTTGCAAAATACATAACTTAAACTAATGTACACTAACACTCTTATAAAACAGGGAAGTAAGTGTTCTTACTGTGCACCTCCAACAATAGCATTAAAGGGGTTGTCCCGCGCCAAAACAGGTTTTTTTTTTTTTTTCAACCCCCCCCCCCCCCCCCCCCGTTCGGCGCAAGACAACCCCGATGCAGGGGTTAAAAAAAGATCACCGGACAGTGCTTACCTGAATCCCCGCGCTTCGGTGACTTCTTACTTACCCGGTGAAGATGGCCGCCGGCATCTTCTCCCTCCGTGGACCGCAGGGCTTCTGTGCGGTCCATTGCCGATTCCAGCCTCCTGATTGGCTGGAATCGGCACGTGACGGGGCGGAGCTACACGGAGCTACACGGAGCCCCATTGAGAAGATAAGAAGACCCGGACTGCGCAAGCGCGTCTAATTTGGCCATTAGACGGCGAAAATTAGACGGCAACCATGGAGACGAGGACGCCAGCAACGGAACAGGTAAGTGAAAAACTTTTTATAACTTCTGTATGGCTCATAATTAATGCACAATGTACATTACAAAGTGCATTAATATGGCCATACAGAAGTGTATAGACCCACTTGCTGCCGCGGGACAACCCCTTTAACTAATAACAACACATATGAGGTAAATCAAAAAATATCATGTGCCTTCGCCAGACCTACATGGAATATCAGGCCCATGCTTCTCCAAGGTGTATGGAAGTCATCTTGGCTGGACCGTAAAAATTGTATCATAAAGCTATTCAAGATATAGAACTATTTTGATACGGTAATAAATGGGTCACAATGTTGTTAACTATAGTTAGAGGAGCAGGAAGTTTCATGTTCATACTCTATGTAAGAAATGTTCAAGGGAATGTACAGACTGACTCCGAAACAGAATACTCAAATCCTGCAGCTTTTCTCTCAGAGTCTATACACTAAGCAAGGCAGCACATATAAATCTTTTGGAGAGCTAGATCTAAATTCCATCAAAATTCCTTCTAGTACAGAAAAGCAGAAAGATTCCGTAAAAGAAGGTATTCTATCACAAGATAATAGAGAGCATGATCAGCTCACCTGTACTGTGGTGCAAGTTCTGCAGCTATGTCCATCACAGCCATATTCAAGAAGAGCAATGTAGGCCAGCTCTTGCACTCCGGTAATATCCTCCTTTATCGATAATGTAATGATAACAGAAGAGCAAAATCAACATTCAAAAATTAAACCACAGCTATTTGAGTTTGTGATGTTGACATTACTTATCGTAAGTATCTACACTAGCAATAAAGGAAGATTTTACCAAAGTGGGACTGTTGGCCAACATTTCGTCTCATGATCACTTTACAAGAGTTGATTGCTTCCATAAAGCTATAGTATCCCAGATGGCTATCGTGTTGTTACTTAAGGTCATAAGGTAAAAAATGTTTGTTTGTTTTTTTCATTTATAAAATTATTAGAGATGAGCGAGCATACTCGTCCGAGCTTGATGCCTGTTCGAGTATTAGGGTGCTCGAGATGCTCGTTACTCGAGACGAGCACCACGCGGTGCTCGTCTCGATTAAACGAGCACTGACCATTGAATTCGATGGAGCCGGCAATACAGCCGGCTCCATTGAAAGCAATGGGCTGCCGGCTAGCGCGGGATGAATTTTCGGGAAGAGCTTAAAAATATAAGCCCTTACCTGAAAATCATCCTAAAATGTGTAAAAAGTAAAAAAAAAAATATACTCACCTTGTCCCCGCAGAACGATGTTAGCCTATTGAATTCAATGGAGCCGGCAATACAGCCGGCTCCATTGAAAGCAATGGGCTGCCGGCAATCACGGGATGAATTTTCGGGAAGGGCTTAAATATATAAGCCCTTCCCTGCAATTCATCCAGAAATGTGTAAAAATAAAAAAAATATATATACTCACCTGGTCCCGGCAGACGGAGTTCAGCTGCGGCCAGCTGGCAGTTCTCCTGAACTGCTCTCTGTAGTATTCAGCAGCCGGGGATTTAAAATCCCCGCCTGCTGAATGAACTGCCTCTGATTGGTCACAGCCTGACCAATCAGAGGCAGATCTCACTCACACCTATTCATGAATTCATGAATGGGTGAGTGAAGGCTGCCTCTGATTGGCTCAGTGCAGCTCTCAGCTGAATGACAGCAGTTCAGCACCACAGTGCAGGGGACAGCAGGAGAAGATGCGGCTGTGCCCCAGCAGCTGAAGGGAGGTATCTTTTTTTTTTTGTTTTTTTAAATCACTTTTAATTCATTTCCAGGGAAAGGCTTATATGTAAAGCCCTTCCCTGAAAAAGAATTCAGGTGTGCCAGCGGACCATTGTCTTCGATGGAGTCGCCGGCAGCAGCAGCGGCTCCATTGAAGAGAATGCCTGCATTTTTATTCTTTTTAACACTAAAATCTTTCTTTTTCAGGTAAGGGCTTATATTTTTAAGCCCTTCCCGAAAATTCATCCCACGCTCGCCGGCAGCCCATTGCTTTCAATGGAGCCGGCTGTATTGCCGGCTCCATTGAATTCAATGGGCTAACATCGTTCTTCTCTGCCATAGCTGTTACAGCTGTGGCAGAGGAGAACAATCTTAATGCTGACATAATTTTTTTTTTTATTTTTACACATTTTAGGATGATTTTCAGGTAAGGGCTTATATTTTTAAGCCCTTCCCGAAAATTCATCCCGCGTTCGCCGGCAGCCCATTGCTTTCAATGGAGCTGGCTGTATTGCCGGCTCCATTGAATTCAATGGGCTAACATCGTTCTTCTCTGCCACAGCTGTTACAGCTGTGGCAGAGGAGAACCATCTTTATGCTGACAGTGCAGGGGGGGGGGGTCTCACTCTTGCCACTATTGTGGCTTAATAGTGAGACCTCGGAGCCCGAAATGCAGCCCTGCATGTTGCTCCTCGCCTGCCCTATCTATTTCTGTGTTTTTTACATGACTTTGGTGATTTGCTAAGATTTTCACAAATGAAAACCTTAGCGGAGCACCAGTCATATACAAAAATGCTCGAGTTGCCCATTGACTTCAATGGGGTTCGTTACTCGAAACGAACTCTCGAGCATCACTGAAAGTTCAACTCGAGTAACGAGCACCCGAGCATTTTGGTGCTCGCTCAGCTCTAAAATTATCTGTTCTCTGTGAAATTTTTAAAACTCTAGGATAACCCCCTTTAACTGATCTTTTATAGAACTCCTGTAGTCTGGGAAATGTACTAGAATTCTCCTCTACAATTTCACAGAACAAGGTAGCTTAAATCTCTCTAACATTAAATGATATAATCTATGATACCTCACCAGACTTTTATCTTTCTAGTATTTTAATTATGCCTTTCAGAAAACACTAACCAAACCATTTGACCCAATAGTGTTACTACAGTGACAGCAGAGGACCATACCCGAATTCATTAGAACATCCATCCTAGTTAATGATTCCATTGCTACATGGAAAAAGCTATGAAAAAGATTTATGTTGTCCTATCAACGGTCAAAATACTTACCTTTTGGGTCATACAGAGTATTCCCAACCTATAGGTAAAGTAAATTATTTCAATGATGCACTTTTAGACTACGAGATTTTGCAAGAGATTTCTGTAATGACCCATTTGATGTTTTGATAAGGGATACTCTCAGTTGAAAACCTATATCCACTATTTATAAGAACATCACAGTCTCCAACTGGAATAAACATTACTTTGACCTACTGAGAGAGGAAATAACAATTGACAGATACTTCCTTTATATTATTCGAAGGAGGATAACAGGCAGGGTGCCAGGCAATATGCCAAAAATGGAGGGAAACACATTTCAAGCTCATTCACGCTGTGTTACATGCTTTAACTTCCAACTGACAACTGAACACCCCAATATATTATGGGATGTGGACTTGCATATAGCTACAGAACTCTTGGAAGAATGTCTTAGGTTATATTAAGCAGATAAGGGATAATCCACTTTGCCTTATTCTATTCATTGGCATCATGAAATGGCACACCACAGTTGAATACATATATTTTGACTATAATTCCTGTGTGACAAAAGGTAAGTTGCTCCAACACCATGAAACCTGAAAGGCTATTGAAGGCTTAGCAAAAATTATGTGCACATACTTAAAACAAAAAAAAAATTGCTCATTTCAGCCTGGATAAGCGCTGTTCATACAATACAGCAATTCTAAAAAAAATGGTGATTTTGCTTGCTCTAAATACATCTCATCTGTGTTGAAACACATAAGTGCACATAGTTTTACTGAGTCTTCAATAGCATCTTTCAGATTTTATGGAGCTGGAGCAACTTATCTTCCATGGGATCTGTCCAGCGCTCTCATCTTTGTGCACCTGTTCACAGGCATGGAGGATTACCAGCCTGTGGATTGTCTGGCTGGAGGGCAGTGAGTTGTATTTTGTCTGTTTTCTTGTTTATATACAACTTACGTGGCACAGTACTTCTGCTAGCTAAGTGTTGTCTTCTTCAAGCCTGGCTACAACCGTGGGTCCACATTATATAAAATCTCACAGCACAGTTTTGAAACTAACTGGTTTGGATTTGGGCTGGTCCTAAGGGCGTTATCCTGGCAGTTCCCGGTATTCACCCTTTAACCCCTATACAAGGATCTAGTCCTGGTGTAGATGGCAGCTGACCCACGGGAGTCAGAGGCACTGGCGCAAAGCACAGCAAAACAGTCTGAGCTGCAATCAGAGTTTGGTCCAATGATGGGGCAGGCAGAGTACAGGGATAATCCAGGTAAAGACAAAGGATCAAGGCAAACACAGGAGTCAAAAGCTAGACATCTTTGCCAGGTGACTGAGACAAACTTACACCAATACTCTGGCAAGGAGGAGGATCCCCAGCTTAGCCAAATAGGAGGCCAATAGCCTATTACCCTGCAGCTGGGCTGAGATCACTGGGGAGAATTAACTCCTGCAGTGCTGATGGAAAGCACCCAGCTACGGGCCCATTCATACAGGAGGAGTAGAGCGATGGGAGACACGGGTAGCAGGCCTAACAGTAACATACTTCTTTGGGGAAACAAGAGATGAAAGGGGTTGCTACATGAAAAATATTATGGTTAAATCCAGTCCATAATTATAAACATTTTTTGTATTTACACTTGTTAAACCAATGTTTTTATCGCCAGATAGACCAGGACTAATGTTAAAATAGTGCCACCTGCATTTTCTGTTCTCTGTCAACCTCAGTAATGGCTCCCTGTTGCTCACACATGCTCAATTTTGCTTCTTTCTATGCTCCACTGGGCGTGTGGAGGACAATGTTATTCCTTTAGAAGACATCCGCATATCATTTAGGGAATGCAAAAGGATTTCTAGGACGACTACTGTAAAACTAAAGAACAAACCTGGTCGTAATGTAAGTCACGCAGGATAGGTTATCATCTTGTTAAATCCAAGTTGCGGTGGGATTTCAGTTTTGTAATCACAGCTTAAATTTAATGCAGTTTGTAATATATTGGTATATATTAACATGAAGAGAGCATTTGGTTCACTCTCTCTCATTTGTTGTCTCCTTTTAGCTTTTTTAATATGTACTTATGTATTCGCAGAACACTGAATGTCGTTTGTAATCAAACTGTGATTGCTATACTATTTGATATGTATGAAAAACTATAAAAAATGAAAGCTGCAATGTGATTATTTGCTACGGACAGCAAAGATAGTTTATATCTTTGGGGAAATAAATAAAAACTGACTATATATATATATATATATATATATACAGTATATATATATATATATATATATAGTCAGTTTTTATTTATTTCCCCCATAGTTTTATTGTAATTTTTTCTCCATAACAGGAAGAGTTCTAGGAATGGCTTAGAACTACTTCTATGGAAAGGAGTGGTTTGCAATTCCGGTTTGTAATACCATAGTTTATCCTAAACTCTTACAGACTTTGTCCTGCTGTGTTGCTCTTAAGGTAGAAGCTCGTTACATTGATTTTTTTATGTACAGAACTCCCATCTCGGAATCTGCACAGCAGGACACAGTATGGGTGAGATCCTCAGCTCCTTCTTTGTTTCCTTCCTGCCCTTGGCATCTCTGTAGTCATTATTAGCTATATCATTAAAATATCACTATTACAAAATGTGATATTTATCGTTTGTCTGGTTAAGAAAATATATTGTCAAATACCCTTTAAGGCTTCCTTTAAACAGTGGGGTTTTTTTTGGAAAATAAATGCCAGAAATGTTTTATGCATTTTTTACTTTTTTTGTGCTTTTTTTGGTCATATGTAGCATTTTTATTTTGTATTTTTTCCTATTGAGAGGCCTAAGGTAGAACTGGAAAAGTGTCATACATGGAATTTGTTGTGATTTTGAAAGCACTGTCAAAAATCCAAAAATAAACCATGCAAAAATTGAGAATAACGCCAACATAAAACCACAAGAGATTAGAAGTAAATACACTTACTTTATAGGGGAATTCTCAAATGAGAACGTTGTTCTTATCAATGCAAAATAGTCAATGACGGCTCTCAGAAGTCTATATGCACAGTGTGTAAAGGCCCTTTAACACACAACAAATATTGTTCTCCCACAGGTTGGGGGGACCGGGGGTGTGAGGGGTTGAACGATAATCATCCCGTGTAAGCATGCTGAAACTGAACCACTGGACAAGAATTTTCTAGTTGTTCTTCTTTTCAGCTGCTTAAAAGATGAACATATATTGTTCGGCGTAAACAGCAGAAGTTTATGGCAGCTGTGTTCCCACGATTTCGATGTGATGTCGCTGCATTTTCTCACGGCAACATCGCACCTTAAAATCTAAGCCCTACCCCAAAAATAAGCTCTGTCTGCATTAAAAAAAAAAGCAAAAAACAATAAATCACCTAACAGGCGCTGTCCGCTCCGTGGCACTTCTCCTCCCAAAGCTCCAGTACACTTCTTTGTAGTCTTCAGCCACCTCCTCCTGGTCAGGGGGTCCGTAAATCCTGCCTCCAGGAAGTGCTGGCTTGGATTGGTTCCTAAGCGCCGCAGCTCAGCCAATCAATGCAGAGCTTGATAAACCAATCACAGCCCTTCAATGCATGATTTGTGAACCCCTTGACCAGGAAGCAGTGGCTGAAGACTGCAAACAAATGTGCTGGACCTTGGGATGGAGAAGTATGGTGGAGTGGACAGCACCTGTTAAGTAATGTATTGTTTTTTGGGGGTTTTTTTTGTAATGCACCTACGGCTTATCTTAGGGACAAACAGTAGGACTTCCTACTATAAAAGTTCCATCGCACCACACTAAAACTGTGATTTTGTTTGATGCAACACAAAGGGAAACATGGGCTACAAAACATCGCAAATCGCGGCAATATTCAGCATGCTGATATTTTTTTTTCTTGCAAAGTTGCAGCCTACCAAACATCGCTAATGTGAAGGAACCCATTGGAAAGCATGGGCTTCACATACATGCGATTTGTAGCACTGTCACATTGTGAGACAGTTGTGCGATTTTGTTTGCCATGTGAAAGCAGCCTTTATATCCCCAGTACTATAATTACATCAGTTGATGCCCTCATGGAAGATACAGACTGTTCACAATATCTATTAACAGCTTTGGCAAGTGCCTCAACTGGCTGTAGCTGTAGTACGCTTAGAAGCCAGAACAAAATGAGCAATGGTGGTATTTCTTACAGCTGCTGCAAGAGATGTTTAATTCTCATGGTGTAGTTTGTTCGAAGAGTTGGTGAATAAATGAGCAGTTGCCTCTACAATATTTCACAATGCTGAGGGCACTGCATCTGCTGTACATTTTACAGGGAATTAATGATTTGGCATATGTTTTTGAATATATAGTATCTTTTTATTTTGTGTATTTCATGATTGTGAAAGTGAACCTCTTAAATCAATAGTACAAGTGAATATAAGACATTTTCTCCCACTCCTCTTCTCCTCATCTCTGCCACTTGCACGGATCATACTTTCTGAATTCACTGATAAACCTGTACATATGAGGCGAAGAGGAGATGGATTTTCAACCCCAGGGCTTCATCAGACTACCGTATTTGCACGCGTAAAATATATGCGTGCACTGCACAAAGAGAATAGAACCCATTGATGTCAATGGGTTTGTTCTCATTAACATGCACGTAAAAATAAGGTCGTGTTCTGTTTTCCTGTGAATTTGTGCACTAAGGGCCCCATAGAAGTTAATAGAAGGTACGTAAATGCACACTCAATATGAGCGCAAGTATGCAATATGCTGCACAACTGCACTGGAAAAAGAGCGCATATGGACCTCATTAGGCCAAGTAGCCTTTTAACTCATAGATGGGGTGTGTTGCATGCATGTGAATTGGCCTTGTGTATGCAAAAAGTACAGTACTATGCTCCGATAAATCTATCTCATCAAACTTTGTCACTGTGCAAACATGCTACACTGAAATGCATTTCTGTGCTGAACCGGTGGTAAACAGCAAGAAGAAGGTGGCGGTCTGGCACAGAAACACATTGCCTCTATTTTGAAAGGATTTATTTAAAGGGGTTGTCCCGCGGCAGCAAGTGGGTCTATACACTTCTGTATGGCCATAATAATGCACTTTGTAATATACATTGTGCATTAATTATGAGCCATACAGAAGTTATAAAAAGTTTTTTACTTACCTGCTCCGTTGCTGGCGTCCTCGTCTCCATGGTGCCGACTAATTTTCGCCCTCCGATGGCCAAATTAGCCGCGCTTGCGCAGTCCTGGTCTTCTGCTCTCTTCAATGGAGCCGCTCGTGCAGAATGCAGGCTCCGTGTAGCTCCGCCCCGTCACGTGCCGATTCCAGCCAATCAGGAGGCTGGAATCGGCAATGGACCGCACAGAAGAGCTGCGGTCCACGGAGGAAGAGGATTCCGGCGGCCATCTTCACAGGTAAGTATAGAAGTCACCGGAGCGCGGGGATTAAGGTAAGCGCTCCGGTAAGCTTTCTGTACGTCCCTGCATCGGGGTTGTCTCGCGCCGAACGGGGGGGGGGGTTGAAAAAAAAAAAACCGTTTCGGCGCGGGACAACCCCTTTAACTCCACACTCGTTCTCCTACAGCACATCTGGATTGGTCTTTTCAAGGCTCCAACCACTCTAAGGCCCCAACCACTCTAAGGCCTCAACCACTTTAAGGCCCCAACCACTCAAAAAGTTCTGGTATAACCAAGTGATATGCTATAACACTCAATGACTGGAATATTGCAATAATCAATGAAAAGGCCTTTTCATCTGATTTTCTGTAGGCCTTATTCACATGAGCATTTTTGCATGGCTAATTTAGCCGCGTAAAAACATTGCGACCATCTGAATCATTGGATTCCAATGCATTCATTCAAATGACAGATTTTTAGCCATGTAAAAATGTTGCGCTAGGAAAGATAGGACATTGCTGACCGAATACAGCAGCTGACTTTATATATAGAGGAAAATATATATCTTGCCCTATCTTTCGAGCGATTTACACTGACAGCTTCCATAGACTCCTATGGGAGCTACTAAAAAATGGAGAGGGAGGGAGTTTAGCAGCTTCCAATGCTGCAAAAACATTATAGGTACCTCTGTTTAGGCATTAGAATTCAATGCAAATTTATGCCGACCGTTGTTTTTCTGGGCTGTGGCATATATTTTCGCTAATACGCCACATGAATGGACAGGAAAACTCAACTTTTGGCCTCCACTTGATCACAGTTTTCCTTTACATGTGTTTTTTGGCAGCGATGTGGCCTGCATGAAAAAGCATCGCCCATGTGAAAGAGGCCTTAGGGCTTAGTCACACGGGCGTTTTTTCACGCGATTTGCGCATCGCATGACGGATGCGCATGCGCAAATCGCGTGACCGGCGCCGAAAAATCGGCCCAAAAATCGCCCGAAAATCTGCTCCTAGCCGCGTTTCATTAGAAACGGGCCGGAGCTGTCCAGCGCATTGCATTCAATGGAGCCGGCAATACAGCCGGCTCCATTGAATGCAAGCGCTGCGGGCGAGTGTGGGATGAATTGTCGGGAAGGGGTTAAATATATAACCCCTTCCCTGCAATGCATCCTTAAATGTGAAAAAGTAAAAAAAATGTATGTACTCACCTGCTCCCGGCAGCTGGAGATCCCGGCGGCCGGCCTGCAGTGGGTGTGAAGGAGGTGTGACTCAGACTTGCCCCTGATTGGCTCAGCGCTGAGCCAATCAGAGGCAAGTCTCAGTCACACCCATTCATGAATTCATGGATGGGTGTGACTGAGATCTGCCTCTGATTGGCTCAGGCTGAGCCAATCAGGGGCCAGTCTGAGTCACACCCCTTCACACCTACTGCAGGCCGGCCGCCGGGATCTCCAGCTGCCTCTGGCAGGATTTAATAAGGCTTCTATGCCTCATCAGCAACCTTACAATCCCATTGTGAGAGGGCAATGGAGTGACAGAGAGAAAGCCCTTTACCTCTGGAAAACCACTTCTATACTCAATGGAGGGACAGAAGGAATCCCCTCTCTCTGTAAAACCACTTTGATGCCATGGTCATCATTGAGCACAACATCAAAGGAGTTAAATTGACAAGATCAGAGCAGCCTCTGATCTTGGCTGTTAGAGCAGGGTCTTAGATGTAATATATATTGGCACCAACAGATCATCGCCATTACTGTGATATACCATTTCATCAGCTCGCATTAACCACCTTCATACAGTGACATAGTAGTACGTTGTAGGGTAGGTAAAGTTATAGCACCTGTCTAGTTATGAAGCTTTAGTTGGGGGCTGCACATAGCCGAGGGCCACAGGTTGTTCCCCTCTTATCTAAAGTATGAACAGACTCAGTACTATCCCTTATTGCAATTTCAGTACTAATACTTTCTTTAATGAAGGTGTTTCTTGTAGCAATTGTCGCTATGCGCTCCTGTTTCCTTGTGTCATTTTTAATAAGATTTGCTTTGGCAAATGAAAGACTTAATGAGGGTTTATCCCTGTAACAAGACTGTAGAACAATTCTGCTTCCAGCTGTGCCTGTCATCAAAGGTCACACGGCTTGACAACCTATGTAAATACTTTTCATGTATTAATAGAGGTCAATCTATGTTAACCAACTACAATAGTTGTACTGAAAGAAAAAAAAATGTATAAAAGCAAGAGTTTCAAGGTAGCATTAAGAACTTGCGAATGCACTGCTTACTGGATCTTAATAATCTACTGTAAAAGCACATAAAAAAACAACAAAAATACTACAAAATTGACACAAGCATTGTCTAGTCACTGTATATATGTGTTATTATTTTCTCTATTCTTCATTTTATACTCAGTATCTCACAGTGATCAGAAGGAGCTGAGATGGACTCTGATCATCTTGTCGTTAGCTATGTGATCAGCAAGACTAGAATAGGAAATGTATCTCTGCCTGTGTAATACCCACGGGGGATATTATCAAGCTTAAAATGGTATGTAAAAGTTGGCAGAAATTATACAGTAAATCTACTCTAACTATGTATAAATATATCAGGGGACAATACAGAGATCTCTTCCATCATCTATTATACCCAGGACTGTAACAAGGGGACACTCTAATAACTATGTATAGATACATCAGGGGAAAATACAGAGATCTCTTCCATCATCTATTATACCCAGGACTGTAACAAGGGGACACTCTAATAACTATGTATAGATACATCAGGGGAAAATACAGAGATCTCTTCCATCATCTATTATACCCAGGACTGTAACAAGGGGCGCTCTAATAACTATGTATAATATATCAGGGAATAATACAGAGATCTTTTCCATGATCTGTTTATATCCAGGTTTTTCTAGACTGTTTCAGATTTCCTAATCTCTATAGTCATGAGTGGGATTTGCAGAAACTCTGCTGTGACGTAGCAGTGGGGCAGATTTCATACACATCCCGCAGGCTAATTGGCTCTGGGAAACAACAAGAGGACTAATTACGAAGAAACTTCAGTGGGGCACAGTGGGGTGCAAAATCTGAGTATAAACATTATAAAATGTTGATCCTTTTCCGCGGTCATGAAATCTTTTCAGTGATTATCACAGCTCAGCCTCCAAAAAGTAGCTAACAGTCTCTTTAAGTTCTTTTTGTATAGTGATGAACAAGAAACTACTTTTTTTCTTCTTTCTTATATGCTATCACTTTAATCTTGGCTTCCAAACCACAGCAGAACAATAGTTTGCACTGCCACTTAAAATGAGCACCATGGCCACTTCTTATCTAATTTTTAACCTTACAATTAGCTCCATATTATACATCCCGGAATTTCAAGCTTTTGACTCATATCTCCTTTTCACTTTAACACTAAATAAATGGATGCATATTACTAAATTTGGATATCATTCATATACCTCTTGTAAAATATCTTTTTAAATGAAATCTATAGTGTGGAATCTTCAAACATCACCATAATGAAAAGGTAGTCTTAAAGCTGAAAAATGATGAAAAAGGAAGCTTCCTTCAGAAAAGGTTTCAAGAAAATCTGTTCATTTTCCAGAGGAAAAGGGTTTTATCAAAACCCCTTTTTAAGAAAAGGCAAAACACTTTCACTGTTACTAAAGTTTGTACACTCAAAAAAGCTTAGTTAAATAATGTAGATATAGTCTATTTACACATACATACATAGATCATGGGTTGTCCTGTTTTCTTGTTGAATACATGAGGCACATATTGCGTTATTACAATAACACCGACTTGTGTAGTTTAACACTTTAAGGACCACCCCCTTTTTTTTCATTTCATTTTTTTACTCCACCCCCTTTTAAAAAATCATTTTAAATCATTTATTCATTGATGTAGCTGTATGAGGACTTGTTCTTTGCAGGACAAGTTGTATTTTTTTTCAAGGGTACTATATAATCTACCATATAATGTACTGAAAAACTTTAAAAAAATTCTTAGAGAAGTGAAATGGAATAAAAACAATTCTGCCATGTTTAGGTGTGTCTTATTTCTACGGCATACATACTGCAATAAAAATGACCTACCTTATTCTAAGAATCAGTATGAATATTACTATACCAAATTTATATAGTTTTTTTGATGTAGTACTTTTTTAAAAAGATATTTAAATTTTTAAAATTATTTTCTGCTGCCATTTTCTGACAACAATAACTTTTTATTTTTTCGTCAACATAGTTGTGCAGGGACTCATTTTCTGCGAGACATCCTGTAGTTTCCGATGGTACCATTCTAGAGTACATACAACTTTTTGATCACTTTTTATCACATTTTATCTTGGAGATGGGGTGACCAAAAAATTTCAATTCTGGCATTTTTTTTTACTACGTTCATCATGCTGGGTAAATAATGCATTATCTTGATAGATTGGACCTTTACAGATGCAGCAATACCAAATGTGCATTTTTGTTTTATTTTGATTCTTTTATTATAAATATGACAAAAGGTTTTTTTTTAACTTTCATTATCTTTTATTTTTAATAATATGTAAAACTCTTTTATAATTAAAAGTTCCTAGAGGGAACAAGGACTTGTGATGCTTTGATCACTTCTGCAGTATGATGCCATAGTATTACATCATATCATGTTCTAACAGGCATTCTATCAAGCCATGCCTTGAGCATCCTACTATGGCAGCCATTGGGCCCCCAGTTGCCATGACACCCGCATGGCCCCCCGCGATCTCAAGTTTTTGCCTTTAATTTTAGATGTTAAATTATCTTGCATATTCATATTATGTTTATGTTTTATCTACCAATGATAATAAATGAATTATAATAGATTTTAATTTTTGTAATCAAAGTATTTGTCCCTATAAAAACTGCTGCCTGCCAATCAATAAACAGATAACTTTGATCACATCAAGTCGTGTGTGTGGTTTGATGTTATTTCTGGGATGTTATTTCTGGGCCTGTATATACTTCTAACCAATTTGGACCACAGAAGCATATGGTATAGCAAATAGTTATGTTTGCTCTAAGAACTGCGATATTTTTCAGTGATTATTATTTTAAAAAATCACACAATACAGTAGACAAATGCACTTTTTAGGGTATGTTGAGGTTTTTTGAAGCTGCAACCTGACCATTTCCTCTGATATTTTTTTTTCTCATTGCCTTCATCTTACCATTAGAGTGCACTGCAGTCCCAGACACAGGAGTTTACAAGCAGTACTCGGGAATCTTCTTTATTATGGCCTTAAAAAGTGACGTTTCGGCCCACGTTAGGCCTTTCTCAAGCCTGACGTGGGCAGAAATGTTGCTTTTTAATGGCATAATAAAGATACATCCTTGGATGCAATTCTACTACAAAGAAGATTCTCGAGTGCTTCTTGTAAACTCCAGTGTCTAGAACTGCTTTTGGATTTTTTGGAGTTAGAATCTGGATCACAAGCTTCCCCAGTGTGTGGTCTGTTGGTTGTGCTGCTGGATACTACTTGTGTCGGTTAGAGTGCACTGCAGTGGTGTAGTTAGAGGGGTTGCAGCAGTCACAGCTACAACCAGACCTCCAAGTCATGGGTACCCACAGGTATACCCCGCAGAGAAAGAGGAGGTAGAACTTTTGCACAAGAGCATATAGATGTTAAAATACATTATTGGTGTATGCACATGAAGCAGATTTGTTAATTTGTTGCAAAAATGTCTATTACTGTAAATTAGGTTCATCCAATTAAAGTTGTTTTGATAAGAGGCATATGCATTTCTGTCTGTCCCATACAGACAAATGGGACAGTTGCTGAAATGTCTATTTGGCTCACTCACATGATCTGTTGTCTGCATGGATTAACTCATTGTTATGCAGATGTTTAAACAGATATGTGCCAGAGGTGCTAACTAGAGATGAGCGAGCATACTCGATAAGGCAAACTACTCGAGTGAGTAGTGTAGTGCCTTACTCGAGTACCTGCCCGCTCATCTCTAAAGATTCGGGTGCCGTCAGGGGGCGGGGAGCGGCAGGGAAGAGCGGGGAGGAATGGAGGGGAGATCTCTCTCTCACTCTCTCCCCCCCCCCCCCCCGCTCCCCCCTGCTCACCGCCGCAACTCACCAGTCACCCACGCCGGCAGGCGAATCTTTAGAGACGAGCGGGCAGGTACTCGAATAAGGCACTACTCGCTCGAGTAGTTTGCCTTATCGAGTATGCTCGCTCATCTCTAGTGTTAACCATTGGCAGTGAGGGAACAGTGAAGAGCTGTAAAGTTAAAGAGTACCTGCACTTTCAGAGAATTTTTGACATGTCATAGTGACACAGCAAAAGAAATAATCAGTGGGGGTCCTGCTACTCAGACCCCCACTGATCGTTAAAATTAGGGGATTGCAGTGCTTACCCGAGTACTGTGCTGCCTAGACTATGGATGCTCATTTTCAGCTGCTCCCGTAAGCTTAAGATGACCTCAGAGATGTGTATAGAAGCTTCCTATACGATCAAGTGAGCGTTGCAGCCTTCTCATTCTAGCAAACAGCAGGGTTCTCAGCAGAGGGACCCCCACTGATCAATACTTTTGACATGCCAGTATGACATGTCGAAAGTTTTTTGAAAGTGGAAACTCCTTTAAAAGAATAAATGGAATAAGTATGTTTCTTTTGAATTATATTAGCTAAAAGTAGGATTTGATGTACTGACAGAATCTACGCATTATAAATTAAAATCAGATCCATAGAGCACAGAAATTCAAGTATAAAAGGTGAGCTTGGTAGCACATATTAAATTTAATGTGAAATGAGAACAAAATGTTGCAATTTAATGGTGTCATTTCCGAATGTAGTATCAGACACATCCTGTAGGTCAGACATAAAATTGTAGGGGATAACCTAATCAGCTATGGAAAATGCTAGCAAATCTGTTCCGACTTTCTTCAGCCTTGTCCTCCTATGACAGTAAAATTGCATGCAAGAGTTTGACAGCTTAAGAGCTGCTATATTTAAATGATAAAGGCAAGTTTAAAAAGATTATTTTGCCTATTAATCTGAAAGACATGAAGGCTTCAGAATTTCTGTAAATCAGATTTGTAAGCACAAATAAAAAAAATATCATGTTTATCACTTCAGGGAAAGTGCAAAGTATAGATTTGTCCAACCTCAGCATATTTTATTAAAATGGTATTCCTATCTCAGATTTTCATGGCATATTCACAGGATATGTCATAAAAGTCTGAAAGCTGTGGGTCCTACCTTTGGGACCCTCATCTATCTGTAGTTATGCTTCCTCTGCCTCTAGCCCTGCTAAATGCAGTGGCCTGGGATGGCAAAATCCTAATAATTTGTAATCTTTGCTTTATCCCTTTGCAATCCAATTTTGGATTCAGGGTTTTCTAGGGGGCTTTCTCTTTCTGCCATTATACATTGGCGTCATCTGCAGGCTAGAGCCAGTACTGCGGTATGGAACATGCTGGAGAGGCCCCCAACAGCAGAGTGGCCAGTAATATACAGTAAGAATACCTTGATGGATGTCTTCCGACATCAGAGCTGTATAGCCTTCAATTAGAATGTCTTCAGACGTCAGACAATGGATTGGAAAGGGTTAAATGTCCCTAACAGTGCTCGGGTTGCGGTCATGATAGTATAGTGACGGACATGATGATTTCAGCAGCCTTTCACTTACACTGATTGATCAATAAAAACTCCCTGAAAAACCACTTAAAAAAAAAAAGAGAGAGATTTTGTAATACTCTGTCAGGAGATATGTATGTTATATTCGCCCATGCATTACCTACCCAGTGGTTGTGGTGTGAATTGCAGCTTATTAAGGGTTTTGCTAATGAGAAATTGGAGTCCTTAATAAAATCTGCAGGAAGTTATGGGTCTACACATCTGTACATAGTGAATGAGCTATGTACATCAGTAGTAATGATACAAAGGTCCTATAGTGCCATATAATGGGCTAAACAAGGGACAGATTAGATAGTTCTCTAATTAAAATCCAGTTTTGCTTTTGTCACGACTGTGAAATCAGTATGTCTGCAAAGAATGTACATACTAGGTAGTTGTGATTAACTTTAGCTTTTATATGTTGTATTCAGTAATGTATATAACAGCCTTCCCTGATGGGTAGTTATTAAAATGTACCCCCTACAAAAGATATTCATGAAAGGGTAAACAAATTGGTGCTAACTGTGTTTACTATGTAGCCTCCTAGCTCAAAGCTATACAGAAATCTTTTGGATGCCTGTTTCACGCAACATAAAAAATGATGGGTCCCACAACTTCATCCTTGTTACTTTCCCAAGTGGCTATAGGAGTGGGATCAGTACTGTGCACACTGAACTCCACCTAAAAATTCCACTGGGCAGACTTGTAAGGCATGCCCATGTCTGCAAAGAAGCTCAAAACCCTGCAGCAATGAGAAAGGGGCAAAACAGTAGGTGGAAGGTGCTACTGGATGCCACAGCTCCAATCCTGCATGCAGGTGGTTCGGGTTTATGACTTGTGTGTTGCCCTTGGAGATGAGAGAATCACTCAGCAGTACCCTTAACTACTAAGCAGTCCTCTTTAGGATTCAGCCCTCCTAGCTTCACACAGTGGCCTAGTTAAGTTGGCCTAACCAAACCTCATTTCCACTAACCCAGTTGACTATCCATGGTCGACGGCCACCTTTCAATGTGGGTGAACAACAAAAGGAATAAAAAGCATGTACCTTTCTCTAAAGGTGTACAAGGACTGACATTCGCGTGCTGGAACATGAGAATCATGCTCGATTCATCTGACAGCAGCTGCCCAGAGCGTCACACAGCTTTACCTGCTCCTGAACTATCCAGGCTGAATATTGACATTGTAGCTCTCAGTGAGACCCCCTTCCCACGGGAAGACAGCCTCTAAAAACACAGTGCAGATTATAGCCTTTACTGGGCAGGCAAACCAGAAACTGATAGGCACCCTTCTGGTGTTGGTTTTACAGTCAAGAACTATATTGCCTCCAAACTTGAAGCAATCTCACACACAGCTCTCCTATAAGTGACAAAATTATCATCCTTGGTGATTTCAATTCCAGAGTTGGCAGGGATTCAGTAGCCTGGGAAGAGTCACTTAGCAAGCACAGTGTTAGAAATGACAATGATAATGGGTGTATCTTGTTAGAGTTTAGCAGTATTTTGTTATTACCAACACCTGTTCCAACAGAAGAGCCAACTGAATACAACCTAGATTCATCCTTGATTCAAGCATTGGCTTCTTAGGAATGACATCTTGGTGTGATAGAGAGATTTCTAAGATGTCCTATAAATGTTGATCCAGGGATTACTCTTGCTGCCGTTATGGAGTCAGGAAGGAATTACCTTCCTCTGGACCAACAAGAAAGGGGTTGAAACAGGCTGAACTAGATAGACATTGTCTTCATTCAGCCTAACATACTATGTTACTATGTTATATACTTGAATGATGCTCAGTTTAGAATGTCCCACAGATCAACACTTTGTGCACTGCAAACTTTGCCTCCATTTTAAATCTAAGCTAATGAGAAGAGCTACTTTAAGGGAAAAGCTTCAGACTGGCAACCTCCAGTCGGCTGATGTAAAAGCTGACTTCCGGGTGACTCTCCAGTTAAAGCTTGAGGATTCCAGTTGCTCTGGAAAAACCTAAGAACTGCCATCTTGCAGACTTCTGAAGAGGTTCTAGGCTTCTCCACAAAGAAGAATAAGGATTGGTTTGCCAAAATTATCAAGAGATCCAGGAACTGCTGGCAAAGAAGATATCTGCACACTAAGCGCACCTTGCTCAGCCATCATGCTGTCATATATGTAGTAATCTTTAGTGTTGGCTCTGAGTGATCCAGAATGAATGGTGGACCCACCTTGCAGACAAAATCAGCACTGTCCAGACATTGGTGACTATAAAGTGTTGTATGAGGCTCTTAAGGAGCTATATGGTACTTCACACCACATTCAAAGTCCCTTGTGCAGCACAGATGATTTACCACTATTAACAGACAAGGCATCTCAAATCTGTGGTCTGAACACTTTCAGATTCTCTTCTGCACCAACTGCAATACATAGCATCCCAAAACAGGCAGAGAAAACAGAATCTGATGAGATTCCAACTCTAGAGGAGACCATCAAGGCTATCAGACACCTAAAAAGTGGTAAGACAGTGGTAATTGATGGAATTCCACCTGAGGTTTCGATGCATGGCAGCTCAGGACTACATATTAAACTGCATCAGGCCTTTGTATGCTCTGAGATGTAGTCATCACCTTATATAAGAACAAAGAGAAGAAGTTGGACTGTTTGAACAATTTAGAAATAATTCTGCTTTTCATTGCAGGAAAAATCCTTGCAAGGGTTCTCCTGCAATCCCTACCATGATAGGATTGATCCCTACCATGCTGAAAAAAGCTAGTGTGGCTTCAGAGCTAACAGCAGTACCACTTTCATGGTATTTCTTCTATGACAGCTTCAAGAGAAATGTAAGGAACAAAACAAAGGACCATACGTGACTTTTGTCAACCTCAATAAAGCGTTTGATACTGTTAGTAGGACAACAATTGGCTTTGCAGAAGCTGACAGCCTATCTGGGCTGGAGATTAGTTTTAAGAAAACAAGTTTCTCAATCCGTACATCAGGAAAACTACCGTCCTCCCGTATCACCACTGACGAGTCAGAACTGAAGGCTGTCCAGCAGTTCAGCTACCTGGGGTGTATTATCGCCTAAAATGCCAAAGAAATTGCCAACAAACTGGCAAAGGCAAACAGAAAATTTGGCAGACTATACAAAAGAATATGGCACAATAAACACCTGAAGAAAAGCATAAAGATCAGTGTGTATAGAGCTCTTTGTATTGACAACCATTTTATATGACTCTGAATCATCTATCATCATCACCTACGACTCTTGAAGTGCTTTCATCAGTGCAGTCTCTGCACCATTTACAATATTCGTTGGTACGACTTCACAGCCAACATTGAAGGTCTTAAACAAGTGGAATTTGCCAGTATTGAAGTCATACTGTTGAAGACCCAATAACTCTGGACATACATATTTCCAGGGTGGAAAACAGTGCTGTATAACAAGCTCAGAAATGGTCAAGGGGGGCACCAAGGAAGAAGTATAAGTGTTCTCTAAAGAACTCCCCTGACGGCTGCCGTATAGATCACAATGAGTGGTATACTCTAGCCTCTGATATCAGAGTTTGGAGGCACATCATGTACCAATCTGCCTCCTCTTTTGAGAACGTTCCCCAGATTGCTCTCGAGCACAAGAGGAGGTGGATAAAGAACCAGGACACTGCATTATCAAATCCAGGACAAACTTACCCCTGCAATCATTGTGACCAGATCTGGCTGTCCCGAATCGGACTCGTCAGCCACTAGTGAGCCTGTAGTAGACATGCACAGCAACTTACTTAAATCTTTGTTCACGAAGTCAAGTCATGCATAGGAGTATTCTGATTTCAGCAAATAAAGGTTATACATTGTATAATGAAAAGTTATCCAATCTTCCAGTATACATTCATGTATCAAATGCTTAAGGTACTTTAAGATCTCAGCTTGCTGTCATTCAATAGGAACTTTCAGTGTTTAATTCCATTACATGAAAAACTATCCTGGTAATGTGATAGACATGCAAGTGTTCAATCGGTTAGAGTTACTGTGAGCTGTGTCTTTGATGAACTCAGTACTGTTGTGACCATCACTGACCAGGACAGATTTTTATCCTTTAGAAGTCAACAATGCAGGACATGAAATAGAAGCCTCATTGCACTAAATTAAATGCACTGTAAATTTGTTTTGTCAGGTCAGATTATGTCACAATATGTCAGCTTCTGTTAAACTGAATTATGACTGGGGGTAATCTGACATGATGCACGTATGAATCAGAGTAAAATGCTGCCATTTTAGATCAGGATTAATACCTGTGCAGTGTTTTAGACGAGCATGTGTCATGATCACTAAATGAAGCTTAGAGCAGACAGATGTATAACTTGGTGTGATATCACCAATAAATATGAGCACACAAGTATCCTTGCACAACTATGAAACTATTCATGCAACCATTCACTTCAGTAGAATAATCCGAAATCTTGACTGCAGTGTTAATATAAGAGTGCGCAAAAGAGCAAACACTGCAAGCATTGTGTGGCCTTATGTTTCAATAGTTACTTTGATGACAATGGGGTGCCATTGAACACCCATTCTACACAAATGCACCGACCCACTGAAAAGCTGATTAGTGAGGGTCCTAGGCAGCAGCCCCATCTGATCTACTATTGGTATCTTAATAATAGACCAAAAGTAGTTTAGCTGCTGCTGGAAATGTTTGGCAGTGGCTTAATCCTCTCTCCTTACTGAGGACACATGTATGGGTAAGGTGTCAGAAGTGTTCGGCCAACTTAACATATAGTAGCTGATTGCTGTGCAAAATTATTGCAGTTTAGCACTGCCCACTTATGATACAGTCTTTAGGACGAATCAGTCACTTACGTGCAATCTATACATGTTACATAGTAACATAATATATAAGGCTGAAAACTGACATATATCCATTCAGTTCAGGCTGTTATCCATCAAAGTTTATCCATATGAAGGCAAAAATACCCCCAATAAGATAGGAGAACATTTTCTTAATTGTAGGAAAAAAAACTTTTACCTGACTCCAATCTGGCAATCAGAATAATCTCCGGGCCACCAACAATTCTGAAGTAATTGGTGACTATAACGTGTAATATTGTAACACTCAAGAAAGGCTTCCAGGCCCCAGTTGTACTCTTTTAGTGAGATTGCCCTTACAACATTCTCAGGCACAGAGTTCTACAGTCTCACTGCTCTATAAGAACCACCTTCTATGTTGGTGATGAAACCTTCTTTCCTTTAACCCCTTGAGTGGCGGGTTTCCTACCACCCTGTCAGACCCACCAGGGCAGGTTTTTTAAAATGGTCAAATCATTGAATTTCAACTAATTTTGCAGTTGCGTCTCAAGAGCCATAACTTTTTCATTTTTCCATTGACATGGCCATATAAGGGCTTGTTTTTTGCGGGACAAGTTGTGATTTTTTAAACAGGGGGGAGGAAAAAAAGAAATAGGGAAAAAAGAAAAAAAGGGGCCATGTCATTAAAGGGTTAAATAATGTATTAACTTCCTTCTATATATATAGATGATGGGAGAGATCTCTGTTTTGTCACCCAATATATTTTTACATATTTGTTAACCTCAGTCATCTTTTTTCTAAACTAAAAAATGCCAGCACCAATGCCCAAAACTGACCATTGACTAGTAAAAAGGAAGAACAATATTCTTGTCATGTGCCCTGAGACTTCTTTTAATAGACCCCATGATCCTATTGACCCTAGAAGCAGCTACCTGACACTGGTTGCTCCTGTTAAGCTTACAGTTCTAAAATCCTCAAGTCCTTTACAATGTCAGTGTTACCCAGTGGTTTCCCAAATTAGTGTGTAATGCTACATGTATTTCGCCTGCCCATGTGCAGAACCTTACATTTATCAGTGTTAAACCTCATATTCTACTTTTCTGCTCAAAGACCCAAGGTATCCAGATCCATTTGCAACTGCAATTTGTCCTCGCTTGTGTTAATTACTTTACATAGTTCTATATCACCTGCAAATATTTACATTTTATTGTGAAATTCATCCACAAGCTTGTTAATAAATATATTAAAAAGAATAGGGCCAAATACTGACACTTGTGGTACCCTACTAGTAATCCCTTTGACACAAACTCATTGTCTTTATGCAGGTTTTAGTTTCCCAATTTATATCCGTATGGTTAAAGTCTGGCAGAACAATTATTTCATTGTGATTTACCATTTCATCTATTTGCCTCAGTAATTGATTTTCAGTGGCCTTTATTATATTTGGTGACCTATACCAAATTTTTATGAGGATTTTATTATTGTTTTTTTTTACCTTCTTGTGTTTATACCCATAGAGACTTCACATGTTTATTTCCCTTAAATATCTTCCCGTAGTGTGGGCTTTAAACAGAACTTTACATATAGACAATCCCCTCCCCCTTTACATTGTTTATGATTAGAGATGAGCGAACACCAAAATGTTCGGGTGTTCGTTATTCGGAACGAACTTCCCGCGATGCTCGAGGGTTCGTTTCGAACAACGAACCCCATTGAAGTCAATGGGCGACCAGAGCATTTTTGTATTTCGCCGATGCTCGCTAAGGTTTTCATGTGTGAAAATCTGGGCAATTCAACAAAGTGATGGGAATGACACAGAAACGGATAGGGCAGGCGAGGGGCTACATGTTGGGCTGCATCTCAAGTTCACAGGTCCCACTATTAAGCCACAATACCGGCAAGAGTGCCCCCCCCCCCCAACAACTTTTACTTCTGAAAAGCCCTCATTAGCATGGCATACCTTTGCCAAGCACCACACTAGCTACAACAAAGCACAATCACTGCCTGGATGACACTCCGCTGCCACTTCTCCTGGGTTACATGCTGCCCAACCGCCCCCCCTCCCCCCCACAGCGCACACCAAAGTGTCCCTGCGCAGCCTTCAGCTGCCCTCATGCCACGCCACACTCATGTCTATTTAGAAGTGCGTCTGCCATGAGGAGAAACCGCAGGCACACACTGCAGAGGGTTGGCACGGCTAGGCAGCGACCCTCTTTAATAGGGGCGGGGCGATAGCCCACAATGCTGTACATAAGCAATGAGAAATAGCATCCTGTGCCACCGCCATCAGGAGCTGCACACGTGGGCATAGCAATGGGGAAGCTATGTGCCACACACTATTCATTCTGTCAAGGTGTCTGCATGCCCCAGTCAGACTGGTTATATGCACCTTAACAGTAACCGCGTTGGTGGTAATGTGGTGGTGACTGCGGACCTAGTAGCACGGTTGTATTTTGTTGGTTTTCGGAATGTGGCCAGGATTAAGTGGGCCGTGGCGGGGGGATGGTGTGGGGGCTCTCTTGTTGTGTCGGTAAAGGTGAAATTCTTGGACTGCCACCAGACGAACCAATGCAAAGGCATTTGCCAACAATGTTTTCCCTGTTGGAGGGGGATGTTTTTGAGGCACTACGTGTCCTCTCCACGTGACCGTGGTTATATGCACCTTAACAGTAACCGCGTTGGTGGTAATGTGGTGGTGACTGCGGACCTAGTAGCACGGTTGTATTTTGTTGGTTTTCGGAATGTGGCCAGGATTAAGTGGGCCGTGGCGGGGGGATGGTGTGGGGGCTCTCTTGTTGTGTCGGTAAAGGTGAAATTCTTGGACTGCCACCAGACGAACCAATGCAAAGGCATTTGCCAACAATGTTTTCCCTGTTGGAGGGGGATGTTTTTGAGGCACTACGTGTCCTCTCCACGTGTCCGTTCCATGTCAGCAATAGTAGCACTCAGGACAGGCCCCATTAACAATTCTGAAGCAGCAGTATAGCGGGAGCGCAGTCTTCGTTCCATGTAAGCAATAGTAGCACTCAGGACAGGCCCCATTAACAATTCTGAAGCAGCAGTATAGCGGGAGCGCAGTCTTCGTTCCATGTAAGCAATAGTAGCACTCAGGACAGGCCCCATTAACAATTCTGAAGCAGCAGTATAGCGGGAGCGCAGTCTTCGTTCCATGTAAGCAATAGTAGCACTCAGGACAGGCCCCATTAACAATTCTGAAGCAGCAGTATAGCGGGAGCGCAGTCTTCGTTCCATTTCAGTAGCCTTAGTATAGCCAAGGCACAAGTTACATTTATGTAGCTAAACTGTAGGCCAACCCCACACACCTTTCTGTACCATGAGTGCAGGCGAAGAACATAGAAATTACTATGATTACACTGTAGGTGAGGGCCCCAAAAAATTGGTGTACCAACAGTACTAATGTACCTCAGTAAAAATTGGCCATGCCCAACCAAGATGGCAGGTGAATCGCTTTGGTTAATGTGGCTTAAGTGGTAACTAGGCCTGGAGGCAGCCCAGTGTAACGAAAAATTGGTTCAAGTTAAAGTTCCAACGCTTTTAAGCGCATTGAAACTTATAAAAATTGTTCTGAAAAATTATTTGAGTGAGCCTTGTGGCCCTAAGAAAAATTGCCCGTTCAGCGTGATTACGTGAGGTTTCAGGAGGAGGAGCAGGAGGAGGAGGAGGAGGAATATTAGACACAGATTGATGAAACAGAAATGTCCCCGTTTTGGATGGTGAGAGAGAACGTAGCTTCCATCCGCGGGTGCAGCCTACGTATTGCTTACGTATCGCTGCTGTCCGCTGGTGGAGAACAGAAGTCTGGGGAAATCCAGCCTTTGTTCATCTTAATGAGTGTTAGCCTGTCGGCACTGTCGGTTGACAAGCGGCTACGCTTATCTGTGATGATTCCCCCAGCCGCACTAAACACCCTCTCCGACAAGACGCTAGCCGCAGGACAAGCAAGCACCTCCAGGGCATACAGCGCTAGTTCAGGCCACGTGTCCAGCTTCGACACCCAGTAGTTGTAGGGGGCAGAGGCGTCACCAAGGATGGTCGTGCGATCCGCTACGTACTCCCTCACCATCCTTTTACAGTGCTCCCGCCGACTCAGCCTTGACTGGGGAGCGGTGACACAGTCTTGGTGGGGAGCCATAAAGCTGGCCAGGCCCTTAAAGACTGTTGCACTGCCTGGGATGTACATGCTGCTCGATCTACGCACATCCCCTGCTACCTTGCCCTCGGTACTGCGCCTTCTGCCACTAGCGCTGTCGGCTGGGAATTTTACCATCAGCTTGTCCGCAAGGGTCCTGTGGTATAGCAACACTCTCGAACCCCTTTCCTCTTCGGGAATCAGAGTGGGCAGGTTCTCCTTATACCGTGGATCGAGCAGTGTGTACACCCAGTAATCCGTCGTGGCCAGAATGCGTGCAACGCGAGGGTCACGAGAAAGGCATCCTAACATGAAGTCAGCCATGTGTGCCAGGGTACCTGTACGCAACACATGGCTGTCGTCACTAGGAAGATCACTTTCAGGATCCTCCTCCTCCTCCTCCTCCTCAGGCCATACACGCTGAAAGGATGACAGGCAATCAGCCGGTGTACCGTCAGCAGCGGCCCAAGCTGTCTCTTCCCCCTCCTCCTCCTCCTCCTCATGCTCCTCCTCCTCCTCCTGTACGCGCTGAGAAATAGACAGGAGGGTGCCCTGACTATCCAGCGGCATACTGTCTTCCCCCGCCCCCGTTTCCGAGCGCAAAGCAGCTGCCTTTATGGTTTGCAGGGAATTTCTCAAGATGCATAGCAGAGGAATGGTGACGCTAATGATTGTAGCATCGCCGCTCACCACCTGGGTAGACTCCTCAAAATTACCAAGGACATGGCAGATGTCTGCCAACCAGGCCCACTCTTCTGAAAGGAATTGAGGAGGCTGACTCCCACTGCGCCGCCCATGTTGGAGTTGGTATTCGACTATAGCTCTACGTTGTTCATAGAGCCTGGCCAACATGTGGAGCGTAGAGTTCCACCGTGTGGGCACGTCGCACAGCAGTCGGTGCACTGGCAGCTTAAAGTGATGTTGCAGGGTGCGCAGGGTGGCAGCGTCCGTGTGGGACTTGCGGAAATGTGCGCAGAGCCGGCGCGCCTTTACGAGCAGGTCTGACAAGCGTGGGTAGCTTTTCAGAAACCGCTGAACCACCAAATTAAAGACGTGGGCCAGGCATGGCACGTGCGTGAGGCTGCCGAGCTGCAGAGCCGCCACCAGGTTACGCCCGTTGTCACACACGACCATGCCCGGTTGGAGGCTCAGCGGCGCAAGCCAGCGGTCGGTCTGCTGTGTCAGACCCTGCAGCAGTTCGTGGGCCGTGTGCCTCTTATCGCCTAAGCTGAGTAGTTTCAGCACGGCTTGCTGACGCTTGCCCACCGCTGTGCTGCCACACCGCGCGACACCGACTGCTGGCGACATGCTGCTGCTAACACATCTTGATTGCGAGACAGAGGAGGAGGAGGAGGAGGAGGGTGGTTTAGTGGAGGAAGCATACACCTCCGCAGATACCAGCACCGAGCTGGGGCCCGCAATTCTGGGGGTGGGTAGGACGTGAGCGGTCCCAGGCTCTGACTCTGTCCCAGCCTCCACTAAATTCACCCAATGTGCCGTCAGGGAGATGTAGTGGCCCTGCCCGCCTGTGCTTGTCCACGTGTCCGTAGTTAAGTGGACCGTGGCAGTAACCGCGTTGGTGAGGGCGCGCACAATGTTGCGGGAGACGTGGTCGTGCAGGGCTGGGACGGCACATCGGGAAAAGTAGTGGCGACTGGGAACTGAGTAGCGCGGGGCCGCCGCCTCCATGATACTTTTGAAGGACTCCGTTTCCACAACCCTATACGGCAGCATCTCAAGGCTGATGAATTTTGCTATGCGGACGGTTAACGTTTGAGCGTGCGGGTGCGTGGCGGCGTACTTGCGCTTGCGCTCCAACAGTTGCGCAAGCGACGGCTGAACGGTGCGCTGAACTACACTGCTGGATGGGGCCGAGGACAGCGGAGGTGAGGGTGTGGGTGCAGGCCAGGAGACGGTAGTGCCTGTGTCCTGAGAGGGGGGTTGCATCTCAGTGGCAGGTTGGGGCACAGGGGGAGAGGCAGGGGTGCAAACCGGAGGCGCTGAACGGCCTTCGTCCCACCTTGCGGGGTGCTTGGCCATCATATGTCTGCGCATGGTGGTGGTGGTGAGGCTGTTGGTGTTGGCTCCCCGGCTGAGCTTTGCGCGACAAAGGTTGCACACCACTGTTCGTCGGTCGTCTGGCGTCTCTGTGAAAAACTGCCAGACCTTAGAGCACCTCGGCCTCTGCAGGGTGGCATGGCGCGAGGGGGCGCTTTGGGAAACACTTGGTGGATTATTCGGTCTGGCCCTGCCTCTACCCCTGGCCACCGCACTGCCTCTTGCAACCTGCCCTGCTGATGCCCTTGACTCCCCCTCTGAAGACCTGTCCTCCTGAGTAAGCGTTGCACACCAGGTGGGGTCAGTCACCTCATCGTCCTGCTGCTCTTCCTCCGAATCCTCTGTGCGCTGCTCCCTCGGACTTACTGCCCTTACTACTACCTCACTGCAAGACAACTGTGTCTGATCGTCATCGTCCTCCTCACCCACAGAAAGTTGTTGAGACAGTTGGCGGAAGTCCCCAGCCTCTTCCCCCGGACCCCGGGAACTTTCGAATGGTTGGGCATCAGTGACGATAAACTCCTCTGGTGGGAGAGGAACCGCTGCTGCCCAATCTAAGCAGGGGCCCGAGAACAGTTCCTGGGAGTGTTCCCGCTCCTGAGCAGGTGTTATTGTAGTGGAGTGAGGAGGCTGGGAGGAAGGAGGAGCAGCAGACAGAGGATTCGGATTGGCAGCAGTGGACGGCGCAGAACTGCGGGTAGACGATAGGTTGCTCGAAGCACTTTCTGCCATCCAGGACAGGACCTGCTCACACTGCTCATTTTCTAATAACCGTCTCCCGCGTGGACCCATTAATTGGGCGATGAATGTGGGGACGCCAGAAACGTGCCTCTCTCCTAATCGCGCAGCAGTCGGCTGCGACACACCGGGATCAGGAGCTCGGGCTGTGCCCACACCCTGACTTGGCCCTCCGCGTCCTCGGCCGCGTCCACGTCCTCTAGGCCTACCCCTACCCCTCAGCATGCTGTATTACCAGTGATTTGATTTCACAGGCAGGAAATAAATTGGCGCAAGACTGCAGGCCAAATATAATTTTTGCCCTTTTTGGAAAACGAAAGGCCCCACTGCCTCTAGTGAATGAATTATCTAAGTTTAATAACTGTGCTGTGTCCCTGCTAATGTGTCACAGAACGTGAAGGTAGCAGAGTTATTATAACTCTTGGAGAGCAGGTATTTTTTTCCCAATTAAGGAAAGCAAATGGCGACGCCAGCAGTAAAGCGTAGCTGGGTGCGTCTGATTTAGCAATGTTGTTCACGCAGCTCACACGTGTCCACCGCCCTTAGGACGGACAGAGGCTGGACAAATAGATTTGTTTTCAGTTTTTTTCCACCAAAAGGCAGCACTGCGTATATTCAATGAACATGAGAAGTTTAATAACTGTGCTGTGTCCCTGCTTATGTGTCACAGAACGTGAGGGTAGCAGAGTTATTATAACTCTTGGAGAGCAGGTATTTTTTTCCCAATTAAGGAAAGCAAATGGCGACGCCAGCAATAAAGCGTAGCTGGGTGCGTCTGATTTAGCAATGTTGTTCACGCAGCTCACACGTGTCCACCGCCCTTAGGACGGACAGAGGCTGGACAAATAGATTTGTTTTCAGTTTTTTTCCACCAAAAGGCAGCACTGCGTATATTCAATGAACATGAGAAGTTTAATAACTGTGCTGTGTCCCTGCTTATGTGTCACAGAACGTGAGGGTAGCAGAGTTATTATAACTCTTGGAGAGCAGGTATTTTTTTCCCAATTAAGGAAAGCAAATGGCGACGCCAGCAGTAAAGCGTAGCTGGGTGCGTCTGATTTAGCAATGTTGTTCACGCAGCTCACACGTGTCCACAGCCCTTAGGACGGACAGAGGCTGGACAAATAGATTTGTTTTCAGTTTTTTGGCACCAAAAGGCAGCACTGCGTATATTCAATGAATAACAACTGTGTTGTCGCCCTGCCTATACAATTCTTTCCCTGCAGTATCAATGGAGGGTGCAATGGTCTGCAGAGGCGATTTTGAGAAGCAAAAAAAAATGCAGCACAGCTAACAGCAGCCTGGACAGTACTGCACACGGATAAATATGGCCCTAGAAAGGACCGTTGAGGTTCTTGAAGGCTACACTCACTCCTAACACTCTCCCTGCCTATGCAGCACTTCTGTCCCTAATGCCAGGTGCAACGGTCTGCAGAGGCGATTTTGAGAAAAAAAAATTTGCCACTGCTAACAGCAGCCAACACACAGCTATCAGTGGCCCTAATAAGGACCTTTGGGGGGTCTTGAAGCCTACACTAACTACCAATTCTTTCCCTACAGCAGCTCCGGTACAAACAGCACTGTCCCTCATCTAACTCACACCGCATCTGAGGCGAACCGCGGGAGGGGCCGACTTTTATGTTCGGGTGACACCTGATCTTCCCAGCCACTCACAGCAGGGGGGTGGTATAGGGCTTGAACGTCACAGGGGGAAGTTGTAATGCCTTCCCTGTCTTTCAATTGGCCAGAAAAGCGCGCTAACGTCTCAGGGAAGGAAGTGAAAATAACCAGAACACCGCATGGTGTTCGTTACGAATAACGAACATCCCGAACACCCTAATATTCGCACGAATATCAAGCTCGGAAGAACACGTTCGCTCATCTCTATTTATGATCCTATCCAAGCATACTATAAACCTGTAAGTTAACTCCCAAGTAACAGCTTTTGTCCAACCAGGTCTCAGTTATTCCAACTATGTCATAGTTTTACTAAGACATTACTTCAAGTTCATCCATTTTATTGCAGCAGTTACTCCTCCAATTAATTCTGTTTGTGACTGTCTCTGATTACAATGTGTCTGGGATGCGTTTTTGAAGCTATAGAGATATGTGGATTCACAACATTACCTTTGTATGAATTGAACAATTCAGAATGTGCTACTTATCTGGATTCCCCCAAAGTTACCGTTAAATTTCCCTTTTACCTATGCTGTCTTATATCCCAATCCAGAAAATACAAAGTAAGGGTGCGGGCAGACGAGCGTAGGCGTATTTACGTTCGCACGAGCGCAACGTATAATCGCCCGAGCGATCGTTTTTCACCGATCACGACCAGAGCTAGAAAGCGTATTTTCGTTTGTTCCTACTTTGCAAACGGTCTTTTCGGCGATCGAATATGCGTTGGCGCGTATTTCGGTCGCATATGTTCCGTTTTTTTCGAATTGCCGTTTTTACGCGCCGTAAAATCGCCCATGTGAACGAATACATTCGAAACCATTGCCTAAGATGGTCACGTATATACGTTTGGTCGCAAAAACGCGCCGTTTATGCGCTCGTCTGCCCGCACCCTTAGATGTTATTGGAAAAACAAACTGAGGATCCATATCATCTTTCTCCTCATCTCCCCACTCCAGGTCTAATACACGTAAAATTGGAGATTTTGAAAAGTCATGAAACTTAGGCTGTTCCAATGCTCATTCTAAACTACAATTCAGACAAACCAAAGGGTTTATATTTTTAAGCCAACCTATTTACTTATACCCTATTAGGAGTGCATCTTAATCTGACAGACCTGATTCAGCTATGTATTACACAGGGTAAGAATGTCCCATCAGAATACCAAAGTTTCCTCAAATAGGCCCCAGAGGTCAAGTAGATAACAATACCACTCGGAGCTCATTTGGATCCAATCCCTTGCTGCTAAGATCTATTTCTTGTGGTTGATTCACAAATAACCTACAATTAATTATATGGACAGCATGTGCAATTATACCAACACAATTTATAAACCAATTAAAAGTGAGCATGCACATGATCTGTGTAGGGAGAGGGTGGGCAGTCAGAAAGCTTTCCTCTGGTGTGCCCAAGAAACCCCAGTCCAACCCTACATGGTCTGCCATTCATTTGAATTGCTAACATGTAATCCATCTTTTCATTGCATGGTCTGCTACAAATAAAAAGAATGGCTAACAACAACCTCAGGGCTCATTTATGTGAGCATTTTTATGTGTAAATACGTCACTGCTGGAAAAAATAGGTCTTGCCCTATCTTTTGGCTGAGATACACTGCAAGCTCCCATAGACTCCTATGGAAGCTGCAAAATAAAGGAGGCGGAGCGAATTTAGTTGCATCCAACGCTGACTCTATTTAAGCATTAGGAGTCATTCCAAGGATTCCTGACGACCAACGAATTTCCAGGCAGCAGCATATTCTTTCGTCAGGATGCCGCAGTTGCCTGTGTGAATGGACGAGGAAATGCTCATTAAGATCGGGACTCGATCGCAGCTTTTCTTCATTCACACAATTTTTTCACCGAGTGCAGGCGACCATTAAAGACATATGCTCATGTGAATGACCCAGTGAAAGCAGCTGATTGATTGATTTATGGAGTTAACCCTGTGATGATCAGCTGATTGCCAGAAATGCTTCAATTAAAAAAGGGGGTAATCCTTCTAGGATTTCAAATTGCAAATTGCACTAAAAAAAAAACTATGGATAATTCCACAAGTGATTGAATGGCTCCAAATAAACATATCCAACAAGTTAAGGCAATTATCATGAATGGAATTATTTTACATCTTATTGGTAAAGTACATCTGCATCTCCAGAGCACAATCTAATCTGTAACAATATGGTCACACTTACCTATTATAGAAATCTATTAATTAAGTCTTTAAAGAAGCAGGTGTCTGGCATTGCATTAGACATCCATAATCCTGCTATGGCCTAATTAGTGACATGCCCACATGCTTGGCAGGTAATGATAGCAGGTATTACCATAACAAATACCAGTGTAAAATAGGAAAGACGAAGACCCAAGTTGGCAATTTCATTTCTAGTCTTAACCTTATAAAAGCAATATAGATTTCAAATGTAATTATTACAGATTAAATGCATTTTGCCCCAGACGTGTAAAAGTATCCCTAATATTGGGATGTAATGAATTCATAACCTGGTAAAATGTATTGAAATTTATGCACGTGGCATAATGAGTGGAGCAGTTCTGCCTGGGGTATTCATTAGCAGTGCCACACTGTAGGACAGAATTTAGAGCCTCCTGGTTAGCACCAGAGAAAAACATATTTTGTCAGTTATTTAATCATGTGAGTGACATACATATAGCCGATAGGTACCACTGCAGTGTCATTTGCTTCTGATTAATGTAAAAGATATATGAACAATGCTGGATAACAACTAGTTGTGACATTCCTGCCGTATACCTGTGGGAAAGGTTAAATAGATCTTACATAAAGTAATAATGCATAGATGTATGTTACAATAGTAAGGTAATTGTTGTCCCCGCATGAAATGGTCAACTGGTTGGAATCTTCTAAATTACATTTTTCTTGGGTAGCCTATAGGCTTTTTTCAGGATCATAATTAATACAATGAGATAGGAAATTGTTATATTACGATGTGGCAGGTGTTGAGAGCAACACGAAATTGTCTAAAGGTGATGTATAACTTTTTTCCTTTGATGATTCATGACTTTTTCCTGGAAAGTGACAGGCATTTTTATTACTTAAAGCTTTATATAAAGATCATGCAAATGATAAATGGGGATTCAAAAAGGGGATCATAAAGGCCATATCGTTGCGGTAACTGCAATAGGTCGTATGTCAAAAGACAAATCTAATTTTGGTTTATTGAACCCTGGTGGCCAATCTAGTGAACTACACCAACTGCAATATGTTGTGTGTCAACAGAAGCTGTTTCTGTGGCAAAACCGCTTTAAAGGTTAGTTTTTTCCGCAGCACTTTTTTACTTTTGCAGCGGATTTTGCTGCGTCCATAGAGGTCTATCGACAAAAAAACACTGCAGAAAAGTCAAAAGAATTGACATGCTGCGTCTTGAAAAACCGCACCGCAGTTGCATTTCCGCATTGCGGCAGTGCAGAAAAAAATCTGTCCTGTGAGAACAGCTTTTTGCCTAAACACATTTGTACTGCATTGCACTGCAAATGCAGCGGTTTTGCCGCAGTGCGGATATGCAACGGCAAACCGGGGCAGAACCACAGCAAATCCGCCCTTTGTGAACCCAGGCTAAGAGTTATCAGTTGAGGTACATATTGCTGAGGGAAAAAGTATTTGATTCATGAACTTTACCCATTGGTGCCAGCATCTTGAAAAATTGGTACGGCATCTGGGTTCCAACCATGAACTGTCTTCCATGAAGAATTTTTTGGCCTTTTGCAACCATTGTGTGATAGATGGGTTCAGGCTCAGACTGGCCCCCAGAAGAGCAGTTGAATTCCCCTTGGTAGGCCTTGAGACTGGGTAAACCCCCAGCTCTTCAGCATGAGCTGTGCACATATTGAGTAAATAGGAGTCTACCAATTCTAGCCCACTTCATTCTCCATACACTTAAGCTGAGACTAGATGACAAACAAATAAAGACACATTTCTATTGAAATATAGGAAGAATGCAGCAAAGAGGAATTTGCGAATGGGAATATAGTAATATTTTCATGTAGCTGCACAATTTGCCCCCAGAATGATTTTTACTGCTGGGCCCTGGGCACCTCAGTCCAGAACTGGATGGGTTGGATCCAGTATAATGGAATTGCAACCTTGCAGTTGCAACAAGCTGTAAAGAGGGTTTTCTTTAGATCTTTAAAAATGTCAGATAGCCTGGGGTTAAGAAGTAAATCTGTTTCCTTTGTAACTAGCATAAAATACCATAGTTTCACACATAACTTCACACTCTAGTGTTCCCTGCTTGGATCAATCATTCACAAAAACTCTAGGTTTCAAGAAATGCACTTGGTAAAAGAGGATGAATAGATGACTCTCCTTGTAAGCAAAATAAATAAAAAATTACCTATGTTATAAAGACATAACCAGGACCGTGATACATATATATGACTTAATTGGTAATGCTTTACTGATTTTCATTCAGATTGTTCTGGGATGAGATCTTCAAAGGAGTTGTCCAGTTGTTAACTATAGCTGACATCCTGGACTACGCTGATCAATTATGCTCTGGGCTGTTGTGCTCATGCACTGAGCTGATTTCTGCAGGGAGAAGACAGCTCCTTTCCCACTGTAATAACCCAGGTGGGTATTGCAGTCCAAGTTCCTTCTTAAATGATTGGGAACTTGGCCTGCAATTCTAAGCCTGGCCATAGTAGTGGAAAAAAAGCTGTCTGCTTCTTTTAGAAATCAGCTCAGTACATGAGCACATCAGCCAGGCAAACAGCTGACTGGAGGGTTCTTGGGCGATGGACCCCTGCCGATCTACTATTGATGACTTATCCTGAGGATAGGCTATCTATAGTTTTCAAATGGACAATCCCTTTAAGATTGCAAGTTGTATGTCATATCTGCCATATTAGAGTTTGTATACTGCAGCAAACTATATTTCACAACCTGCCAATAAAAGGCTATCACAATGGAATAAAAAAACTTTCATATTTTCAATGACCAAAGCCAAACTTCTAATCCCCCTCTTTGGAGGACCCCATAGTATCCTTCTCTTATAAGCTGGTTGATCAAGGTGGACCAATTACACCCTATTGAAGAGACAGATGTCTATGCAGCCTACTCTCTTATGCATTTGCAACAGATCTGAGATTACTGTACTGTCAAAACTTTTGCACCTCTACAGAATCCCTTTCTTTGACTTCAGTGTCTCTCTGATAATTTCTAGTCTGATGCCAACTGCCAATATGTTAGTACAATCTTATATTGCCATTTATAGGTATGCCTTAGATTCAACCCCTTTCCCTCCATCCTTATTTATCCACTTTTCAACACCCCCCTCCCTTCTTCACCTATACTCATTATTTACATTGTTAGGTTTCCTACTTGCCTCTACCCTTTGATCCTAAGTCTATTATCCTCTGTTAATTTACCTGGCATAGTCTTTAACAGGTACTTTGTATTCCGTACTCCTTATATCAGAATCACTTATCCGGTGATATCTATTTATCTACTCTGCCAAATATGCTATAATTATTATTGTGACCTCTGAGGTCATCCTTACTGCCTTTCTCTATGTGTGCTTAACTGTCCATCTTGGATCTTTGTTAATGCTTAATCACATGTAATTTGTTCACCGCTAGTCAAAAAGTAATTAAAAAAATACTTGAAAAGAAAAGCAAATGATCTCACATCATATTTTAAGCTTTTTTTATGAATGGGAAGACTGGTCAATAAATAGGCAACACTGGGGAAATATTGATGTTTTAAACTTGCAGATAAAGATAGCTTTAGAAAACAGTCAACTGGATCCGTGAACGCCTCAAAGGCGAATGACCAGAATGAAGCTATGTTATTTTCATTGCAAAAGCTAATAAGGCAAGGGCTACACAGCAACTTTGGCTGTGATACACATCCAAAAACTAAATGTCGTGCTGCCTGAATTGCAAGTAATATAAATAAGTGTGGTCATGTTCCAACTCTCAGTTTGCTGTGATCCAACAGTCTCACAAAATGCAAACCTGATGAATTTCTTGTGACTGTCAGCTCATCACATTCAGTTACATTACTTGGCAGGCAGGGTGACACTGTAATCTTTTGCCCATGTGACATGTGTCACATCCAAAGTCGCTGTGTAGCCCTAGCCTAATGCTATGGAGAGTTACTGCGGATTCATATGGTGCGGTTTAGTGTGGTAAAGTCGCACTAGTATCGTGGCACTTTAACATTAAGGAATATACACATTTTTAAATTCTAGAAAACTATAAGCATTACAAAACCATAGCAAAATCTTCATGTATTTACACATATGACTTAAACCTTATATGGAGCAAAGGAAAGAACTGAATTAAGAATTCAAAACAAAAACAGAAGAAATAACATTTGCATCATTCATATGTCCCAAGGAGCTGAAACCAACTTAACTGTGCTTAGTATTGTAAATAACCCCCAAGAAATATGGCAAGTATTTCATATGTTGTCCTTATTGTTTGTTTTTCTGGCATAAAAACATATAAGTGATTGAAATAAAAGTATTCACACTGAGAAAATGACCATAAAATGAAAATCACTGTCTGAAGAAATGTTTGCTATGTCTGCCATTAAAATAATTCAAAGTGGTATATTGGTCTTAAGGGTAAGAAACCCAGCATTATCATTTACAGAATCCATTAACCAGCCAAACATGATTAGCTATATCCTAAATGGTTATCTAGGTCACCCTCATTAAAGAGATGCTGGAACATGACCCAGCATGGTGCAGCTTGTTACAGAAGCATTCTCACTGGAGAGCATGGAACAGCTAGACAAGAGCATATAGATGAGAAATATATTTGAGTCAACATAGTTTAATATAAAGTGATTACCACTGTTTATTCAAAATGAAGATTTTTGTAAGCATTTCTATTCTACTTAAAGTTATTGTCTCGTGTCTTTAGAGGTCATTGGTAAACCTGTTAGAGTAAATGGCCTACTACGAAGCCTACCACGGTGCCAACGGGAGACAACATTTTTCATGACATGGTGGTCTGGAGGAGTATATTAGTAGGGGTGGGAGCTCTCAGAAAGGAAACAAAACGCACATTGAGCTGTTTCCTGGATGCGGATGCATTGGTTGGTATTTCTTCTTGCATAAGTTTTGATACTGTTTGGGGTAGTTTACACATAGCCATTTTTTGGCATTTTTTTGACTTGACTTGGTATATTAACACGTGCAAGTTCCAATATAATAACTTTTTTTGAAGTTTGTTGTGCATTTTAGGCATATTTTTTATACGTACAGTACATTCTTTGTAAAAAAAAATTAAGCACGTTGAAGGATTTGTGATTTTGCTGCAAAACTTGAAATACAATTACATGTCAGGTAGATGTGCAAATGATTAAAGTTGTAGCATAATTAGATGAACAGTCTTGCAATCTGAGGCACTAAAAGTGGTTCCACCCCTGGCTCACTAAAAGGCTCTCCGATGCTATTTCTTTTCCATTTGTGTAGAGCTTGCTGACCACTAAAAGCCTCTATGATGCAATTGAAGAGAATTGCCCAGGTACAGAGTTTGAGAGGTGGCACATTATTGGAATGCAAGAAGCTAGATGGTCATATCGATGAATTACCTGCCACCTGGGCCATTCTGATCAGACTGTTAGGAGGTGCTGGGACCAGTGGATGGGTGAGGGTATGCAAACAAGGCAACCAGATTCAGGATGCCCTCAGCAGACCACAAGTAGAGAAGATCATCTGATTGTACAAAAAGTAGCACAAGCAGCTCCAACTGTTTCATTGTCTACTTTCCAGAAACAGGAAGCACCATCCTTATAGGCCCTTGTGTCTGTTGGAACCATTTCCAGGTGCTTAACTGAAGAATATTTGGCCTCACAGCACCCATTATATATACTGCGTTTGAGAACACCCACCATTGCCTCTGTTTGCAGTGGTTTCGTCAATGACAAAACAGGACTGCTATGAAGTAGAACGGGGTTGTCTTTAGCTTAGACACTGATGACAGCTATGTTTGTGTGTGGAGACCTAGGGGTTAACGCATCAATCCTTTCTTTGCTGTGGAATTGCACACTTCCTCCATTGCTGGTGTGATTGTCTGAGGGACAATTGCATAAGACAATCAGTTACCTCTAGTAGTGGTATGAGGTGCAATGACAGCTCAGCAGTATGTTCAGGACATCCTGTAGCCACATGTGTTATGGCAGGGCTTTCAAGAGGCATTTTCCAGCAGGATAATACCTGGCCACAGAGACATAGCTAAAGGCTCATGGGCCCAGGTGCAAAAGTTTATCTTGGGGCCGCCCAACTTCTCTTAACCCCTTAATGCAGAGGCGTAACTTGAAGCTTCTGAGTCCCAATGCAAAACCTGTAACAGAGCCCCCAACTATAATGCTTTATTCATAGTACTGGACTCCCTATATGGAGAAGAGAGGCCTTATAGGCCCCCTAAGGCTCCTGGGCCTGGGTGCAAGCGCGTCCCCTGCATCCCCTATAGTTACGCCAGTGCTTGGTCACACACAGCAAGAGTATCACAGAAATGCCTCCACAACATTTCCACACTTCTGTGGCTCGCCTGGTCACCAGATTTAGGGCCAATAGAACATGTACGGTACATCTGGAGTGCCAACCTTGCCAGCCTATGAGTTTGAAGAATCTAGAGGCTTGGTTACAGCAAATGTGGAATGATATGCCACAGGATACCATAAAGAGCCTGTATGCCTCCATGTCCACCCATATCACTTCTTACATCGAAGCTAGAGGCAGTACAACAGGGTACTAGAGCCTCCATGCCCACCCATACTACATCTTGCATCCAAGCTAGAGGTGGTTCAACAGGGTACTAAAACCTCCATGCCTGTCCGTATCACATCTTCTATCCAAGCTAGAGGCAGTGCAACATGGTACTAGAGCCTCCATGCCTGCCCGTATCACATCATGTATCTAAGCTAGAGGCAGTACAACAGTGTACTAGAGCCTCCTTTTAAGGGGTCAGTTTTCTGTAATAAACTATCCTTTTGCTCTGATATTGTAATCATTCAGTTATATCAATGTTACTATCATTTCATTCCACTCTGACAAGTCTTTTTAGAGGATGTTTTTTTTTGACAATGAATGTATAATAATATGATGGACTTAGTGTGAATCAACTATTCACTGCATGCAAACTTCAATCGCAAAGTTGTGCCTACTCCTGTGAACAAAACATGTAGCCTCAAATGCTCTACAGAGCTATAATGTTTATTGGAGATTACATTGTATGTCTCCATCCTGTATGTGCTTAATAGATATTTATGATTGTGTGTGGAAAACAGGACAGTATTCAAATTTGTCCTTGGATGAGAAATAATATGCCATTATAGTGCCAAGTTGCTTTTCCCCTTCTCTGCTGTCAGCATAGTGTCAATCTAGCACTGAGCTAAATATCTAAATTCTTTGAGACAAAATAATTGGCAGGGATATACTGCCTAACATTTATGGCCTTTAAAAATAGGCTGTCAGATAAGATACCAAATCCCAACCAACCAGCGTTATATAGTTGTTATATCAAAGGGGTTATCTTAATATTGATTTTTATCACCTATTCACAGGATAAGTGATAAAAGGCTGCTCTATGGTGATTTTACCGCTGAGACCCCACCGATCCTGAGAATGCGGCCCCATGCCTTCTCTCATCCTCACTGCAGGATCACTGAACCCTTGCAGTGAGAAGGAGCTTGAATGAAGTGGCAGTATAGCTGTTGTATTTCATCTTTCTTGGGAATGTCAAAGGTAGTCAATCGATTGTACTTGGCTATTTCCATCAGTCCTACTGAAATGAATGGAATGACATGGTGGGTTCTTGACCACTGCTTCGTTCAGTCTTCACATCATTAAGCAGTGCAGAGAAGTAGAGGACATTAAATCCTTGTTCTTTGGATTGTTAAGGGCCTTAGCAGGGGGACCCCACTGATAAGACTTTTATTATTTAACCTATGAATAAGTGATCAAAGTAAATTTGGGGACAATCTGCTAAATTCATATGGCCATATTTAAGCATCCTTATAGGCTCTAAGATTGTCTAAGTTCAGTAGATCCACTAGGGTGTTTTCTTTAGCGCATATTAAAATGTGTCCACATTACTGCTATTCAAGTTAAACCTTATTCCTGGTTTCTGCTCCAGGCTGTCTAAGCACTAGTCAGGACAGGAAGGCCTTAAAACACACTTTTCTTTCAATAGGCATAAACTTCAGTAATTTTACTATCCCTCTACATGAAGGTATGGTACATTATTATATAATATAAGACCTCATGATCACTTTGGGTCTGATCTTGGGGAGCCCACCAAATCTTACAATTGCCCTTTTTCTACAGAGCACCTCTTCCAACCAGGAAGCAAATGATAATGTGTTACACAGCTCCACAGTGCCAGATGGGGAGTGGCAATATGCAAGGAGTATCAAATGTAATTACTGCACTTTACAGGAGGTAAACCATTGGATCCCAATGATTATGAAACTATAATATACTCTAGCAATACTTTCATTGAATATTAATACAGATCTATCATTATTTCCGATAACTTTCTGCCTCACAGTTTGTTTACTCTTTCAATTAGTTTCCAATGAGTTTTGTTGTGCTAAGATAAGAGAACAATGTTTTTTTAATGGCTTAAGTTTAGTTAGATAAGGCCCCATTTAGATGGGACTACAGTCAACTAAACGACTGCATAAGAGCTGACGTCACTGCTAAGAGCGCTTAGGCTGCATTCCCACGGGACGGAAATCCCATGGAAATCTCATGGGTTGTCCGCACCAAAAAACTGCAAGATTTCTGTGGGATAAACGCTGCTTCAAAACCCATGGCATTTTGCAGCCGATTTTGGAGTGGTTCGGCCGCTGGCATTCCGTTATAGCTTTCTCTTCCCATAGAGAGAAGAGAGAGGGCGCAACGGGAAAAAAAAGAATTGACATGCTGCGGCTGTCAATTATGTGCCAGAGAGCCGGCTTCGCGCGGCTTTGCTACGGCGGATTGACCGCCCTGTGAGAACGAGATTTTTGCAAGATTTCGTCCACATGGCTGGCTGATCCCGTGATTAGGAGTCGGGAATTTCCACGGCAAATCCATCCTGTGTGAACCCAGCCTTAGACAGGCAGACTTCACCACTAGATCCTGGGCTTCTCACTCAGTGATTCACGTTCTACATGAAGTGCTGAGCAGGAAGCGTTTACGCACAACAACAAGCCTGCGATCCAGCGGTGTTTCTTATGCTAAATGAAAGTCAGCGATAATGAATAGTGAACCAATAGTAAACCATTTTTCTGCATTTACATTGGACTATAATTGCTCAAATATGTTGGTTTGAACGAATTTTG
This sequence comes from Eleutherodactylus coqui, assembly GCF_035609145.1. NCBI lineage: Eukaryota > Metazoa > Chordata > Amphibia > Anura > Eleutherodactylidae > Eleutherodactylus > Eleutherodactylus coqui. The sequence goes on along the minus strand of NC_089840.1, from coordinate 185,803,282 downwards.
AGCAATAAACGTCCCGTGTAAATGGCCCTTTAGACAACTTGTTGCAGAAAGTTATCAAACACAAGCTGAAATTTGCTGCATAGATAATTTCTTAGTAAAAAAATAAAACTTCAAAGTAGCATATATTAACATTTTCTATTGATGGCCCCTACTTTCGGATACTGTGCAGGGACAGCTGGTCTAAGTGAACAATAAGAATACTACACATGTTTGGCACATTTTACTTATATATTTCCTAAATTATAATTTACATTTTTGTCAGGGCTTTTAATAAGCTGTGCTTCTTTCTGAAAGTGATATGCAAATCAGACGATACACAAAAGCTTTCCCATGAGGCTGCAGCGGATGAGAAAACAGACTGCAGATGTCACTCTATACACAATCGTCTGTAAACCCAGTGTATCCACCTCTCTTTCTGCGTGTTCTACATCAGACACTTCTGATTATAGTCTAAATCACCCAGAGATAAAGATGATGTGCTGGTAATCCAGGTCCATAAAACAGTAGCAAGGAAACTGTGTTAATCCATTCAAATAATCCTCTTTGAAATTCAGTTCAACTTTCAGATCTTTTGTTTGGTTACAATCACAAGGTTCGAACAATCACTGTATAGCTCAAAACAGCAGAACCTACTCTCTATGGGAAAAGATATAATTTGGACTGAAACTCTGCTTCTCATCAGGCTTCAATAAAATATCTGTTTTCTTTCTCTTTTTGTCAAACAGGACTTCATTTTTAGACTGATTTGTCACTACAAAGAAGAACCCATCATCATTAAGATGCTGAGAACTGAGATGAGGCGGCAACATATCAAATAAAAAACTTGTTTTCTTCTAAGACGAGGACAGCAAAGTGAATTTTATGATATTTTCAGACATATTCAATGTCTCATAAGAACACGATAGAAACCTCACAAAGCTCTACTATCTGTTTGCTCCTCTTAGATCTCTTTCATGATAAGACTCTTATGAGGACTAATGTGGAGAAGCTCATGACTTATTAACATGAATATACAAAAGCAATCCTTGAGCAAATATTTTTTACCAATGTGCAGTAAAATCAGCTAATTTTAAGTCTAAATCATAAACTAAAGGATTGCATTAAAGTAGGTGATATCAGAAGTTTCTAAGAAAGAAATGTGTAAGTCTTGTGAATATGTACCAAATGGCTTATGATGCAGTTACTTTGATGAAACTTAAATAATGATTAAAACATAAAGGGGTATTCCATGTGGATGGGTGAAAATTGATAAATCGTGGTGGGTTGACTGCTAGGAACCACAATGATCCCAAGAATGGGGTCTGATTGGTCTCTAACGGAAAGCAGTGAAGGTTGCAAAGGTGTACCTCAGGGGCCCAAAAGCTTCAAGTTACGGCTCTACCTCTACTCTATTCATTTCAATGAAAATTCCAGAGATTGCCCAGTGCAAAGCACTTGCATGTCCGTAACACGAGCAGAGCAGATTTTTAATCCACTGGGAACAAAGAATGAAGGTTCTTATTTAATGAGTGGACATGACATATGTGCAACCTGGCAAGATAAAAGGGTGTGCTGCAGACAAGTGGCACATAGCTATTATAGTTGTGTAAAGTAACTGTAAATAAGGTAAATAATATTGTTTATTAGAATGCACATAAAGGACAACACTAATGATTCTGATCAATGGCTCATAATTACTGGCAGTCAATAACTAAAGTATCTTACCCCCATAAAATTAACAGTTGAAAACAAAGCCTTATTTTACCCTTGCTCATACGCTCTCTGCCATGTTTGCTCCCCCTGGTAAAATTATATGCTTTGTTATTTCCATATACTTAAAGGGGTTGTCTGGGACTTTTACTATCCTCAGGATAGGTCATCAATCGTTAATCAGTCGGGCTGATCGCCAGGCCCTCAGTCAGTGCAGACAATGCTAGAAGCAGATAGCACTGTTAATATTATAGACTCATAGACTGGTAGAGTTGGATGGGACCTCCAGGATCATCAGGTCCAACCCTCTGCTCAGTGCAGGATTCACTAAATCATCCCAGACAGATATTTGTCCAGTCTTTGTTTGAACAATTCCATAGAAGGAGAACTCACCAACTCCCATGGTAACCTGTTCCACTCATTGATCACCCTCACTGTTAGAACGTTTTTTCTAATATCTAATTTGTGTCTCCTCCTTTTCATATTGTAACATCCTGGTTTGCTACTACAACTTCCATTGAAATCAATAGGAGCTGTATCTGCAATACCAAACTAGGCTGCTGTAATACAGGCAATGCTATCTACTTCCAGCAAAGTCTGCACTGATAGGGAGCCAGCGATCAGTGGACTGGTGGGTATCACAAGCAGTGCAACCCTGCTGACCTAGTATTGATGACCTATCCTGAAGACTATATATATATATTCACAGTCCTGGGTATAAATAGATGATGAGCAAGATCTCTGTATTGATCAGTAATATATGTATATAGAGATATTAGGTCACCCCTCAGCCATCTTTTTTCTACACTAAATAACCACAATTTTGACAAACTCTCTATTGTAGTCCACCTATTTAATTTATTACTTTGCTTGCCTGCCTAAACTGTACACAAATATCCCATGTGTGTTCTAACCAGTGACTTGTGAAGAGGAAGAATAATGTTCTTGTCATATGCCCCTAGGCCTCTTTTAATGCCCCCATGATCCTATTTGCCTTGGCAGCAGCTGCCTGACACTTTTTGCTCCAGTTACATGTACAGTTAACTAAAATCCTAATGTCCTTTTCCATGTCAGTGTTGCCCAGTGTTTTTTTTATTTATTGTTATAATGGTGATATGTATTTCCCTTCCCTGTGCATTATCTTACATTTATCAGGGTTAAACCTGATTTGCCACTTTTCTGCCCAAACCCCAACTTAACCAAAATCAATTAGAATCACATTCTGTCCTCTAATGTGGTAATTTACATAGTTTTGTATCATCTACAAGTATCAATATTTTACTGTGAAATCCTTTTACCAGGTTATTAATAAATATAATAAAAAAAATAGGGCCCAATACTACCCCATGTGGTACCCCACTAGTAACAGTGATCCAATCAGAGTATGTACCATTAATAACCACCCACTGCTTTCTATCATTGAGCTAGTTACTTACTGACTTACATATTTTCTCATCCAGACCAAGCATTCTCATTCTCCTTTGAAAAAATTCAGATGTACAAGATCCTATGGCTCTCCCTGGTCCAGTCTAGAACTTATCTCCTTGTAGAAGCTGATTAGATTGCTTTGACAGAAATGATCCCTTACAAACCTATGCTGATATGAAGTTATACAGCTATTTTCCTTGAGGTACTCCAGGATAGCATCTCATAGAAATCCTTAAAACATTGTACTCATAATAAACATAAGACTTACCTGCTTTCAGTTTCCAGGTTGACTTTTCAACCCCTTTTTTGGATATTGGCACCACATTGGCTATGTGCCACTCCAGTCAAACAGATTCCTTGACTATAGAATCCTTAAATGTGAGAAACAATGGTTTGTTTACCACATTACTTAATTCCATTTGAACCTAGGGGGGTGTATGCCATTTGGACCCAGCGATTTTAGTCTTCTTAAAGTGGCACTGCACTTCTTTCTGGGTTAAACTGGTGACATTTAGTGGAGAGTTTACTTTATCACTCTGCATCTCATCTGACAATTCAATTTGCTCTGAAAATACACTGGAGAAAAAAACTATTTAATAGATTTGCTTTCTCCTCATCACCCTCTACAATCTCCTACATTATTTATTAAAGAGTCAACAGCTTTAATATTTATATTTTTACTTTTTATATAATTGAACAGGTTACTGTGAGTTTTACACTCCTTGAGAGTATGTCTTTCTGCCTCCACTAGAGATGAGCGAGCACCAAAATGCTCGGGTGCTCGTTACTCGGGACGAAATTATCGCGATGCTCGAGGGTTCATTTCGAGTAACGAACCCAATTGAAGTCAATGGGTGACCCGAGCATTTTTGTATATCGCCGATGCTCGCTAAGGTTTTCATTTGTGAAAATCTGGGCAATTCAAGAAAGTGATGGGAACGACACAGCAACGGATAGGGCAGGCGAGGGGCTACATGTTGGGCTGCATCTCAAGTTCCCAGGTCCCACTATTAAGCCACAATAGCGGCAGGAGTGCCCCTCCTCCCAACAACTTTTACTTCTGAAAAGCCCTCATTAGCAATGCATACCTTAGCTAAGCACTACGCTACCTCCAACAAAGCACAATCACTGCCTGCATGACACTCCGCTGCCACTTCTCCTGGGTTACATGCTGCCCACCCCCCCACCCCCCCCCGCACAACCCAGTGTCCACAGGGCACACCAAAGTGTCCCTGCGCAGCCTTCAGCTGCACTCATGCCACACCACCCTCATGTCTATTTATAAGTGCGTCTGCCATGAGGAGGAACTGCAGGCACACACTGCAGAGGGTTGGCACGGCTAGGCAACGACCCTCTTTAAAAGGGGCGGGGCGATAGCCCACAATGCTGTACAGAAGCAATGAGAAATATAATCCTGTGCCACCACCATCAGGAGCTGCACACGTGGGCATAGCAATGGGGAACCTATGTGCCACACACTATTCATTCTGTCAAGGTCTCTGCATTCCCCAGTCAGACCGCGGTTTTTTATAAATAGTCACAGGCAGGTACAACTCCGCAATGGGAATTCCGTGTGCACCCACAGCATGGGTGGCTCCCTGGAACTCACTGGCTGTACATAAATGTATCCCATTGCAGTGCCCATCACAGCTGAGGTAAAGTCCGATTAAATGCAGGTGGGCTTCGGCCCACACTGCATGCCCCAGTCACACTGGGGTTCTTTAGAAGTGGACACATGCAGTTACAACTCCCTGTGGACCCACAGCATGGGTGGGTGCCAGGAAGCCACCGGCGGTACATAAATATATCCCATTGCATTGCCCATCACAGCTGATGTAATGTCAGCTTTAATGCAGGTGGGCAAAAAGTTAATTGGATTACACTGTAGGCGAGGGCCCCAAAAAACTGGTGTACCAACAGTACTAATGTACCTCAGAAAAATTGCCCATGCCCAACCAAGAGGGCAGGTGAAACCCATTAATCGCTTTGGTTAATGTGGCTTAATTGGTAACTAGGCCTGGAGGCAGCCCAGTTAAAATAAAAATTCGTTCAGGTGAAAGTTTCAACGCTTTAATGAGCATTGAAACGTATAAAAATTGTTTACAAAAATTATATGACTGAGCCTTGTGGGCCTAAGAAAAATTGCCCGTTCGGCGTGATTACGTGAGGTTTCAGGAGGAGGAGCAGGAGGAGGAGGATGAATAGAATACACAGATTGATGAAGCTAAAAGGTCCCCGTTTTTGATGGTGATAGAGAACGATGATTCCATCCGCGGGTGCAGCCTACGTATTGCTTAGGTATCGCTGCTGTCCGCTGGTGGAGAAGAGAAGTCTGGGGAAATCCAGGCTTTGTTCATCTTGATGAGTGTAAGCCTGTCGGCACTGTCGGTTGACAGGCGGGTACGCTTATCTGTGATGATTCCCCCAGCCGCACTAAACACCCTCTCTGACAAGACGCTAGCCGCAGGACAAGCAAGCACCTCCAGGGCATACAGCGTGAGTTCAGGCCACGTGTCCAGCTTCGACACCCAGTAGTTGTAGGGGGCAGAGGCGTCACCGAGGACGGTCGTGCGATCGGCTACGTACTCCCTCACCATCCTTTTACAGTGCTCCCGCCAACTCAGCCTTGACTGGGGACCGGTGACACAGTCTTGCTGGGGAGCCAGAAAGCTGGCAAAGGCCTTGGAGAATGTTCCCCTGCCTGCGCTGTACATGCTGCCTGATCTGTGCGCCTCCCCTGCTACCTGGCCCTCGGAACTGCACCTTCTGCCACTAGCGCTGTCGGATGGGAATGTTACCATCAGTTTGTCCGCCAGGGTCCTGTGGTATAGCATCACTCTTGAACCCCTTTCCTCTTCGGGTATGAGAGTGGAAAGGTTCTCCTTATACCGTGGGTCGAGCAGTGTGTACACCAGTAATCCGTAGTGGCCAGAATGCGTGTAACGCGAGGGTCTCGAGAAAGGCATCCTAACATGAAGTCAGCCATGTGTGCCAGGGTACCTGTACGCAACACATGGCTGTCCTCACTAGGAAGATCACTTTCAGGATCCTCCTCCTCCTCCGGCCATACACTCTGAAAGGATGACAGGCAAGCAGCATGGGTACCCTCAGCAGTGGGCCAAGCTGTCTCTTCCCCCTCCTCCTCATGCTCCTCCCCCTCCTCCTCAACGCGCTGAGATATAGACATGAGGGTGCTCTGACTATCCAGCGACATACTGTCTTCCCCCGCCTCCGTTTCCAAGCGCAAAGCGTCTGCCTTTATGCTTTGCAGGGAACTTCTCAAGAGGCATAGCAGAGGAATGGTGATGCTAATGATTGCAGTATCCCCGCTCACCATCTGGGTAGACTCCTCAAAGTTTCCAAGGACCTGGCAGATGGCTGCCAACCAGTTCCACTCTTCTGTAAAGAATTGAGGAGGCTGACTCCCACTACGCCGCCCATGTTGGAGTTGGTATTCCACTATAGCTCTACGCTGCTCATAGAGTCTGGCCAACATGTGGAGCGTAGAGTTCCACCGTGTGGGCACGTCGCACAGCAGTCAGTGCACTGGCAGATTAAACCGATGTTGCAGGGTCCGCAGGGTGGCAGCGTCCGTCTTGGACTTGCGGAAATGTGCGCTGACCCGGCGCACCTTTCCGAGCAGGTATGACAAGTGTGGGTAGCTTTTCAGAAAGCACTGAACCACCAAATTAAAGACATGGGCCAGGCATGGCACGTGCGTGAGGCTGCCGAGCTGCAGAGCCGCCACCAGGTTACGGCCATTGTCACACACGACCATGCCCAGTTGGAGGCTCAGCGGCGCAAGCCAGCGGTCGGTCTGCTCTGTCAGACCCTGCAGCAGTTTGTGGGCCGTGTGCCTCTTCTCTCCTAAGCTGAGTAGTTTCAGCACGGCCTGCTGACGCTTGCCCACCGCTGTGCTGCCATGCCGCGCGACACTGACTGCTGGCGACGTCCTGCTGCTGCTGACACATCTTGATTGCGAGACAGAGGTTGCGTTGGAGGAGGAGGAGGGTGGTTTAGTGGAGGAAGCATACACCGCTGCAGATACCAGCACCGAGCTGGGGCCCGCAATTCTGGAGGTGGGTAGGACGTGAGCGGTCCCAGGCTCTGACTCTGTCCCAGCCTCCACTAAATTCACCCAATGTGCCGTCAGGGAGATATAGTGGCCCTGCCCGCCTGTGCTTGTCCACGTGTCCGTTGTTAAGTGGACCTTGGCAGTAACCGCGTTGGTGAGGGCGCGTACAATGTTGCGGGAGACGTTGTCGTGCAGGGCTGGGATGGCACATCGGGAAAAAGTAGTGGCGACTGGGAACCGAGTAGCGCGGGGCCGCCGCCGCCATCATGCTTTTGAAAGCCTCCGTTTCCACAAGCCTATACGGCAGCATCTCCAGGCTGATCAATTTGGCTATGTGCACGTTTAACGCTTCAGCGTGCGGGTGCGTGGCGGCGTACTTGCGCTTGCACTCAAACAGTTGAGCTAGCGACGTCTGGATGCTGCGCTGAGAGACATTGCTGGATGGGGCCGAGGACAGCGGAGGTGAGGGTGTGGGTGCAGGCTGGTAGGCACTCGTGCCTGTGTCCTCAGAGGTGGGTTGGATCTCAGTGGCAGGTTGGTGCACAGGGGGAGAGGCAGTGGTGCAAACCGGAGGCGGTGAACGGCCTTCGTCCCACCTTGTGGGGTGCTTGGCCATCATATGCCTGCGCATGCTGGTGGTGGTGGCTCCCCAGCTGATCTTGGCGCGACAAAGGTTGCACACCACTGTTCGTCGGTCATCAGGCGTCTCTGTGAAAAACTGCCACACCTTAGAGCACCTTGGCCTCTGCAGGGTGGCATGGCGCGAGGGGGCGCTTTGGGAAACAGTTGGTGGATTATTCGGTCTGGCCCTGCCTCTACCCCTGGCCACCGCACTGGCTCGGCCTGTGCCCACACCCTGACTTGGGCCTCTGCGTCCTCACCCGCGTCCACGTCCTCTAGGCCTACCCCTACCCCTCAGCATGCTGTATTACCAGTAGTGCAGAAACAGAACGCTGTAATTAAATGTGCCGCTTATTGCCCTGTGGTTGGAGGCTGACTTCGCTTACGGAACGCACAGCAGAGGCAGGAAAGAATTTTGCGCAAGCCTGCTGTAACAGTTAGCTGGCTGCGTATGAATTAGGACAACTACCCCCAGCAGAGACCCAGTACACTTGTGGACAGGAATACAGCGGTGATGTAAGAGGCAACACAGAGGCAGGAAAGAATTTTGCGCAAGCCTGCTGTAACACTTAGCTGGCTGCGTATGAATTAGGACAACTACCCCCAGCAGAGACCCAGTACACTTGTGGACAGGAATACAGTAGTGATGTAAGAGGCAACACAGAAGCAGGAAAGAATTTTGTGCAAGCCTGCTGTAACACTTAGCTGGCTGCGTATGAATTAGGACAACTACCCCCAGCAGAGACCCAGTACACTGAGGACGGTCACAGGCAGCCCAAATAGATTTTTTTTCCCAAATGTTTTTGGAAAGGCCCACTGCCTATATACACTAAATATGTCTTCTGTCCCTGCCTCACCACTACTGGCCCTGGACAATGTAAAATTACTGCAGGACGCAATGCTCTGCACGGCCGATATACAAAAAAAAAAAAAAGTGCAACACTGCAAAAAGCAGCCTCCACACTACTGCACACGGTTAGATGTGGCCCTAAGAAGGACCGTTGAGGTTCTTGAAGCCTAAAATAACTCCTAACGCTCTCCCTATAGCAGCTCCGGCACCAGCAGCACTTTCCCTGAACTATGTCAGAATGCATCTGTGGCGAGCCGCGGGAGGGGCCGATTTATATACTCGGGTGACACCTGATCTCGCCAGCCACTCACTGCAGAGGGGTGGTATAGGGCTTGAACGTCGCAGGGGGAAGTTGTAATGCCTTCCCTGTCTTTCTATTGACCAGAAAAGCGCGCAAATTTCTCAGGGAAGAAAATGAAAGTAACTCGAACACCGCGTGGTACTCGTTACGAGTAACGAGCATTTCGAACACGCTAATACTCGAACGAGTATCAAGCTCGGACGAGTACGTTCGCTCATCTCTAGTCTCCACCTTTGCTGCTATTTACAGAATTTTGCATAATTTAATTTTTTGCTTCTTCAGTGCTTTCATGTTTTAGTAGTTTAAACGCTTTCTTTTGGTTGTTTATTGCCCCCTTTACATCCATATCAAGCCACATTGTTTTTTTCCTACTCCTAACCCTTTTATTCCTGTAAGGTATAAACCTCTCACATTAAGCCTTTAAGATGTTTCTAAAGATTTTCCATTTATTTTCCGTATTCTTATTTTTGAGGACATTGTCCCAGTCATTGTTCCACATCTCTGAGCTGGTTGATCTTTGCCTTCCTAAAATTTAGTAATTCTCATAGCTCCCCGATAAAACTTCCCTGGGAATTTATTTTATTATGGTCACTATTTCCTAGGTGCCCTTAAACTTGCACCCTTGTTATTCTGTCAGGTCTGTTGGTTAATATTAGGTCCAAATGGCAGTTCCTCTAGTTGCGTCCTGTACAAATTGGTATGGTAATTATGATTAATATAAAAAACTAATTATCATTAGTTAGTGAAAGAAACTTGTTATCTTTATGAGATGCACAGGTTTCAGTTTCCCAGTTTATATTAGGATAGTTAGTCTCCCATAATAATTACCTCATTGTGATGTGTTGCTTACTCTATTTGCCTCCGTAATAGATTTTCAGTTGCATCTGTTATATTTAGTCACCTATAAAAAACCGCTGATGATTTTATCATTGTTTTTCCCTCCACTTGTCCATCTCTCTCATATACATCTTCCTGTAGTGTGGGTCTTAAACAGGATTTTACATAATGACAAACTCTTCCCCCTTTCAGCTTTTACTAGCCCTTCTTTACAGACTGTAACCCTGTAGGTTTACTGCCCAGTCACAGCTTTCTTCCAACCAGGTCTCAGCTATTCCCTGCTATTCCATAGTTTTCTTAAGGCATTATTACGTCAAACTTGTTAATCTTATTGGTCAGTTTTCTAGCATTAGTCACCATACAGTTGAAAAGGTTTTGATTAATTTTTATTTTAAGTGTATCCCAGGTCACTGTCTACACTATTTTTTCCTCTAGTTCTCAGGTTGCCCTCTCCTTCAGTCCCTAGTTTAATCCTAGTTGATCCTATAGTAGAACCTGTAACCAACAGCAAAGTCGGCCCATTTCCTCAGGAACCCAACCCCCTCCTTCCTAAGCAGCTAATTTACTTTCCTAATTTCCCATTGTCTTTCTTGTGTGGCATGTGATACAGGTAGTATATCAGAAAATACTACTTTGGAGGTTCTTGCCCTAAGCTTACATCTAGTTCCCAGAAATCATTTGTAACCCCTTTTCACTTCATGATGTACAGTTATGTCGTGGAGTTTTGGGGTTCATATGGAGGGTGTTCAGGGGTCAATCTTGCTGCATAAAATGTGGATGCCGGCTGTTTCTTACAGTCAACACCTGCTCTCAACAGCTCTGATCAGTCTGGCCACTGGAGCTGTTAACCCTTTAAAGGCCACCATCAGTTCTGACAGTATCTACAATATATATAAACAACATGCACACATATTATACATACATATGTTTATATATTTTTTCTATGCATTTACATATATTTCCTATGTTTCTTGTCTTATATAGTCACATATTACAAGTTTGTATAATAATCCCCATGCTACCAGGTATCAATTTGTGCTACCTGATAGGGTTTTATCAATCTCATTTATTACATCTGCATTTTTCCAACCATCACTTTATCCCACTCATGTAAACCCTAGGCCGCCTACACACGAACGGTCGGATTCTGCATGTGGGAGCCCATAGCGGAATCCGCCCCTGTGCCCATTTTGGCATCTGTACGTATCTGTTTTTTCTGTTCTTCATCTGTACTACTGATGGCTGTGGCTAGCCACCATCCGACATGCGTAATACAGTTTTTTCCACATTATCTTTCTCCTGCGGTGTCGCTTGGCGATGACACGGAATCTGCGACTTTTCCGCAATGTCAATTGTGGAAGGGCCGTGGGTCGTAAAGCTTTTGTTGACTTCAATGAAAGCCGTCCGTGAGGAATCCGCATGAAAATAGAGCATGTTGTGATTTTTTTCTCCGCTTACAGAAATTGCATTTCAATTTTTTCGAATGTGCAGCAAAAAAACGGTTTTGCATAACATGCTATGAATGGCATTTGCTTTGGTCCCATGGTGCGGACGCCAACTGAAGATTCTACCATGCAAATCTGTTTGTGTGCGGACGACCTTAGACTTAGTACTACAGCTATAATCTGTTTTCCTTTCATGTGTTATTTTTAGACAATTCTAGCTTTATATCTTACATTTTTCGTTACCAATACATTTTGTTCCCCCTTTCTTTACACAGATTAGGTGCCCCCCTTCCACTGTCATACATTATAGGATCCCTCATCATGTTTTATTAAGACGTCCATTTTATTAATCCAATGTAGTTATGTGTCTTTAATGAATTTTAAATTCATTAATCAGTTATTAACTACAAAAGTCCCTACGTTGATCCATTTAACTTTGGGTTCCTTTCAGTAAGGGTGCGGGCAGACGAGCGCATAAACGGCGCGTTTTTGCGACCAAACGTATATACGTGACCATCTGAGGCAATGGTTTCGAATGTATTCGTTCACATGGGCGATTTTACGGCGCGTAAAAACGGCAATTCGAAAAAAAACGGAACATATGCGACCGAAATACGCGCCAACGCATATTCGATCGCCGAAAAGACCGTTTGCAAAGTAGGAACAAACGAAAATACGCTTTCTAGCTCTGGTCGTGATCGGTGAAAAACGATCGCTCGGGCGATTATACGTTGCGCTCGTGCGAACGTAAATACGCCTACGCTCGTCTGCCCGCACCCTAACTGTTTCAATATTGTTATAGTGAATTGAATTAAGTTCTATTCTCCCCCTATTTCTTAACGTCCAGCTATAGCACTATAATTAGTGTGGCTATTTTATCCCCCTCCAGTGTGCTCAATGGCAAGCCAAATTTCTTCTCTGTTCACAATAGACTGTTTTATTCACCGCCGGGCTTTAAGCGCTGTTTTTGTCTGCTTCTCTTACCACATTGATATGTTTTTTTCATTGTTAGAAAATGTGTTTTTACTATCAGCAATTATGCACTAACCTTGTTTTTAACAAATTTTGTTACAATTTAATTAACCATTGCATAGTATGTTGTTTTGTTTTGCATTTCATTCTTCTTCACCACTGTTATAAGGTACTCTGGAGAAAAAGGATTATTTTCTTAACGTTTATGTTTAATCCACTTAATTTTGATTGCACATCCTATTCTTTCTTTATTTTAGAACGCTCAAACCTCTGTTTAATATCATTTTATTTTACTGCAAGTCAAAGCTAGTGACATGGGTCATGTGACCTGGTGATGTCACCCACTGGCATAGAATTGCGTTGCCTCTTTCTCAATAAAATATTTGTTCTTCATTCTGAACTGGTCTTCCTTCAGCGCACCTGGTTTTCTTCCACTATTATTCAGTTCTCCTTGGATTCCATGACCTCTAGCTGCTGTTGAGTTCTCTGCATTTACACAACCATTGGAGGTAACATTGTTCCTGTTCTTTTAGTTTTATTCTACTAGTAATTGGTCCCTCTGAACTATAGGTCAGTTTTGTTTGATTTTCTCAACTATCCTGAAGATAGTTCAGTAATAGAAAAAAAAAACACAGATAATCCATTTAAATGTATATTAAACCTGAGCAAGTACCTGTTATGATCTGGTTTGTGTGTAATACAACACATCAGACAATAGACTGAAATACATACTTCCAGATATAACTCTCTGGAAAACCACCAGAAAAAATCAAACTCTTTATCAAAAGTGACTTCTCATCACCATCAGTGATGGGCACTTTTATTGTAACAGTCAAAAAGATGCAGTTACCACATCCTACCGACAAAAATAATCTACATACCCAACACGCAACAAGACAATAAACTCACTGATGCTTATATATAATACTAGTAATTATTAGGGAATTATAGTACCAGTGTTTCTGGTGGCGCAATGCGCCACACAGCTCTTCTACTTGGTACATGCATTATGATCCCCACGCATCACACACACAGCAGCTTGATTATCACACAAGACAAACACAGCTTGCCTCCTCCCACTGCAGTAACATCACCGCAGGTCCTTAAGCCCACCGGATCTCTGTGATGGTGGTAGGTCAGTGTGTTCTGTCAGGACTGCTGAGTTGTGTCTAACATAATAGCAGTTTAGTTGTATTCTCATTTTGTTATTTTTGTCCTCACCTTTCCAAGAGCCCTAACTGTGTTGTTCTTCTGTCAGTTAGACAATATGTTTTATATATTTTGTAGGACCTTTAATGATGTCACTAGGGGTGGAGCATAAGAATCACACACACACACACACATACACTCACAGACAAGTGGTCGTTAGTAGTTTAACTGTGTACAATGTGCCATTAAGGAGTCTATAATGGGAAAACTAAACAGAAAATACAATCCATGATAAATCTACACAGGCACATGATCTGGATATAGCTATGGGGAAAAATACTTCTCTGGACCAGGACATAACAGATTTAAAAGTTTTAATTCAAAAAGGTCATTTGAAGAACGGCAGAGAGAAAAATCCAGAAACCTAGCAATCATTGACACAAGAAATTAATCTAACACTTTGATTTATGACCCACTATATGGACATACTTCACATCTCCATCAGATTAACTCAAGATCTCTGAGCTCCTAAGTTATCACCTCTATAGCTTTTCTATCTATCAAATAAATAAATCCCTTTTGCCAAAAAATAAGAAGTAATTTAGCAATTTTCTAATTTACTTGTGAAATATCCTCTAAAAATGTAAATGGTTCACGAGGGTAAAAGCTACATATTCTGTACGTGACAAAATACAAGGCATTATGCCAGAACAATTCTGGCATAGTCTAGCCACTTGGGAAGTGATATCAAAGGGTATTCCTTGTTTTAGCAAATAAAGATCATTTATTGTATATTGAAAAGCTATAAAAGTTTCCTGCATACTTTCTATATCAGTGTTTCTTCATGATCTTTGCTTGTTGTAATCTAATAGGAACCTTCATTATTTTGTTTAAAGGAGATAAAAATCTGTCCTGGTGCACCTGATTAGTCACATTACCAGGACATACTGTATATGCAACCCATGGAAATAAAAATGAAGGTTCCCATTGATTGACTGCAAGCTGAGATATTGAAAACTAGGAGAGATTGATAAGAAAACTTTGGAAAGCAGTATAACTTTTTATTATATTAAGGATAGCATTTATTTACTAAAACCCAGTATAGTTCTGTTCATGGCTTCCCTTAGGACAAATATTGCTTTTATATAAGATAGTGCTGAAAGCAAACTCTGTTTAGGACTTTATAGCAAGGAAAGAACAAAAGGTGAATATAACTTCCCCTTCATGCTCCCCAACTCTTCTCAAACATTTCTTATAATTACACTTAGTACAGTAATATCCATATTCAGTGATAGTTTTTTTACTGATACTGTATAAAGCCATTGACATTAAAGGGAATGTCTTTAAATAAAAGTAAGTCTGGAGTAGAGAAATAGCATGCTTAATATACTTTTAAATGTTGACATTTTTTTAAAAATTCCACTGAAGCGACCATATTGGCGACCCGCATTGCCTTCCTGTATTTTCCATATGCAGGGTGGTCCAAAGGTATGGAGATCCCGGAATAAATGAAAAATGGTAGTTGAAAATGCCATCCTGTATATGGCATGTTGCTAAGGAGAAGGGAACAAATCTAAGAGGGGTGGTGTCCAACATGATCTTGGAAACAAGTCAATATTTTTGAGTAGGAAGGGGTGCATGTGACATATGTATCTGAAAGAGTATTTGATGTGGGATCCAAATATGTGCATAAATGTTATGGTGTACCTTTATTCCTGCCAAAGTTATTAACAATTTTTCAGTGACATGGAACACAACAAAGACACACTTTATGTTCCATGTTGTTTTGAATCATCAAGGCTATACTCTTCCTCGATTCACAATGCACTGAGTGCAACACCTCAGCAGAAATGCTTCCACGGGCATCCAGGATCAACCATTGCATGTGGGTCACACTCTCGATTTTCACTGCATAAACCCAAGATTTGACATCATGTCACAAGTATAAGTCCAAGGGGGTGAGATCCGATGAGGGTGCAGGCCATGATGCCCAATCCACTTCACCAGAAACTGCTGATCTAAAAACTCGTGGACATCATGTCCATAATGTAGTGGACACTTTTCTGCTGGAAGAACACTGGGAACACCTCATCAAGTAACAATAGCAGATACTTGCTAGAAGTAAGGTTACTGTCATTGAAGAAGAGGCCCACTATCTTTGTACCCCAGACTCCAGACCACACCATGACTTTCTGTTCTAAACGTCATGGAGGAATCTGTATAGTGTGGATTTGTGTCAGACCAGGAAGAAAAGCTTTACTTGTTCACTTCTGCATTCACATAGGAGTGTGCTACATGACTAAACAGTACTGGCTCTGTGAAATGTGGTCCCATTGCAATTGCTGTTATACTTTTTCTTCAAATTCAACATGGCAATGGTGGTTCAACTCACCCAGTTCTTCTGTGACAGATGCCATGTGCTATGATGTGAGATCTTGCAGAAGGACACCAAGACGACCCCCAACCAACCAGACACCCTGAATAAATCTAGCCAAACAAAAAATTCTTGATTTCGTCTCACAAAAGCCGAAATCAAGAAGTGATAAACAAGAACCAATAGGAGTGACTGAAGGAATGACATAAGAATATCTCAGAAACTGACAATATATCAGAGGCTACAGAGTGACTACAAATTCGCCCCATATCTGGAAATCCTACTAGACCCCAGAGAGCAGTAGGTCCTAAGTTGCTACAGACTGAGCACTAACTACCTGGCCATCGAACTACAAGCCCAGGGAGAGTAGATTGTACCAACAGTGCGTCTAGGAGGCGACATGGAGAATGAGGTCTACTTCCTGCTGAGATACATAAGATACTAAGTGGAGAGGGATGTTCACTTCAGGAGACTCTTCAATCTCTGCTTGAACTTCAGCTCCATGGAGGAGAAAAAGAAACTCCACATCCTACAGGGAAGGGGAATAGAAAAATACAGCAACTATAGTAGCACAATATGTCAGTGCCTGCCATAGACTTAGAGGAGTGTAATATGTCATGTACTCCTACATCCCCTACATGATAAGCCATGGACCACTATACCACCTACCCCAAAAGTGCCCCTACCCCCTAAACTCCAGCCCTGACCTGCCACACCTTTTCTTCGATCCCTATTTTATAATCACTTTGACAATACTGATGTATATTTAGTCCTGCCAATAAAGCTGCTTTGAATTTTTGAATATTGAGTGCAGTTTAGAATTGTGTATGTTTTATGGTTGCTGCATGGAATGGAAGTTCATTCACAGAGAAATGGATAAAATACTGCAGTCCCCAGGAAGTAATGAAGTACAGATCATTCTCCAAATATCAGGGAGTGGCAGAGAAGATGCATACAAAGGCTTAAAGGGGTTGTCTCGCGGCAGCAAGTGGGGTTATACACTTCTGTATGGCCATATTAATGCACTTTGTAATATACATCGTGCATTAAATATGAGCCATACAGAAGTTATTCACTTACCTGCTCCGTTGCTGGCGTCCCCGTCGCCATGGTGCCGTCTAACTTCGGTGTCTTGTTGCTTTTTTAGACGCGCTTGCGCAGATGGATCTTCTCCCTTCGGCTGGTCTCGAAAGCATCAGCGTTTTGGCTCCGCCCCCTTGTACGCCTCATTGCGTAGCTCCGCCCCATGACGTGTGCCGATTCCAGCCTCCTGATTGGCTGGAATCGGCACGTGACGGGGGCGGAGCTACGCGATGACGCGTACAAGGGGGCGGAGCCAAAACGCCGATGCTTCCGAGACCAGCCGAAGGGAGAAGATCCATCTGCGCAAGCGCGTCTAAAAAAGCAACAAGACACCGAAGTTAGACGGCACCATGGCGACGGGGACGCCAGCAACGGAGCAGGTAAGTGAATAACTTCTGTATGGCTCATATTTAATGCACGATGTATATTACAAAGTGCATTAATATGGCCATACAGAAGTGTATAACCCCACTTGATTTCGCGAGACAACCCCTTTAAGCTAGCCATATATTTGGGACATCAATTGGCCCCATGGCAGCTGATTGATTGTCCATGGACATATTCATGTGAATGATCCCACCAGCTACAGTAAAGATTAAAACCTGTACCAAAAGTTTGGCTAGCTGAAAATAAATAAGCCTACTACTTGCCTCTTAAAAGTATTCCTCCATTCAGCACTGGAGACTTATTTACAACTATGATCAACCAGGAAGAAGCTGGTAGCAATCATGCATACCATGAAGAACACATGACTGCTATCAGCTTCTTCCAGGTTCTTAGTGGTGGTGACCAGGGTTCCTGTACTCGAAAGGGGAACACTAAAAGAGGTAAATATTAGGTGTATTTCTTTAATGTACACCACTTTGACTTTTATTTCACAGACTTTTACAATATGACATGATCAATTTGATTTAGATGACCATAGTATACATTTATAATTTCAATTGCAGATGGTCAAAATTTTCCAATAGGCCAAATCGCATCTTGGCCCGACTAGAGCATGCCATTGGTTATCACAAACTGTTGTTTGCATTAATTTTATGGTAGATGGTTGGCCAAAGTTGCAAAAATCTGTCTTTTTGAGCATGCATTCTCTCAATTATATGACCAGCTTTATTTATATGCATGGTATTGTTATCTTGCCTTATCCAAGCCTCCAGCAAACCAATAAAGCTGTCAGTAAGGAGGATCTGTCAGCTCTTCTGACATGTTTGAGTAAATAATTGTGTTCTTCAAAAAATAACAATTCAAGATCATGTTCTTCATAGCTTTGCATTGTCCATTCCTTTGTGATTCATCCTAGAACTGTATTAATAAATTGACAACTGGGTGACAACTTCTGAAATGAGTGTGTCCCAACACAGCTTATCAAAATGAGCTCAGATTGTATAGCCCCAGAGTGTGTAGGGACATAGCCCCAACTAGTAACACCCAGTTGATATTTTATTCATATATTTCTAGGAGCAATGACAGATAAACAGCAAAGTGCATAATTCAAAGAAAATGTATTCCAGAATTCTTATGTTATGGAGAATACAATTTTTACTAAAATAGACATGTTAGGAGAGTTGAGAGGTGTTCTTTAATTTAAACCACTCTGCTCACTCTATCCTAGTCTACACAGCAAAGTCAAGTGATCTGGAGATGGAGACAGCAGGTAACATTAGGCTACCCTGTATTCTCTATTGGCCAGTGTGAAAATTGTATTATTATAACATAAATTGCCACAAAAATAAACACCAAAAATATCTAAAAAATATGTTTAGAATCAAAGCCTTATTTAAATAGTATGCTATTTTATTAAATATACCCCTCAAACACTATATATTTTCTGTAAGGAGAGCTGTAACCTTATTAGATATCATTTTAACTCAAGACCAAGGGTAATACCATAATGCATATTAAAACTTGCTATTATAAATTTAGAAATAACTGCATGGAGAGATAATATGTAGTCAGACAAATTTCTCTACATCCCTTGGAAATGATGACTCTTCAGTCTACTAATTGATACACCTGGATTGATCTATACCGCTCCTGCATCAGACACTTGCAGTGTAGCAGAATTGTTTGCATCCTATTATCTATACCGAATAAAATGATGTCAATATTCTTCTATTTAATCAAGCAATGCTCCTATTGTGACTTGGCATCCTAAGGCGGCCAGACCATGTCAGCTGCCAGTTTCTGCTCAACATCTGCTAATTATTTGCAAATTAATTTACTCTTGCTGACTCATTCCATAAATCTCTTGTGATATCCAGGAAGAAAAAAATGACCTAGTATCTAGCTACTTAGCATCTTATTTAAATGAGTTCTTGCTTCTGCTTACTGAGTTAGCTTTTTAATTCCAACTTTTGGCAAGTCTAGTGCAGGTGTAAGTGAATGATTGGTTTATGTGCAAAAGGTTTTTCCACAGCCCTACTGCAGTTTGACTCCATTTCAAATTTTTAGCGATGATAGTAAGTAGAATTGTGTGTGGTCCAATTATTAGCATTTAAATTATATCTCTAATGGCCCGTTTACATGGCCACATTTTCACACTCTGTGGTGTCCATGTATTACATGGACCCTACACAGCCCCATTATAGCATAAGAGGCTATAAAAAATGTTGCATGTGTATGTCCTATTCTCATCCATTTTCATGGACAAGAATAGCACATGCAGTGTGCAGTGTCCATTGGGATTGGGCAACATGTGGTCAGGTGTTTGTGTGTTGCGCAATGTGAGTTGCAAAGTCTACATCATAGACCTCACCCTGAAACCAGGCAATGTGAAAGGTTTGAACTTTTCCCAAATTTCATTAGTTGAATCTATGGCAGTGGACTTAGTGTGGCCAATGTTTCTCTCCTTGTCTCACTGCAAGTTCATGTCAGCTGTCTGTTCTTATCATATAGCTGGGTACCTCTGAGTATTTAAAGAAGTTACCCCACCAAAAATATTCATCACTTATCCATTGCACCCCGAGTCTTCGTATTGAATTCAGTGGGTGTATGCATACGTAGCCACTGCCCCACTCCTAGGAACTCACAGAGAGAGTGACAGTTAATGGAGTGATGATCATGTTTATACACTACTACTCCATTTACTAGGGGTATTCCGGGTGCTCTGTTGTCATAATTCCTGGTGCTATCAGTGGTCAGAACTTGTGGATATGTGAGAAATATTTTTGGTGGGTTAATTCCTTTAAATCTACTCAAAATTGTCACATCACTATATTTCAATGGTTCCTGTTTATTTTTAAAAGTGTTGAGGATTTCAATTTTGGATTTGATATGGACTCTTTCCTAAGTCTGCCATTGGATCGGAACTTGCCCTGACTTGTATCTTTCTATCTTGGTACAGCTCCAACATTGAAATTATATAACCACATGTCTGTTTATCAATTCTGGTACCAAATTAGCGGAATAAAGCGCTATGATATTTTTCACCATTGAAATGTCCAGTTAGCTCAACAATACTGAAAGGTTTGCTTGATCTGTGTCGAATTGCTCAAGTTTGGCCAGCTTAGGACTTTTACCAAGAGCTACATCAAATAGGAGTCTGTTCATCCTTCAAAGGACTGAATACAACACCTTATATCCATTCACTGTGCAAATAAAAACAATCTGGTTGGATATAGAAAAATCTGCATATTTGTGAATATCATAGTCCCTTTCGACGCGTCTCATTTTTCATATATACCGCAAGCTTAGTAATTTAGGTTTATGGTTCCTTTAAATTAAATTAAAGTTCTACTTTACCTAAAATGTGGACCTGAAGGATCTGAATGTCAAGAATTGATGGTATTCATATGTATAACATGAGCAAGTTCCACAACAACTGTTGTTTTGTCTACAGGAATGAGTGAGCTGGCATGAAAAAGAAATTAGCAATCATTGTCTTCACACAGCTCGTTCCATTCCCAAAACAATTGGCATTATGACAAATTCTGATACCTGTGGTGGATCCAAGAATAGCTATGAAGTGGAATAGTATGGGGCAGATTCTAGATTTGAAGTTACTTTTTAACATTTAAGGCTTAAGCTCACAACAGAGCGGTGTGCATGGAGCCTTATGGCAATTAACCGAAGTCATATGGTTTCATGTAAGACTGTAAAGCTTCAGCTGAGTGCCCTAAATATGGAGATATTCTCCACTAAAAGCAATGCTTGTACAGACCTAGAAAGAAACTTTCTAATGCCTCTCTATGAAATCAGAGACATATAGAGGTACAGTACATAAAAGGTCTGATGTAACTCTATAAAAGACTTATTACAACTCCATACAAAATGTAACTATAATAACTCTGTTTCCATATTTATTTTTAGACTACGGAAGTAAAAATATTAATCACAATAAAACAAATTACCTTTAAAATGTCAGTTTTATTAGAATCTTCTTTATTACTTCTACTCTGAACACTGACTCTACAAGGTCATCTAAAAGCATACAAGTTCACCCTCTCTGTCTAAATGAAGAAAGGTTCCATCAAGTTCAGGAATGATTCGCCAAAGAAACCATTTATTTAAAAAAATTAAAAAAACAGAGGTTCAGGACATATAAAAAACTATCTACAGTGATACCTTGGGTTAAGAGTGCCTCAGCTTACAAGTTTTTTGACTTGAGAGCAAGCTCTCTCTTGAATTTTTGCTCTGATTTAAGATCATATAACTTGGATTACGAGCCTGGCTCTAAATGGGGCTGCTGCTGGTCGCCCTGATTGAAAGCAATGGCCTGCCTGTAAACCCTGCAGTGATTTTCGGGGAAGGGCTTTAAATATAAGCCCTTCCCTGAAAAATCATCCCTAGCTGTAATAAAAATATATATTCACCAGTCCGCCGCTGCTGGGGCTCAGGCGTGTTTAGCCACCACTTGTTCTCCCTGCATTTTTAATCCCCACCTGCTGAAAAGCTTCAGAGCAGTGCAGAGATAAAAAGCGGTGGCTAGACGCACCTGAGCCCCAGCAGACAGGTGAGTATATATGTATTTTTTATTTTTTTACTACAGGCAGGGATGATTTTTATATTTAAAGCCCTTCCCCAAAAATCACTCCGGTGGTGCCAGCGTACTATTGCTTTCAATGGGGCAACACCATCCCCATTGAAATCAGTGGGAGAGCTTCGCAATCCAGAACGGATTAATGGCTTTTCCATTCATTTCAATTGGGAAAATTGATTTGACTTACGAGTGTTTTGGGCTAAGAGCATCACAGAACGAATTAAACTCTTAACCCAAGGCACCACTGTATATCTATAAACCATTTTAACTGAAATGTATCCAAGCTATTTATCTCTGAGGAGATTTTTATCTTTTTTTAAGGCAAATTGTACAAAGACTTTTTGTTCCTGGTCAAACTTGATGGCCTGTGTTACTAGTTAACTAATATTGATAACACTGTGGTGATGGTGTCAAATACTGCATTTTTTACCATTTAGAAAATATAAAAATGACAGTTCTATCTATAAAATTTTTGCTAACCTACTTGTCAATCTCCAGAAAACATTTTTGCAAAGAACAAGTGACTGGAAGTATGATCAAAGCTCATAGGGACTTTTCACATAGGACAAAATATTCTGCAACAGTGTCATGGAAAATGCTGCGCCTGAATTCCACACCAAAATCTGCATGGGTAACTGAGGATTTTGGTATGGAATTGCTGGCAGGATACTGCTATCTTTAATTCTACATCAAAATCTGCTTGTCAACAAGTGCGAGTTTTGATACTTAAAGGGTTGTCCCGCGCCGAAACGGGTTTTTTTTTTTTCAATAGCCCCCCCGTTTGGCGCGAGACAGGGGTTTAAAAAAAAAACGGATAGTACTTACCCAAATCCCCGCACTCCGGTGACTTCTTACTTACCTTGCGAAGATGGCCGCCGGGATCTTCACCCTCGGTGGACCGAAGGTCTTCTGTGCGGTCCATTGCCGATTCCAGCCTCCTGATTGGCTGGAATCGGCACACGTGACGGGGCGGAGCTACGAGGAGCAGCTCTCTGGCACGAGTGGCCCCATTCAAAAGGGAGAAGACCGGACTGCGCAAGCGCGTCTAATCGGGCGATTAGACGCTGAAAATTAGACGGCACCATGGAGACGGGGACGCCAGCAACGGAACAGGTAAGTGAATAACTTCTGTATGGCTCATAATTAATGCACAATGTACCTTACAAAGTGCATTAATATGGCCATACAGAAGTGTATACCCCAACTTTGTTTCGCGGGACAACCCCTTTAATATTCCACAGGAGGACATATTCTGCAACGTTGTT
Organism: Eleutherodactylus coqui; assembly: GCF_035609145.1. Taxonomy (NCBI): domain Eukaryota; kingdom Metazoa; phylum Chordata; class Amphibia; order Anura; family Eleutherodactylidae; genus Eleutherodactylus; species Eleutherodactylus coqui. The sequence continues at coordinate 185,780,212 of NC_089840.1, read as the reverse complement.
AGGGAATATTCCATCCTATGTAAAAGGTCCTATTTGGTTTTTAAGGAATACATCCCCTATAAAACTTTAATACTAAATTCTTTTCTATTCACCATCCAAACTACCTTGACCTGGCTACATATGCTAATGCATATTTAATTGAAAATCCTATTACTATTGTATATCATGTCATAATGCATACAGGTTCCAAGAAAATGCATAAAACTTGCATTAATAGCTTGATGGCTGTACTACAGGACAGTTTGTCATTACAATAATAGCCATCTTGGTGTCAGAGCTTTGAAGTTTGATTACATTGTCATATTTGCTACCATCAAGTTGTAACTCTAAACTATCTAAGGAATAACTGAGTTTGAGACCCAAATTTTTCACATAACCTGAACAAACCTCCATGTGAGTCAGTCTTGTGCCATTTTCTAGTTAGCAATTTTTTTGCTTGCTGTAATAGCATACTGTGTCACAGCCACTTTAAAAAAGGAGACAAAGAAAACATCTGATATGATTTGACAAAAAGGAGTTCAGGGTATCGATTGTTTTATATATATATATATATATATATATATATATATATATATCTTTTTTTCTTTCTTTTTTTTCTCATATTAAAGCAACCGTATATAACTAACGTATAATAAAACAGCTTAGTAGGCGAATACAAACTTGCAGAAATTGGCATATTTTCTAGAGTAAAATTGAAATGGTTTAACATAATCAAATCATTTTAATATAAACTTGATTAAAAGAGACAGGTTTAGACTCTGCCAGTATTACAGTGGACAAAATTAGAATTCTTACCGCTTTCTGCAAAATGAGCATCTCAGTCCCTGTCCATCAATTTCAGAAGATTATGACTATTTCAATGAAAGACTTTAACTGCCATGATATCAACTTACTAAAAATTGACCACATGTGGGTGTATGGTTGAGTTCTAGACTGACCAATTAACTAAATTATTTAGTACTTGTAAATACATGGAAAATGAATATTTGGGCCTAAATTAATCAATTTATTAAAGTATACATGGGACTAAAGATGAAATTGTTGTGCAGGTACACTCTCCCATCTAATTTACACTGGGTAGGGAGAGAGGATCCATGCTCAATATTCACTGGACATCAGGCGGTTGCATCAGTATCTCTCATGTCCAGTGTGCAGTTACATCTCTCCATTCCTTATGCAAGACTAGGTGACAGAGTATGTTGCATAACCCACATAAAATATTTTCTAAAATATGCATGTTACCACAATTTTAAAAAATTATAGCCTGTTTGCTAGTCTGTTTCTTTTGATCATTTGCTGTGTCCAGTATTTCAATTAATGCCCTTTTAAGTAAATGCAACTGAACCACAATAACAGACAGAGCCCATAGACAAAAGTAGTACTATTTGTATCTAACAACTTCCTTAAAGGCTATGGAAACATTTCTGTGTGAAAAATCAATGCACACATATCTTATTAAGTCCTTGCAGTAAAAAAAGGATGCTCTTACCTGTTTTCCATATTCAGTTTTCATTCTCATGCATTTAGAAAGCATTATACTTGGCTTCCAGTACTAATCAACTGGTCTCTCATGAATGCACAAAAGCTCTGCTCCCCCTCCACTCTCCTCTTTCAGAGGCTGTGTAGCATAACCACGCCTACTCAATACCACACAGCTATTTCTCCTCTAGCTCATCCTCTCTCTTAATAGATGCTGGTCTCATTTCCCCTCACTGCTGATAGGAGCAGAAAGTTTCCCCAGAATGAATTACATCCCTTTGCTATAGTAGCTTTCTCTGCTCTGCTCTCCTCCACATCCCTTGGCACTGCCATACAGCCAACTGTGAAAAGGCAATCAATGCATGTTCAAAAAAAGGGAGCAGGCTAGGGGAAGAGTCAGTCAGTTTATTCTGACTAACAGAATTAGCTAAGATCTCAGTCCTTCAGTCTGCAAAGCCTTGGAAAACAATTCAAGCATATAAATCAAACAGTCAGAAATTTTAATGAAAACCAATTACAAAAAGTCTTCATTACAAAAGCACAGTGATTAAAAGAAAAAAATAAAAGTGAAAAGATGTATGTAGCCTTTAAAGATAATTAAAATGGAATGAAACTCATTTTTTTGTCCAATTTATATTAAGACACTTTCTGCTTTAAGTGAAGAGTGAGTAGGAGGAACAGTTTGACTGTAAAAATTTATTTCAAATCCAGAATAACTTGGATTTGTTGGCTTTCCCATTGCACGACATAAATCAAATGTTTCAGTGACTACATCTAATAATATAAATATTACAGTTTGCCTGGATGCTAATTAATTAAAAAGTGAAAGTCCACAACATGATTTATGCAAATGATTTCAGTATCCTGATGACAAATTAGAGATTAATGGTGCTCATGAAGATTATCTGATGGGATCTACACCCACAGTGTAGCACGGAAAGTTGGTGCTTACAGTCATAAGGACAGTGTTTCACAAGATTCTCTAGTGGGAGCCTGAACATGTTCTGATAATGAGACTATCCATCATCCAGGGGTCTGCAAGGTTTTAGGCTAGGATTCAGGACATCTCTGTTATTGTGCCAACTCAGGCAATGAAGCTGGTTTAGTGACCGAGGACAGTCAATTAATCTCTAGCTTTAAAGTGAAAACAGAAAGAAAAAATAGTAGCACTAGATGCTTTTTCTCCTGCCAACAGATGAATCATTTTCACAAAGAAGTACTACTCTATATCTTATTTTTATCAAATGTCTAAATTATACACAATTCATCACTTGGTAAATTCTAGGCATGGAAAACATTTGTGACTCTGAATGTAAGGCTGCATCTGTTTCTTTAAAGTAAATGCCTATTGTGGAACAAAAAGTAGCTTTTTAATCTAAATGGGTCTACAATGCTGCATATTTTTGCTGGTTCAAGCTTAATTTTGCTGACATTAACAGAGTTAAATTGTAAAATGTTCGATGCCAACAGCAACCACTAGGGGGTGCTTAGGAACTTACTGCATACTGTCCATAAACTGAATTCAATAACAAAAATAGTATGTAGTAAACTTCTAAACTACCTATAGTGGTGGTTGCAGGCACTCAGAATTGTATCATTTACCTCAATATCTTTGCAAGAAATTGTGATCTGTATATAAAAAATATAATGCTCTTGACTAATTTAAAGATAAATTACGAAGTCAATAGTCATGGAATGTTGGACCAAAAATGGCATGATACGAAATGCTGGAAACTCACTTTACAGAATGATGACAAAACATAATAATCACCACTCTAGTTGTACTAAAATTAAGCACCACAAACATACCATAATACTGATAAATGAGTGATATTTATGGCTTAATTAAAGTATACCAGCTTTTAATAAATAGACATATGTACCAACACTTATATAAAATCAAGTATTAAGGAGATCCTTAATGTATCTACTGTGTCTAGAGCTCAAGATTGCACTCTCAATAATAGTGCTTGGAGGTGGATGATTTTTTTTTGGCACAAATGTTAAATTTATGCATTCATGTCTACTAGTAGAGACAATAATAACATGCTAGGCAGCTCAATGTCGTTAAGTCTTGACAATAATCCCTACTAAGAGGATATGAACTTCATAAAGTCAGGTCCTCGGCCCCTGACATCACTCTGTGCCAAAGAGGCTCTCTACATTTAAACATGGTTGGTAATTTAATTTTATGTCTTTCCTTAAAAGTGTTGTCTCACAAATAAAGCCTTTTTTAATGGAAGTCAGCTCCCTAGAGGTATGTTTAGATGGGGTGATATTTTTTGATAGTTATCCCATGTACACAGTCAGCAAAAGGGCACTGAGTGAGAAATCCCTCAGTAGTAGCTATTTGCTTGGTGTAAACAGCAGTCATTCAATCTTCGAACAACTGCCTATTTGCAGTAAATGGAGGCGGGTGGCCATAAGAGATCTCCATCATGCTCTATCTCCAATCACTGAATGACTATGACTCATGGTGAAAGCATAGGAGCAATAGTCATTGGGACAACTACTGCATTCTTATGCGCCTGACAGTTGTCCTATGTAAAGGTACCTTAACTCATAGTAGTCAGTTACTTGGGGATGCAATACATCCTGGTTATTTAAATGAATGGCTGACCCTGTAATATATAGATGAGTTGGGCATGCCAGAGTAGCTCTCTATTTTATGCCTATAGAGCATGTTTTTAAAAGGAAAACTTCCCTCTATAATATCCATATGCTCTAATGGGCCATATGAGAAGACTTGTCCTGACTGAACACCCCATTTAAGGACCTACTGCAATCAGTATTGGGGCTTTACCCTTTATATAAAACTAACAGACCACAATATGTTATACTTTTTGGGTAGTTTGGAACAATTTACATGCTTTTCCAAGTGCGGAATATGTAATCTAAATGTTAATGCAAAACATATTCTTTGTAAAATGCAAATTTATAGAGAATTACAGTCCAAAGCATAAAACTTTTGTTGGCATTTTAAAAAAATGTTTACTCTGAGTTCCTCAGTAGTTATTTGACTTAATGTACTTTCATTCCCAGTGCTAAATAACTGCAACATAAATTTAATCCACATTATTTTGCCTACGAACAAAGGTAAAACTCAGTAAACAGTCAAGCAAAGCAATAAAAGTATATGACTGATTACTTACCATAATCACTGTCATAAAATACTATGAACTTCTGCCATCGGAGTTCAGTTACTAGTTTCAACATGACATCATTGAGGCGAACTGGTGGTCTAGCAGCCAATGTGTATTCCTCTCCATCCAGGCTTGGATTAAGTTGACAGACAGTTCTGGGTGATCCAGCAGTGTTGCGTTGCACATAGATATGGGGAATGTGCATGGCATCTGTCAACGATTGAAGTGCGTTTGCTGAGGCACAACCAGTAGACGTCACTAAGGCTAAAATCCCCTGGGTCATCAAGTCACACGCTGAAACACAAATACAAGAATTACAGTTATATGTTATCTTCACAATGCATAAGCAGATTTTTGCATTATAATGCACAGGAAAGCATTTGAAAGTAGCGTTTTTGAGATTTAGAGTACAATGTTGACCTTTACATAGCAACGGAAGATCATGCCCTCTCGGTCTTTTCAATTTTGCAATGTACTTTACATATAAATGTCTCTGAGTTAGAACAAAAACTAAATTGCAGTTTTAATAATGGTCACCTAACCCTCAGAATGTGCTAACACTTCTGTTTTGTACAATCACTTTCAGCTTATGCTGTGCACATAGAGAGCAGTGGCAGCAGTCATCTCATTATTTTCGGAGAACATAATTATAATGACAGGTACAGGTACAGTATAAAGCTGGAGGATGGAAATACCGGATCATATATGTCTCCTCACATGTCACTGAGCATGCCCACTACACTTTTCCATAGGAGTCAATGGGTCATTTTCTGACTAAGGTTCCTTAGGTAGAGTTGCCTGCTAGAAAATAAATCTATAGAACGGCTGTTGCAAAAGCTCAGGCAAGATGGCTGCCTCTATATTCAAGTAAAAAAATGAATCAAAAATATAAAAAAAAATGTAAAGAAATTCTACTTTTCAAGTATATTTTTAATAAAGGGGTTGTCTCATCAGAGATAACCTCTTTGAAAATGCAGTCCTGGGACGAACAGATAATCATTCAGGGTTCGGCTCCCGTCACCCCTAGCAAACAGTTGACCTTGCCAGGGAAAGCTGCAGCCAGCAAGTTATTTTTCCTGCCAAAGTTGCTACAAAAGACATATTACATGATGGCTATTCAAATATGGGGATCCTGCTCTATGGCATTCACATGTCCTAGTGTATATGCACGTAGTGTATATGAACAGGGGTTGTCTCCTTGGCATATCCCTTTAAAGCCATGTTCACATGGCCTGACAGTAAGTTTCACCTGAGATTGTCGGGCACAACTGGCATCATACAGCACACGGACACCCCATCTGAGTGCTGTGCGAGATGTGGGGCACTGCATATTACATGACCCATTATCGTGTGAGACTCCCAACAAAATAGGGTGAGCAGCGATTTTTCAAACTCAGACCATTGGACCATTCAAATAAATAGGTTCATTTTCCATGCGCGTTCTATCCATTTTCATGCAAGTTCTGTCCACACAGACAGAACTTGTATGAGAATATCAGTGATTCAATGCGGCCTTACATTTAGATAAATGCTACAATGTTAACAGACTAATTTTCACAAAACTATAACATTTGTAAAGGCTATTATTGTAGATTTTTGGGTAGAAGTCTTTTCATTTTTTAGGTCGGACTCACACAAGTATAAGCGCAAAAACGCATGTGATAGCGTGACATCTTGCGCAGTGACGTTCACATTATTGCGCGTATATCTGCACATTTTAATGTACTCTTTGTGTTGCCATGATTTAAAATGCTGTGCAGCCTAATTAGTGCCAGGTGTTTGCGATTCCCCACAAAATTATGCAGCATAATGCATAATTACACAGGTATTGAGTACTCCTATGGTGCCTTTGCAACAAAATAGAGCATGCTGCGTTATCTTTTTGCGCATAAAAAAGCTAAAGTGAAAATGTTGGAAAACCCCCTTAAATGGGTTTTCAAAATTCAGAAAAAAGGGTACTCTGTGTCTGGTATTCAAGTGAATGCATCTGCGTTGCAATACCAGACAGAGCCCTTGGACAAGAGTGGTGCTATTTTGGAAAAACTGCAGATTCTATTTTCTAACCCCTGACAAACCCTTTAAGTAAAATATCCAGATCACTGTATTATTAATTTTATGTAAATGCAGGCTCTGTAGAATCTAATGTAGAATATGGTGATAATAGCAAAGACAAAAGGTTAATAGATAGCACTATCTCAAGTATAGTCTTAAGTGGAATGTATAATTAGAAGTCAATTTAATCTTTCAGAGAATATCTCTATAATAATGTAATGTACCCATCAGTGGAAGCTCTTGGTTTCATTATATTACTACCATGCAGAGAGTCTTGCATTTTCTTTCTACTCCAGGCTTTTCTGACACAAATCACAAATTATCAAATAAAATGTGTTTTACCTAATGTTCATTTATCAAGCTCTAATAACCTGCTTCTTCAATGTGGATTATAATTTATTGTTTTAATTCCATTTTTAAGCCTTATTAGGATGTGGTTGATCTGGAGGCAGTTAAGTGTCTTTTCTAAAATCAGAAGCTTCTGCATGTTATTGTAGAATATAATTGTCAAAATAATCCTTTTTTTTCATTTTCATTTCAATCTCATTTCTTTGAAGTCTATTGAAATCTGGACACATGTCTTCAACAGATTCTAATGCGTCAATGCAAGTCCGCAAGAAACTGAAAGCATTAATTCATTCTGATCAAGAAGTATTTCAACACAGGATCATGGTAATTATGACATAAAAGCAAGACTAATGTACTTTAGGATTGTTGTTTTTAAATGTCTATGTAAAGACGATTTCTGTACTTAATGGGAACCAGCCACCACAATAGGCATTCCCTGGTTCAATAATAATTCTAGAGCATCTCTTCTTAGAACTCTGTGTTTCTTCCAAGAAATGGTAGGATTAACTGTCACCTGGATGATACCATTATCCTGGTTAAAGGGTTTTTCCAACAATAACAAAAAAATATGAGCAAGGAATGGATTAAAATACAAAGTGAGCCATGCTCACTGTTCATAGGTCTCCGCAGTCCAGTGTGCAAGCTCCAATCCCTGGGGCTCTGATCCTAGGTGAAGCTAAAGCAGTTAAACCTTTCCAATTTATTGTCTGACGTCTTCAGACATTTTGATTTTCAACTCCGATGTCTTCCGACATCCGGCAGGGTATTCTTACTGTATATTACTAGCCGCTCTGTTGTCGGGGTCCTCTCCAGCATGTCTGATACCGCAGTATTGGCTCTATCCAGCAGATGGTGCCATTGTATAATGGCAGAAAGAAAAAAAACCCTAGGAAACCCTGAATCCAAAATTGGATTGCAAAGGGTTAAATGCCATCCATTGTACATTTGACCACTCAGCCAATTACTGGCTTCAGTGGTCATGTGCTGTTTGTGACAGTTTCACTGCAGAAACCAATGATTGGCTGAGTAGTCACATATATATTCAATGTCACATAATGACCATGGCAGCTACTCTTAGGACCGTAATATGGAGTCCAGAGACCTCTGAGTTGTGAATATGGCTTATTTTTATTTTTTTGCCCATAGATTTTTTTCTACTGTCAGAAAACTTGCAGAGTTCAAGGAATAGATGGTCTGACATGTAGAATACAAGTGGTTACTAAAACATGACAAGTCCTCTTTAAAAAGTACCTGCAATTTCACTTCGGAGTACTCGTGCTCCATCAACTTTTTTCGTCTCCTTCCAACAGCAAAAGACGGCCCAATTAAGAGCTATTATATAAATGCTATATGAGGCTATATATGGGCCATCTCTGAAGTGAAAGTGCAGGCAATCTTTAAACTTTTGGACTTAATGACACAGTGTGAAAGTACCTAGAATATGGGTCAGTTTCCTACATATGGTATCAAAGAAATGTAATTCCTATTCACACCATGCAGTACATGTCCAAATCAGATGAGAAGTACTTCCAGCACAGTACAGCGCACATTCTGCAGCAACAGTTTGGCCTGAAGCGTTATTCATTTAGGGTATGTTCCTATGCGGTGCATACAGTGCAGAGTTTTTATGTAGGATTGTGAGCGCAAAATCTGCAGCATATTGCATTTTTTTTTATACTGAAAACGTAGTAGATGCTTGGAATAAACTTCCAGCACATGTGGGGGGGAAAGTCAACAGTAAATTAATTCAGGAATGCCTGGGATAGGTATACAGCAATCATAAGAGAAAACAATAAGAAAATAATATAAAGGCAGAATAGATGGACCATATGGTCTTTTTCTGCAATTAATTTTCCATTTTTTATACATACAAATGGATAGTCTAAGATCATTACTTTATATATGTTTTATATGGACGACATAGACTGCCTCTCACTCTGGTGGGCCCATCTCATCCGTGAATGACTAAAGGCCCATTTACACACAAGGCTTAAAGCTCAAAATTCATTAAAAGGACTGCAAATGAGCGATAATCGTTGTGTGTAAACGCTACCATCATGCACTTTTCGTCTGAACGATGATTTTAAGGAGAACTTATCAAGTAAATAAGTTCACTAATACTAATAAAGTATCTCTCAACAAACCGCATGCTGTGTTTTCAGTGGGAGCCAAGAAAGTACATTGTATTCTGCCAGCAGCCCGGACAAGAACAATGCAGCTCTGAGCAGGGGCCAGCCCACATGCTGGGCTCTCTACACAGCTCCTGGAGGCCAATTTACATGCAAATGAAGATGATAAAGTGTTAATGGACAATAGTTTCCATTAACACTTTATGCAAAATGATGACTAAAACTTTCAACCTTTCAATTGTTTGAAAGATTATCTTTGCGTGTAAATGGACCTTTAATCAGTAATCTATTTGCATAGCAGGCTTGTACAATTGCTTACCACTACAAGGAAAATGAATATTTTTTTCAGCTTCTCAGCATATCACCAGATATGTAAAGCTCAGCTGGTTGCCTGGCTAACTTCAATTTGAAAAAGGCATTGTCTTGATAAGACCACCCTTTAAAGCAAATTTTCAAGCCAAGGATTGAGAATATAAGGAGCAGTTACCTTATCAGATTTGTGAAATACATTGTTCCCCTCATTCATACCTACAATTAGTGTCCCTTTAAATGCACAATTTTCTATTATTATGGCATTGACCTTTTGTATAGAATATGCAGCCAAAGGAAACAATAAAATCTGTTTTGCCATTGAAATACATTTGGTACATATTCAGCACAGCTGCACATATAAGTTCCAAACATAAGCACTGGGGTTTTAAGATTGTGCAGTAGTCTTGGCATCTTGATAAATGATTCCAAAGCAGAGAATTGAATCTTACATGTGTAAACAATGTTATATCCACTTTTTGCATGTATATTCCATAAATCAAATATTTAGCAGACAGGACCTGACTCTGCATAATAATTTTATGCAATACAAACACAGTCATTCAACTATGCGTCACAATTATTCGAGCAGCCACATTCATCCTCTTCTGTAATCCCTCTATTTACCTTTTCTCCGTGGAATTTTTACTTGTATCTGTTCTGCAGTGCCCCCCCCCCCCCCCCCCAGCATTTACCGCAAACAAATTATCTCCCTTTATTCTACCTTAATTATGCTAATAGAAGACTGTACCATAAATCTGGTCCTTATGAATGAGTCTCAATGCATTGCGCTGTCATCAGGGACATCCTGCTTTCGGTAGAGATAGCGAGACCGGTGCCAGATAAGGCTTATCCTGTCAGATGAGTAATTCATTCAGTCACCTTGACGTGATGATAGTGTGGAGGTGGACTAGACTATAGATATCATTTTCTATATAAAAGAGTACCTCCTTCTGGCAAAGCAATTACTATAATGTCATCTGTGTGAAGATTTGTCTCCTGTGTGTTCTGCATTACAGCATTTTGAAGAGCAAGAGGTCATCAGAGAGAAGAAATATACAACATGAGTAATATTTATGCAATAGCTCAAAACTTTCACTGAGTTGGAAAGTGGAGATGAAATAACTTTCACTAGTTGTCAACAATGCCATTACAATTTCCAGTCTGGCTTGTGTTTAATTGATTTCAATTTCCCGTTCTACCTCTATGATTCTGTCTAAATAATACAGACATCTGCTCTAGTCGCCTATTGTTTAAAGAATTATGATGTACATCTCAGAGTGCGGCACTGCTGAAACTTCTTTCAGTTAATTTAGAAAGTCACTCACTTCTCATGTAAGAGCTCATCAATATCCTATGACTATCCTTCTTTTAGTGGGGATTTGCCAAAACAAGGAACTGTGCTTCAAGTGTAAGTGCTGTATATTTCCAAGCATCAAAGTTGTCTATTATATTGTCCGAATTTTCCAACAACTTTCAATAAAACTTTATCGACCCAAAAGCAAAAGAAAAAAACACTTACTCAACATAGCATGCCAGAAAGTAGATTTGTTCTCACTTGAAAGCATACCTAACTTTTCAGAATAAGCTGGCATGTGCTAAATCTGGTAATTATATGACCTGTATCTTGCAATTATTACTGGCTTTCACCTCCAGAGGCTGTATATCTAGTTCTCAGTTCTCTCTGTCTAACACACACACACACACCTAAATAACTACATCAGGAAGGAATATTATACAAAAGAATTGGGCAGTGTAGATGGGATTTCAGTAGTCGTGTGACAGTAAATCACTCACTATTAGCTCCAGCATCCCCATCTGTATGAGTCTCTGCTCCTTTTTTCCTTCTCCCTCTAGCGTCTTCTCTCCATTGACTTATTTGGGCAGCATGAAAGTAAAGGCCCATTTACACAGAGTGATGATCGCTCAAAAGCGATCGTTTGAGCGATAATTGTTGCGTCTTTTCGTGCACTGCTAGTTGATCATTAAATTCAAGCCAGCCTAAATATAATTGTGTGGTCTTATCAGAACCGCACACTGAGTTCTCTGCGGGTAGTGCTGATAGCATTGTTTCAGCTATTTAACCCATCCAGAGAACAAAGAAACTGAATGCAGAGACCTCCAGCTATTAACTGCATTCAGCTAAAGGCTTCATTTGCATGCTAACAAGCTATTAACCCCTTCTTGCTCCAGGACGTACATGTACGTCCTGGAGCATTGGAGTATGTAGGAAGAGAGGTTGCGGGGCAACCTCTCCGTATACAGCGTTAGCGTCAGCTGTTTATTACAGCTGACACCTACAGGCAATAGCTGCAATCGGCCGTGCCGCCGATCGCGACTATTTACCTTTTAAATGCTGCTGTCAATTCTGACAGTGGCATTTAAATCCCCCAAACATCCCCCACCCCTGCAGTGAGATCAGGGGAGCCGTGCAGGTGTCATGGCAGCCGGGGGACTGCTGAAAGGCCCCAGGGCTGCCTTGGGAGACTGCCTATCAAGCCATCCCAGTGAGGTGGATTGATAGACTGCCTTTCAAATTGCAGTATGACGTAATGCTATAGTATTACGTCATACTGCAGGAGCGACCAAAGCATCGCTGGTTGTAGTCCCCCAGGGGGGCTTAAATGAAAAGTGAAACAAAGATCAATAAAGTTTTATTTATTGTAAAAAAAAAGTAATACAAGTTTAAATCACCCCCCTTTTACCATATCTTTTATTAAAAAAATCTAAATCATAAAAGAAAAATACTTATTTGGTATTGCTGCATCTGTAAAAGTCTGATCTATCAAAGTAGCACATTACTTACCCTGAAAGGTGAACGTCGCCCAAAAATAAAATAAAGAACACCAGAAATGCACTTTTTTAGTTACCCTGTCTCCCAGAAGAAACGCAATAAAAAGCAATCAAAAAGTTGTATGTATTCCAAATTGGTACTATCAGAAACTACAGGACATCCTGCAAAAAATGAGCCCTCGCTCAACTATGTCGACGGAAAAATAAAAAGTTATTGTGCGCAGAAGATGGTGGCTGAAAATAATTGAAAAAAATTAAATGTCTTTGAAAAAAAGAAAAAGTAGTACAGTAAAAAAAAAAAACTATACATGTTTGATATCGAAGCAATCGTACTGACCCATAGAATAAAGTTATGTTGTTTTTGTTGCAGTTTGTGCATCGTAGAAACAAGACGCACTGAAAGGTGGCGGAATGTCATTTTTTAAAAAAATTTTACTCCCCTTAGAATATTTTTAAAGTTTTTCAGTACATTATATGGTACATTAAATAGCACCATTGAAAAACACAATTCGTCCTGCAAAAACAAGCCTTCATACAGCGACGTTGATAAATAAATAAAGGAGTTATGATTTTTTTAAAGGGGGAGGAAAAAATGAAATGGGAAAAAAAGGGGCCACGTCATTAAGGGGTTAAGTAGCTACTTAAAAGTTTATGCAAAATGATTGCTCAAAACTGTCCCTGAAACTGTCGTTCGAGCGTTTTTAAACAATCATTGCTCCGTGTAAATGGGCCTTAGGGTGCCTTCACATGAGACTGTTTTTGTGCGTGTGTACGCACGTACAAAAACACGCTTCTATTTGCAACAATGCATTCCCTATGCTGTGTTCACATGTGCGTGCCTGCAAAGATAGGACATGCGTGCACAATAGGGAATCCACGCATTGTTTTTAATGGAGCCGTGGCTGCTGTCGGCAGCTCCATTGAAAACAATGGTCTGCCAGCACCCCTGCATTCTTTTTCAGGGAAGGGCTTTTTCAGCAGCTGCGGCTCCATTGAAAACAATGCACGGACCTGCATTCACGCGTGTTTTTGCACGTACATGGGTACACACCTATGTACGTGCAAAAACACGCTTGTGTGAAGCCACCCTGATCAGCCTTTTTCAGTTCCTAAGCTTTGTCTTGTTATCTATGTTACTGGACAACAGGCAGTGGGCATCAAATTAAAAGGAACCATGTGCTGTGCGATGAGACACTGCAGATTACAAGTTCCAGTATTGTAAAAAAAATAGAACCTACTTCAGTTTTTAAATCGCGCACTTTTGGTATGAGAGGAAAAACACACTTGCATATTAACCCATTAAAAACAATGGGTTAAAACATTGCATGAGTTGAGTAAGGGTGAACTTACATGGGACAACTGTTGGGCACTTAGGTGCCTGACAGCCGATGCACAGAATAGTACTTCTATGCTTTCACATAGAAGCAATAGCTGTTCAGTGAATGGAGCTGGAGAGAACAGGCAATGATGCATAGATGAATGACTACGTGTTTACACTGAGCAAGAAGTCGCTCATTAGTCGCTTTGTTTCAGTGAACAGAAACAAAGCAACTAGTAACTAATGAGCATTTTCTCGCTCAGTACCCTGCCAGGACCCACGTTTGACACAGTTGAACTATCAGTCAAAATCACTCCTATGAGCGATTTTTTTGGCCAATATTCGGCCTGCATAAATGTACCCTAAGGCTTTACTCACACAAGCATTTTTATACGCCTATCTTAGCCGCAATAAAGAAAATCAGGAAGCATTGGTTTCCGATGTATTAATTAAAATATGCAATTTTTAGCCGTGTAAAAACGCCACGTCTGGAATATTAAGAGATTGTCAACCAAAAACGGTGACTGATTTTATACGCAGCCGGAAAAGATAGGTCTTGCCCTATCTTTTGGCCAATATAAGGGAGGGGGAGGGAATTTAGCAACGTCCAATGCTGCGAAAACATTATGGCTGGCTCTAGTTAAAGGGGTTGTCTCACGAAAGCAAGTGGGGTTATACACTTCTGTATGGCCATATTAATGCACTTTGTAATATACATCGTGCATTAAATATGAGCCATACAGAAGTTATTCACTTACCTGCTCCGTTGCTAGCGTCCCCGTCGCCATGGATACGTCTAATTTCGCTTTTTCCTGGCGTTTTTTAGACGCGCTTGCGCTGTGCGGTCTTCTTCCTGGTGAATGGGGCCGCTCGTGCCGGAGAGCTGGTCATTGTAGCTCCGCCCCGTCACGTGTGCCGATTCCAGCCAATCAGGAGGCTGGAATCGGCAATGGACCGCACAGAGCCCACGGTGCACCATGGGAAAGGACCCGCGGTGCATCGTGGGTGAAGATCACGGCGGCCATCTTGGTGAAGGAAGAAGTAGGAAGAAGGAAGACGTCGCAGAGCGGGGATTCGGGTAAGTAATATGTTTTTTTTTTTAACATATCCATTGGGGTTGTCCTGCGCCGAACGGGGGGCCTATGGGGAAAAAAAACCCGTTTCGGCGTGAGACAACCCATTTAACCCTTAGAAGCTTTGCCGAGGATTTATGCCAACCAAGGGATTTCCGCACTGTGGCGAATATACACCGCAGCCGCTTGTGTGAATGAAAAACGCAAATTTTGGCTGTGACTTGATTGTGGTTTTTCCCCGTTCACGCGTTTTTTGCCTGCAATGCAGCTTGTATGAGAACGTAACACTCATGTGAAAGAGCCTTAATTTTGATATTGAAACTGGTGGTAGCTAGAAGCAGGCGACACCCTTCAAAGTGTGTAGTAATAGTAAGAGAACCAAGCACAGATGCAGGACAGAGACAACATGTTTACTTGACTTATGAACTAAATATATGATTTTCCATCTTCATTTGTGACAGCGATCATTCAATCTGAATGTGCAAAATTCCATAACCAATTTACTGAAGATAATGGAAAGTCAATTATGATCAGATAATGGGATTCCTAGAAGAAATTTTGATCTTCTGCAATAGACAAAGAATAAGTATATCTGAACAAATAAATTATCTCTCTTGATAAATTTATGTTTTATGCTGAATAAATGTTACTGCCTGCAGAAACATTCATCTAGGATTACGAAAAGGAAAAAAAAAAAAGATTTCATCTTAATGCAAGATACATATTGTTATAAATAACATAATTAAAATCCAATTATATCACAGTTAAAATCCAATCACTGACAATTAAAACAGTCTTAAGCAAATGAATAATGTGTTCTATTCCGTATCACATTATGAAAAGCTGTTAAAAGACATTAAAAGCATTGCATGGGGATCAAAATCACCAAAAGCCGCTCTGTTAACTTTACTTAGAGGAAGCCGAGGTGATTCAGATGAAAAGCCCAGACTATTAGCATAAAAAACTAGAAGCATTATACTACAGTATAATCTATTGTAAATAATAATGTCACTAAAAAAGATTCTCAAACTGAGCTGCAAACCGGAGGAATTGATCTTTACAGCAAGCCTACATTTACATTAGGAGCTGACAGGACGTGTGTCCAAGGTGCCATGTGGGGTGCGAACAAACCACTCTTTCTAGACCGGGCTAGGACATCAAACTACATTTTTGCCCAAGTTGAAGTTCAATTTAACTAAGACTCTACTTACATCATAGGGAGCTGCATAGGCATCTGTTCCCTATTACTGAAGTATAAATGCTTGCAGCTCAGACTAACTTCAGCCTGACATACATGTATTCTGTATGTTATGAGGGTGTGACGCGGGCTCAGGAGCTGATACCCTACAACAATGGCTGGGATTAGAGATAACTTTGTTCTTAGCTGTTAAACCACTTACAGTCTCTTTACATGGGATGACTGTAGGGCACATTACATGGGATGACTGTAGGGCACGTTAGCACCCAACAGCTGTCCCTCCGACTATTGCACCTATGTTTTCAAACAGAAAATGCAGCCATAATGGTCAGGGATCTCTTCTGGCTTCCCATCTCCATTCACTGCAAACAGAAAGTCATTGATTGATGAACAACTGCTTGTTACATGGGCCAATAGTTGCCACTCCTACAAGTGAGCGATCTCTTGCTCAGTGCACTGTCAGTGGCCGCGTGTACATGGGGCAACTATTACCCAAATCTTCTGTTTCCAGTGACCATTGGCGCAATAATCACTCTGTTTAAAGATACCTTTAGACACTCTATTCAGATAGAAGGAAGGCATATAATGCTGGCAGACATATCGTACTGCAATACATGGCAGTATATTATACAAGCGATCAAGCAATCGCATGCTGAAGTCCCCTAGTGGCACTGTAAAAAAGGTTTAATAACATTTTCAAAAATATTAAAAGAACACATATTAAAAGTGAAAAAAAAGCATATCCCATGTGTCCTGTAAAGAATATAAGGAATAAAATAAAATATATAATTGGTATCAATACATCCCTAAAAGTTGGAACTAATAAAATATTGTATTCTTTATCTCGCATTGTGAAGAGAAAAAAAACATTGTTAGAATGAATGTTTTTGGTCATCTTGACTCCTGCTACAAAAGTGAGCAAAGACCTACTAAAAACATATATGTACAAAAAACTACAGCTCTACCCACAAAAAAATAATCCTTCACACATTTCCATCGCATAGAAAAAAGTTAGAGGTCTTAGAATATGGCAACAGATTTTTTTTCCTAAAAAGAAGTCTTTTTAATGTTGTAAAATTAATTATTAAAACATAGCGATAGCTATATAAATGTAGCATCACCATAATTGTGCGGACTAGTGTTGAGCAAACTGAAACGGTCAAACCCTGTTCAGGGTCCAACTTTGCTAAAAAATGTGCTCAGCGCAAACCTGAACTTAGAGCGATTTGTCTAGACTGGACCCATTAAAACTGCATTTTTTCTTCTGCTGTATACCCTTTTGTTTATGGCTGTTGGTGAAGTTGAGGTTCACTTCAAACTGTTTCGGACTGAACCAATTTTTCCCCAAATTCTGTGAACCATCTGGACTGAACTTTTGAAAAGTTCTCTCATCACTAATGCAGACTTGTAGAAAAAAGTTAACATCTCATTTTTGCTGCACAGTGAATGGACCTAAAAACGAGACCACCCCAAATAATTGCTGAATTGTGTTTATTCCCATTCCACCCATAACTTTTTTTTTTCTTATCTTTTCAATACATTATATGGTACATTAAATGCTGCCACTAAAAAGTACAATTTGTCCTGCAGAAAACATGCTAAATTGATAGAAAGATAAAAACAACTTTGGCTCTTCGAAGGCAACAATGAAAATATGAAAAATGAAATCTGTCTGGCGTGCTAAGGAGTAAAATCATGTATTAGATCTATGGTATAACCAAGAAGCTCTGCTGACAAAATATATTAGGAAATACCTGTATATGAATTTGCTAAATGTTTTATGCACAGAACATTTAAAGTGGGGTTAAGGGGATATATTCATTCTATTAGCTGAATAAAAGTGAATGGGACATCACTGCATGATGAAGGTATCAGATTTATTCAACTGTTACACAGCTATAACTATATTGATTGAGCCGGGAAATGGCAATTTTCACAGCCTATGTGACTGATATACTATTTAAAGTTAATGCTGAAATTCTGTACTGCTCCATTACATTCTCCATTATCTTTTCTTTTATCTTAATAGTTGTCTACTTTGGACAATCCCTTTCTGTTGAAATGGTCTCCTGACATGACACTGATAATAGGATACCCAACTGCTAGAACCCCAAGCAATGAGCTGCAATTTGAGAGGGAATTTGACAAAAAGTATGCTGCAATTCTATGACAGTGGAAATTAACCATTGCATATTGTAGTACCGACTGAAACGGATGGGTTGTCTGCACAATACATGGATTCATTAGGTCTTCCATAAGGAGAGACTATCTTTGTAGCTGCTTTCCACTCTGGCGAATACGTGAGAGCCCTGAATTGGGAACCTTCTTAATTAACTGAGACTTTCCAAAGCCCATCAGCAAGCCATTGCTTTAGCATTTTTTGTTACTACAGTTTTGAACCTGTGTTTATTTTGCAGAGCATAAACTACTGTAATTATCAAAATGTCCTGTAGATTGGTATGATCTCAAGGCATCCATAGGAAAACTGGAGTTTAACGTTTTTGATTTTATTAAAGAGCTAACTACACCAAGACAACCACTTTTTTTAAAATGAAGCTCAGCTTCTCTAATCCCTAGCAATTAGCCCGGAAACCACACTTGCCTACTTAAATGAATGCCTGCCCATAGAATGCATGGATATCCCCAGTTAACCGGAGCGAAGAATTACCCTCTCTTCAGTCCATATACATCAATGGGACTAACGGATATGCTATGTCTTTATGTGACGACCCTTCTAGTAACAATGTATTATAGAATAGTTTTTTTATGTAGTCCTATACTACAGTATTTCATGTTTTTCATGTATGGTTTTGATTGGTAAATCACTGTTCCATGTAAATGAGGCTATAATTGTAACATACTATGAATCAATGTTTTTGGAGCAAGAACAAAAAAAATTATGTTAGAAATAAATACACTTCATGACACTTAAGTTTTGTGGATGTAAACTACAATTACAAGTTTACTCTGTATCAATTAAGTAAATTATAGCTGTAGGGAGACATACATAAAAGATAAATGTGTTCTCAGAGTAGGTAGACAGGACACAGAACTGCGGGACACCAGAAGACACAATGCCAAGTACCAACTCCCCATCTGGTCATGCAGCGTGATCAGTCTTAAAGACAAGAGAAGATGTACCTCAAAATGAGGAAAAACAGCAGGCTGAAATCATGAGATTGAAGAAGTGCCAAACACCTAATCCCCTGTTGCCAATTAATAAAAGAAATGATATAGAAGTAGTCCAAGCTTCCTGGTTATGAATAAATAATGATGATCATGAAGTGATAATTTGTAGACTTATTTAGGAGGACGAAAAAGTGGCATAATTAGTTATGGACTAGCTTGTATGGGTCTAAGAGGGATGTTCAGCTGCATGAGCGGAAAACCCATGTTGGCCAAGATAAGGTTAATGGCTAATTGAACTGACAATACTAAAGTATTTCTATAGATCCAGAGATTACGACTGAACATAATTATTTTGGTCAAAGAATTAATTGGAACAGAAGAATATTGCTCATTATTTCCAGAAGGATTCATTTTGAGTCATCAGTATACTTACACTATTGTGAAGTACATTACTCTACTAATGATTTTCTTCCAATACATTAGGATAATAGGTTTCCCGAAATAAAATGTAAACAGGTAAGCACCCAAACACAGACTGAACTACCTGTAAGTTAGGTTCATTCATAAGCAGGCATTTTCTTGCATCTTTGTACTGGAAGTAACTGCATTTACCATACTTCATAAAAAGGAAGTGGTGACTTTCTTTCTGGTTCTGTTTTAATATGAATTTCACTTGATTTGGTTAGTTGCCAGCAGATTCATAGAGTACGTTTTCATAGCTTGCCAGCAATTTTCCTGCTACTATTATGTAGAGTACCTTAATATTTCCTACTATTACAATACTTTCTTAAAGATCATGAGGAGTAGACCAGAGAACTCACCATCAATAGAGCAGAAACAGAAGTGAGCAATTGTCACTGATTGACGGATGCATTTATAGAACTATCTAGCTCATCTGAAGGTTGCTAGAAGAAGTCAGCCAACATCATCCGACAGGTAAGTCAATTGAAGGATTTCAGTATATGTAAAAAATTGGATTAAGGATTTGTTTTCCTTATTGCAAGAAAATCAGATTAACCCCTTAAGGACCAGGCTGTTTTGTACCTTAAGGACCAGACACTTTTTAGAGATTTTATTGCCGTATTTTTTTTCCTTTAGCTACCAAAATTATTTTTGCTGCGTTTTTTTTTCCATTACATATCGGGCTAATTTTTCAATATCTTTTTCACTTACCTTTTTTTTTTTTTTACTGTTTTTTAGTTTCATTGGGGGTAAAAAGCTAAAAAAAACAACATTTTTAATATTTCTAATTATTCTTTTTAAAATTAGTATATTTGTGCTAAAATAAAGTGTGGGAACGGATTCCTCATTTTGTTTTGGACGTTTGGTATATAATATGTATGGCTTTGGATTACAGGACGCATATAGTGATGGTTTTGGTTGATGTCGACTTTGAATTATTTTCTTTCTTATGTATGTATTATTGTATTATTCTGTAATTTTTTTTACTGATGTATGTAATTTTGTTTTTTACTATCTATGTCCCCCATGACATCATATAAGACATCTGGGGGACATTCACATGTTTTTTTTATTTTTTTTATTTGATACTTTCCCACTGTAGCTGGGGAATCCATAGGAGCCTCATTTACAGGTGAAAACATCCCCTGTAGTTACACTAGCACTGATCAGGGTCTGCTGGGACCCTGTAGCTGTACTGTAGCAGGGAATCCCGGTGGTCACGTGACCCCTGGGCTCGCTTAGTGGAAAAAACACTTCCACTTTCACTTTAGTACATATCGCTCACTGAGTGTTGTGTACTGAAGAAGGGAGGAGGCAGAAAGAGTTAAAACCCACTTCTCCCTCCTCCTTCGCGTTATTAGCTGTGACTAACAGCTGACAACCCGTCCTGCTTCTGATTGATTACAGAAGCAGGAGGCTTTAATCCCCTCCGTAATTTTACATGCGGCTGGGCTTTAAGCCCGGGACCAAGCACTGTATATTTACAGTGCTTGGTATTAAATGGCTTAATAATATAATTTCCTTATGTTAGAGTTAATGGTAAAGCGCTGGGCAACATTTTGAATGCTTATGAGATAAAAAACACATTTTAGCAATGCTCCACTTGTTTTTCAAATTTGATTCAATTTTGGAAATGAAATATTGGTTTAATCATGGTTTGATAAAAAAAATTGCACAGTTTCATAAAGATAGGAAACAAATGATTTGT
Organism: Eleutherodactylus coqui; assembly: GCF_035609145.1. Lineage (NCBI taxonomy): Eukaryota > Metazoa > Chordata > Amphibia > Anura > Eleutherodactylidae > Eleutherodactylus > Eleutherodactylus coqui. Next base: position 185,759,071 of record NC_089840.1, on the reverse strand, counting down.
GGAATTAAATGGAGAATACCCCACAGTTAAGGACTATGTCAGATGTAGTACCAGCCAAAAGTTTTGACACCCCTTTTCATTCCATGTTTTTTTTCTGCTTTCCTTTTTTACATTTTCTATAATGTAGTTTTTTTTTTGGAAACAGGAAAACTAGGAAGGAATAAAAATGGAATTATGTAGTAAACAAAAAAAGTATTACACAGACCTGAATATGTTTAAAGGGGTTGTCCCGCGCCGAAACGTTTTTTTTTTTTTTTCAACCCCCCCCCCCGTTCGGCGCGAGACAACCCCGATGCAGGGGTTAAAAAAGATCACCGGACAGCGCTTACCTGAATCCCCGCGCTCCGGTGACTTCTTACTTACCCGGTGAAGATGGCCGCCGGCATCTTCTCCCTCCGTGGACCGCAGGGCTTCTGTGCGGTCCATTGCTGATTCCAGCCTCCTGATTGGCTGGAATCGGCACGTGACGGGGCGGAGCTACACGGAGCCCCATTGAGAAGATAAGAAGACCCGGACTGCGCAAGCGCGTCTAATTTGGCCATTAGACGGCAACCATGGAGACGAGGACGCCAGCAACGGAGCAGGTAAGTGAAAAACTTTTTATAACTTCTGTATGGCTCATAATTAATGCACAATGTACATTACAAAGTGCATTAATATGGCCATACAGAAGTGTATAGACCCACTTGCTGCCGCGGGACAACCCCTTTAATATTTTAGATTCTTCAAAGTAGCCCCCTCTTGCTTTGATGGCAACTTTGCACACTTTTGGGATTCCCCTTAAACAGCTTCATGAGGTACTTTAATAGTAGTTCGGATGAGCTAGGGTTTAGTAGAATAAGTATTTAAAGGACAAGAAAGAGTATGGACCAGACAGGCTAGGTTATCAAAGATGCCAAGTATCACCATTAAGTCTGAAAACCAAGGCAAGTCAAGCAGTAATATTTCTGCTGTACTTTGTGTTCTTGGCTTTTCTTCCAGATCTAACTGTTCAATGGATAATCTTTGATGAATAATTTAATGCATACTGCAAGTTCCAACTTTCCACAGTTCACACAGGAAGAGACTAATTTGTATTAAGCTCTTGTTGATGATTTACATCATTGTTCATTTACCTTCCAAGTCTATAGATGTGAACTCCATGGAATAACTTTTCTGATTGTTAACATAATTTTATGGCAACGGAAATATTCATTCACTGTTTCTGCCTGCATGAGGTTGGTTACTCAATGTGCTCAATAAAACAACATGAATAATACAACTGTTTGTGTGTTATTATTTTAGTTAAATTGGTTGTCTATAATTAGGATGGGTTCACACGGGACAATTATTGTTTGAATAGTCATTCGAAATAGTGACTACATCCATTTGTTAGCATATGAATGACTATTCATGCACTTTTAGGCCTTAGTCAGACGGGCGTTTTTTCGTGCGATTTGCGGATCGCATGACGGATGCGCATCCGCAAATCGCGTGACCGTTGCCTGAAAATCGCCCGAAAATCTGCTCCTAGCCGCGTTTCATTAGAAATGGGCCGGAGCTGTCCAGCGCATTGCATACAATGGAGCCGGCAATACAGCTCGCTCCATTGAAAGCAATGCGCTGCGGGCGAGTGTGGGATGAATTGTCGGGAAGGGCTTAAATATATAAGCCCTTCCCTGCAATTCATCCAGAAAAGTGTTAAAATAAAAAATATATATATACTCACCTGCTCCCGGCAGCCGGAGTTCCGCGCGGCCGGCCTGCAGTGGGTGTGAAGGGGGTGTGAGTCAAACCTGCCCCCTGATTGGCTCTTACTAGAGATGAGCGAGCGTACTCGGAAAAGCACTACTCGCTCGAGTAATTTGCTTTATCCGAGTATCGCTGTGCTCGTCCCTGAAGATTCGGGTGCCGGCACGGAGCGGGGAGCTGCAGGGGAGAGCGGGGAGGAACGGAGGGGAGATCTTTCTCTCCCTCTCTCCCACCCGCTCTCCCCTGCTCCCCGCTGCGACTCACCTGTCAGCCGCAGCGGCACCCGAATCTTCAGGGACGAGCACAGCGATACTCGGATAAAGCAAATTACTCGAGCGAGTAGTGCTTTTCCGAGTACGCTCGCTCATCTCTAATACTTACCTTGTCACGGCAGACGGAGGTCAGCGCGGCCTACAGTGGGTGTGAAGGGGGTGTGAGTCAGACCTGCCCCCTGATTGGCTCAGCGCTGAGCCAATCAGAGGCATGTCTCACTCACACCCATTCATGAATTCATGAATGGATGTGAGTCAGACCTGCCCCTGATTGGCTCAGTGCTGAGAGGCAGCAGTCACTCACCCATTCATGAATTCATGAATGGGTGTGTGAGTGAAACCTGCCTCTGATTGGTCAGGGCTGTGACCAATCAGAGGCAGATCATTCAGCAGGCGGGGATTTTAAAGCCCCGCCGGCTGAATAGTGCCGAGAAGCAGTTCAGGAGAACTGACAGCGGCCGCGGCTGGACTCCGGCTGCAGCGGAAAGGTGAGTATACAATTTTTTTTTATTTTAACACATTTCCGTTGGGGTTCTTGAAGCCTAAAATAACTCCTAACGCTCTCCCTATAGCAGCTCCGGCATCAGCAGAACTGTCCCTGATCTCTGTCAGAATGCATCTGTGGCGAGCCGCGGCGGGCAGATTTTAATACTCGGGTGACACCTGATCTCGCCAGCCACTCACTGCAGGGGGGTGGTATAGGGCTGGAACATCACAGGAGAAAGTTGTAATGCCTTCCCTGTCTTTCTTTTGTCCAGAAAAGCGCGCAAATTTCTCAGGGAAGAAAATGAAAGTAACCCGAACACTGCGTGGTACTCGTCTCGAGTAACGAGCATCTCGAACACCCTAATACTCGAACGAGTATCAAGCTCGGACGAGTACGCTCGGCTCATCTCTATTGCCTATGTAAAAATACAAAATGATGAATGATATAAGTATTGTTTATTGTTCATACATAAAAATGTATATCATTTGACAGTTTGTTAATTTGAATTTGCATTGCAAATCAATACTAGTATGTAAGGTAGTTATAATGATATAAACATGCCCATAACAACTTTGGAAGTCAGAGACAGATGGTTTGGAAACCCTAACATATGTAAATAGTTTTAACATCCTCACCTGCTTCCTTGCATCTTTTAAATAAACACTGTGATATTTTCATGATGCTTAGCCAACATGTAGGTAGAAAACATACATTAAAGGGGTTGTCCTGCGGCAGCAAGTGGGTCTATACACTTCTGTATGGCCATATTAATGCACTTTGTTATGTACATTGTGCATTAATTATGAGCCATACAGAAGTTATAAGAAGTTTTTCACTGACCTGCTCCGTTGCTAGCGTCCTCGTTTCCATGGAGCCGACTAATTTTCGGCGTCTAATGGCCAAATTAGCCGCGCTTGCGCAGTCCGGGTCTTCTTCTTTTCTCAATGGGGCCGCTCGTGCAGGATGCCGACTCCGTGTAGCTCCGCCCCGTCACGTGCCGATTCCAGCCAATCAGGAGGCTGGAATCGGCAATGGACCGCACAGAAGCCCTGCGGTCCACCGAGGGAGAAGAATCCGGCGGCCATCTTCAACCGGTAAGTAAGAAGTCACCGGAGCGCGGGGATTCAGGTAAGCGCTGTGCGGTTTTTTTTTTAAGTCTTGCGCCGAACGGGGGGGGGTTGAAAAAAAAAAAAAAAACGTTTCGGCGCGGGACAACCCCTTTAAGGAAGTCCTGCAGATAAGTGGTGCAAGTCACAAATCAGGAATCTCAGATGTAAGCTACAGGTGAAGAATTAGAGCAGCTTTGTATCGGTTTCCACAGCATTGCCTGTGGCTTGCCTATTTGGCATGAATACTTAAAGGGATCTGCCTTTATATAAAAAAAAGCTATGCTTTCCTATTCCTCCCCTGTCAGTCCTCTTACCGCATTTTCTCCCCACCAATCATCTCCTGGCTCCTGCAGTCCCTCTGGGTCACCTCACCTCCAGATGGCCGATTTTCCTTCTTCTTCCGGTGACGAAGCATCCATTGCCGGCATTTTCCTTCCTGCAGAGCAATGTACGGTACGTCACTAGTGTGGTAGTGTTCTTAGCTTAGCAGAGAGTGCAAGCTATTACCAAGACTGCATATGCGCGCTGTCTCTCTGCAATAGCATATGAACACTCGCAGGGAGACAGTGGGCATGTGCAGTCTTGGCAATAAACTGGCATTCCTTGCTAGGCAATGAACGATGCATCACTAGTGATGTAACCTACACTGACCTGCAGGAAGAAGAATGTTGAGAATGGAGAATGGACGCTTCATAAGATGAAGAAGAGAATCTGTCCAGCTTGCGGTGAGATGACCTAGGGAACTGAAGAAGATCAGTGAGGAGAAGATGCCGTAAGAAGGCTGCCTGGGGAGGAATAGGTATTTATTGATTTTTTTTATGATAAAACCACTTTAAAACATAGCCCTACACTCTGTAGTCAGCTATAAACCTAACTAATTTACACAGCTATTCCACTTTAGGGAAAAATTATTTGAGAGCGACCTAAATACGAAAAGCTGGATTGTTTTTTTTATAATTGTAAAACGGCATCATGGGATAGGGAAAGAACATTAGAAATGTGTCATAATGTTAGTCAGTAAAATACGACTAACAAAATTTATTCATGCAATTTGTTACACAAAAATGAGAATAACAAGCAACAAATCTTTAACAAAGAAATGTGCAACAGAAGCAAAAAATTCAACATTCAGTTTTTCAAAAGGTTTCCTCCTGAACAGAGATACTAAGGGGTATGGTAACATGCAATAAACACAGTGAAAGCTTATTAAGGCAGAGCAGTTAAAGGGGTTGTCCCGCGAAACAAAGTTGAGGTATACACTTCTGTATGGCCATATTAATGCACTTTGTAATGTACATTGTGCATTAATTATGAGCCATACAGAAGTTATTCACTTACCTGTTCCGTTGCTAGCGTCCTCGTCTCCATGGTGCCGTCTAATTTTCAGCGTCTAATCGCCCGATTAGAAGCGCTTGCGCAGTCCGGTCTTCTCCGTGTTGAATGGGGCTGCTCGTGCTGGAGAGCTGCTCCTCGTAGCTCCGCCCCATCACGTGTGCCGATTCCAGCCAATCGGGAGGCTGGAATCGGCAATGGACCGCACAGAAGACCTGCGGTCCACCGAGGGTGAAGATCCCGGCGGCCATCTTTGCAAGGTAAGTAAGAAGTCACCGGAGCGCGGGGATTCGGGTAAGTACTATCCGGTTTTTTTTTTCAACACATGCATCGGGTTTGTCTCGCGCCGAACGGGGGGGCTATTGAAAAAAAAAAAAAAATGTTTCGACGCGGGACAACCCCTTTAAATAATATGGATAGCTCAACTCTGGAATAGCTCTGTGTGGGGGAGATGCCAGCTTCAGTGGTGCAATACAAGTCTTGGTAGGGAAAGTACAACATCGGAGAAGATAAAATACCAAATCCGTATTAGTATCAAATTCATAAAAAAGAAAGCAATAGACACAGAAACTAACATGTGGTAGAGATTGTTAGCAACAGTTCTACACCAAGGGTTTTAGGAGATTTTATATTTTAAGTCCAGACTTCCTGATGGGATGAACTGGAAATAAATAATTATTGCATTTCTACTGTCTTACATAACAAATTACTTTGGCTAACAAGAAGTCAAGTGTTCACTGGAGGTATGTGAAGTGATTCATACCTTGATTGGTTTATTTAAAATAGTGGGCAAACCCCTTCAGTAGCAATGTATGTGTATATATATATATATATATATATATATATATATATATATATCCATAGCCATCCCATTGTGGAGATGGGATTTGTGAATTGGCCAATCATTGCCGCGGCTCAGCCAATTCATAAATCCCGCCTCCACAATGCGATGGTATCTTCCTGTAATCTTCATGTAATGAGAAAACAATGACCAAAAACACTTTTCTCAGTAATATAGACTCTTTACTTGGGATCCCACATATCTATATAAATGAGAACTCTATTGCAAGGGTTAAACAACTAGTCAATCAGAATTTTCTGGTAGGATACTATCATCGACAAGCTAGTGGGCTTAAATTGCCTACACACAGAGTGTCATAATTTGCGGTCACCATCTTGGCTACCCATGCTCTGGCCTCAAGCCAGTCTCTTACTGTCTCCTGAAGATCACAGACAAGCCCAAAATCTTAATAGACTAGCTCAGTGTTTCTCAACTCCAGTCCTCAGGGACCCCCAACAGGTCATGTTTTTAGGATATCCTGTAGTAAGAACACCTGTGGCAATATCTGAGGCATGGACAATAACTACATCACCTGTGCAATACTGAGGAAATCCTGAAAACATTACATGTTGGGGGTCCCTGAGGACTGGAGTTGAGAAACACTGAACTAGCACATGACCTACAAATTTGTCCCCCTTTAATCACTGACCACCTCTTCATATATCAAGAACTTTTCTCCTAAGGGAACTGTCTAAGCTTTTGGTCTTCTGGATTTGGCTACAGGTGCTAGTTGTTTGTTCTGACTTCCTGGTTCATTATGTTGAATCTACTCTGAATCTTCTGACTCGATTCTATGTGACCTGACCTATGGACTGTCCCATGTGTTAAAGTATATGCTGCTTGCCTTGATTCGGGACTCCCCAGATAACGCCTCTATTCACATGCTCAGGTGTTACACTCTATTGGTCTATTGTAGTATCAAATGCCACATCACTGGGACCCTTTTTAGTGTAATGGCCTGGAGACCCTGCAATGAAGCCTAAATTTACTGGTGGAGGAAAAGGGTAAAGACTTGGAATCCTCAGGTGTTGCCTCTAGACTTGGCCCAAAATCCAAACCAGTGTGTGGCACAGCAGATCCTAATCTGCTTTCTGACTAAGAGCCATCCTAACCATCAGTAATGTTAGACCTACTTGGGAATGTGATGTGATGCCTATAGGTTTTACCATTACATCTATGCATATTGTTTGTTAAAAAGTAGTGCTAAACACGATGCATATTCAGTTATCAATTGGAACAATTCACCAATGATCAGAACAGTAACTTTCAGCTCATGGGCCTCAGTGGGAAATCTCTAATAGGACTCTAGAACTATCATGAGTGGTTTATAGTAGCAATCTTCTCATATACTGTAGAGGAACCTTTTGGAATGTCTCCTTCAGAGCTCAAGTTTAACTGTAACCTCTTTATCCTGTATAGTTATTATACCCCTGGCTTAAATACATCTGCACTTTACATTTGAAGGTACATTTTGAAATGTTACCAAATATACATCAAAAATGAGCTGTAATATTTTTTCTTGTATAGCCCTGATACATAGTTTGCTTATTTTGCTCGACATGCCAGCTGCCAGTATAATAATGAAATCTTGCCTACGCTCTAGACAGACATAGCCCATTCTCCATCAATAAGCAGACTCTGTACCCTGCTTAAGAAGTATATATACACAAGAGGAAACACTATTACACTGCTGTCTTTGGAGACTAAAACAAAACACACGTATCATACTAAACCAAAGTGGCAGATCCACAAAATGTCTGTGCTTTAGGCAGAAATTGACTTTAGTGCGTAATAAGAATGAGAGGTCAATGTACATTATTAGAAAAGGCTGTGGCTGTATGCTTCCCTACTAAACACTCATTTATATTTTGCTTTAAGTATATTTTCACATGTAAGTGATATACTATTAAATCACTTGCTTGTAGCAGAACAAAGCAAGCTTTATCTTTAGTGCCGAAGATACGAACCTGGTAATACCTTCCATTGGCACAATATTTCACGAATGCAACATATGTATGTTTTACTTGCCACAGTAACATTGTCTCAATACAATTGCTATGAAAAAGAGGCAGATACTTAACGATAAGGTCGTGTTAACATTCAGCACATGATGTTCAGAATGGAGTCAGTCGGACTAATGCAGAACCCAGCATACTAATTGGCTGTTGCTGTTCCCATAGAAACAATATATGGCCTGTACCCATTCAGTGCATTGAATTAGCTAGGCAGCTGAAGGACCTATTTGTATCTAACAGTGTGATAAATCAGAGGAATGCAGAAATAATTTCAAGGGTATGCTAGTTTTTAGCTAACGAAAGTGTGTGTACTCACCCTTCATTGACTGCCTAATTTTGTCTTTAAAGTAGTTTAGCAACAGCTAAATCTGGCAAAATAGTTCTTTATTCCACTGGAGTACGGATTCTAGCAGACCCATGCTGATATGTCCTCAAGAGCATCAGTAACTTTCAGTAATAAAAATGTTGCAGTGATTGCCATTATGTTATTCTACCATTACATAACTAAAGATTAGTCACTCTCTGAAATACTTTAAATAGCAATTTTTGAGCCTTCAGCCAATGACACCCACTCTTATACCCAAGGAAAAAGCCATGCAAAAATACTTCCAGGAATCTTTCATTTTCATTAAAAAAGAATGTGAAGCAGTAAAGCATTCTATAATCTTACATTGTGAATGAGATTTTTTTTGGTTGCTGTATGTGACCGTATGCCAAATATCTTTGAGTAGGCTAAAATAATTTTGACATCTTTAATGTAAAAGTGACTGCTCTTGCTGCCGTAATCTCCTGGTTCCAAGAAAACTCAGCTTGGGAAACATTGACTAGGAAGTAAGCTTGCATAACACAGATGGTTGGAAAAACTTTAAGGATACATTCACACATGATTGGATGCATCAAAAGAGGTCTAGGAGCACACAATGAGAGCATTATTCTTCCTGTTTACAAGTCACTGGTCAGACCAGATATTGAATATTAAATACAGTTTTGGCACCGGTACTCAAGAAGGACATATCAGAGCTTGAACAGGTACAAAGCTGAGTAACTAAATTAATAAATGGAATGGGTGAACGACAATACCCAGAGAGGTTATCAAAATTGGGGTTATTTAGTTTAGAAAAAAGACGGCTGAGGGGCGACCTAATAACTATGCTTAAATATATCAGGGAAAAATACAGGGATCTCTCCCCTCATTTATTTATACCCAGGACTGTAACAAGGGGGCCCCTCTAATAACCATATATAGATATATCATGGGAGAATTCAGAGATCTCTCCCATCATCTATTTATACCCAGGACTGTAACAAGGGGACGCTCTAATAAGTATATATAGATGTATCATGGGAGAATACAGAGATCTCTCCCATCATCTATTTATACCCACAACTGTGACTGTAAAAAGAGGGCATCCACTGTGTTTAGAGAAAAGGTTTCTACACCGACGTAGAAGAGGGTTCTTTACTGTAAGAGCAGTAAGACTATGGAACTCTCTGCCTTAGGATGTGGTCATGATAAATTTGATGAAAGAGCTCAAGAGTGGCCTGGATGTCTTTCTTGGCTGAAACAATATTATAATTTAGAATCATTAATAATTTCAAGGGTTGTTGATCCAGTGATTATTCCGATTGCCAGATTGAAGTCAGAAAGGAATTTTTTCCACCTAAATGATGAATATTGGCTTACACCTCATTAGGGTTTTTTTCCTTCCTCTGGATCAACATTGGGGGGTAATAGGCTAAACTGGATGGACATATGTTTTTTTTCAATCTTACATACCATGTTACTATGTTATAGATTTGTTGCAGAGATTTTGATAACCATCCCATTCATCTGCTGTGCAAATAAGAGTCAAACAAAATTGGCACTTCAGCCCCACACCAACTTCTCATCACCCCAGAGACCTGAGAATCCTGTATGTGGTGGTGCTCTACAGCATATATATCCAAGCTAATAAAATACAAATTGTGTCACTCAAACATCTATTCCAGGATTGTTCTTGCCATTCTTCATAATGTCACAATATAGCCACAGGCTGAAGGATGTAAGTATACAGGGTGTCTCAAAAGGGTTGAAACACCTTATAGAATGAAAGCTGTTTGACAGATGGTGAATCCATTTTGAATAGGAACTGCAGGGGAAACCTGTTAGACCAGGTCACCAAATTGATGGCCCTTTTGAATGCAGCCATCTTGAATTCAACTCTAATTTTTCCAATAGGAAGGTAGGTGTTTGATGTATCAAATTGGAAGGCACTTTAACCAGAAAAATAATAGCGTGCTTCATTTAAACATAATTTTGTTCATATTCATATTAACACAGTGATTTTTCTTCCAGGCAATGTGAATAATGGCATTATCTCAAGCAGGATGTGTTGAGATCGTCCTCTGTCAGGTGTTGCAGCATCTGAAATTTGGAAGGATGCTATTTATGCAAAGACAAAATTAGCTGTATGGAGGCGCAACTAACCCCACATTCTTGAGACAGACGATGAGTGCTAAATCGTGGGCCCTTGCTAAATGAGGCCAGAACAGCGGTTACGGAGGCTTCATCATTAACTGTTTTTGGTCATCCAGATTTTGACTTATCAGCAACAGAAACTGTTTATGGGAATTCAGAAAGAGGTTTGGCGACTCCACTGTGGGTAATGGAAGGTCTGATTGGGTAGCATTGATTGAAATCTGCTGTAATGACATGTGTGCTTTCTTCATCTGACATAAGGGCAATCACACCAGATTCTGCTTGTGATAATGCCATCTATGACATTGCCTGTCAAAAAGAAAAATCACAGTTTTAACATGAGAATGAATAAAGTTATGTTAAAATAAAGCATATCATTATTTTTATGATGCCATTCTTCGCCAGTTTTTTATATCACACACCTACCATCCCACTGCAAAAATTAGAGTTGAATCCAAAATGGCGGCATTCAAAGTGACTGTTATTTGGATGATATGGATCAACAGGTTTCCCCCTTCTCCTGCAGCTTGAATGCAAAAGTAGATCACTGTCTGCCGAACCTTTTTCATTCCACAGGGGTGTTTTCATACTTTTGAGACACCCTGTATAATAGGTGACTTTTACTCCCACTTGATACTGACCTGTTAATGTGGCTTGTAGAAATCCATGTGTCTGCACCATAATAGCATTCAGATGAAGCATTTAATTCAGATGAAGAAAACTGATTTTCAGTAGCAGAAATTTCTGCAACCATTCTGTCATCTGTGAATATACTCTAAAAAATGAAAGCTTCATTGCAAGAACTTCAGAAACAAGGTCAATTTACAAGGTCATTCTCATCCCTAAAATGGATCAACAATGCCAGAGAAAGTTGCCATTGGCTGGAAAGTAATGTTCACACTGTATGAACTTTTGAGTTCAATCATTTACGTTGTCAGCAAAAAGATTGCATTTGTCCCCCTGTTCTTATATTTAAACATGTCAGAACTGAATACCAGCTGTCAAAATGATATTTCTTTGTGCTTCTGCATTCTCCAATATAGTTATATAGAGACTCAGCATTGCATTATACTGTATTCTGACCAGCAATCTATCGAGACATGCCATAGACATGCCTTGATAGGTGATCATTTATGGCAGCCTTGGGGGCCTCCAGAGGGTCCCTGGCTGCCAAGATACCTGAAGGGCTGCCCATGATCTCATCATTGGGAGGGAGGGCATGCGAGATTCCTGAATGCTCATTGAGGAATTGAAATGTTGCTGTCAGAATTGGCAGCAGCATTAAAGGGTCAACAGCCATGATGGTTGTTATCTCTGCTGTTGCAGGCGGATATCAGCTGTCAAAAAGTTCTGACACTCACCATTTATAGAGCAGGCACACGTTGGGAAGGCGTTAAAGGGTTTTTCCCACAAAGTACATTTATCAGCTGTTTAGAATATAGGAGATTGATAGACAGCCGTCATGGATGAAGCAGCAGTGCTCATGTTTGACTGCCACTCTTTTCTTATTCCTCATCAAAGAAGGGGGTGGAGAGAAAGGGGGAGCTAGAGTTGCTTAAAAAGTTTTAAGATACAGCGCTGTACCTGTTCATGGCTTTTGTCCAGTATTGCAGCTCAGCTCCATTTAGGAGAACAAAGCTAAGGTATACTACCATACAAGCAAACTGTGGACAACTGCGTTTTTGGAGGAAAGTAGCATATTTTTTGGAAAACCCCCTTAAGGGCTTCTTTGCACGGACATTTTTGTGTGCACAATATGCAGACAATGAAACCCATTAATTGCAATGCATGCATTCTTATCACTCTTTTTTATACACGCACTTCGCACGTGCATTACAAAACACAGTATGCTCTATTTTTGTGCGCATTTGTGCACCAAAGGCCCCATAAAATTCTATGGAATGTGTTCAAATACATGCACAATTGGGAAATATGCTGCACAAAACCGCGGGAAGAAAACATATCTGAATCTCATTAAGTAAAACAGCCTTTCAAACCACGGAATATGAACTTGCCCTGTGTGTGCAAAAAGTACAGTACTAAGCGCGGAAACGTGCTCAATCTACCTTGTCCAAACCCGTTTACTTTGCAAACCTGTTGCGCTGAGGCATGCGTAATTGTGAATATTGTCAGTGTATCACATGAAAGAAATTGCTTCAGCGAAGAATTCTGTCGGTCGACAGAATGACTTCTATTAGCTTAAATAGTTAAAATAGAGCCAGCTGTCCTCTTTAATAACTGCAGGTAAACTCTCTGCCCCTTTTTTTTTTCAGCTCCCATAGGAATCTATGGGAGCCTCCAGTGTTTTTTGTCAAAAGATAGGTCAAGACCTATCTTTTGACGCAGCGAGAAAAATTAACGGTGTAATTTTTCATGCCCATGTGAACAAATGCATTAAAATCCAATGCTTTACATGGTAGCAATTTTTGGCCAACATTTTATTGTGGCGCAATAGCTATGACAAAACGCTCATGTGAATAAAGCTCAAGCTACATGCAACTAGTCTGTAACAGAACTTAGGGGAAAAATGCTCTGTTATAAATCCATACATGTTGATATTCCCCTACAGATAATTGGGTTGACTGAGACCTTAGTCACACGGGCGTTTTTTTCACGCGATTTGCGGATCGCATGACGGATGCGCATCTGCAAATCGCGTGACCGGTGTGCGCATATCGCCCGCAAATCACCCGAAAATCTGCTCCTAGCCGTGTTTCATTAGAAACGGGCCGGAGCTGTCCAGCGCATTGCATTCAATGGAGACGGCAATAGAGCCGGCTGCATTTAAAAGCAATGAGCTGCAGGCGAGTCGGGGATGAATTGTCGAGAAGGGCTTAAATATATAAGCCCTTCCCTGCAATTCATCCTAAAATGTGTAAAAATAAAAAATATATATATACTCACCTTCTCCCGGCAGCCGGAGCTCCGCGCGGCCGTCCTGCAGTGGGTGTGAAGGGGGTGTGAGTCAGACCTGCCCCCTGATTGGCTCAGCGCTGAATTCATGAATGGGTGTGTGAGTGAAACCTGCCTCTGATTGGTCAGGGCTGTGACCAATCAGAGGCAGATCATTCAGCAGGCGGGGATTTTAAAGCCCCGCCGGCTGAATAGTGCCGTGAAGCAGTTCAGGAGAACTGACAGCGGCCGCGGCTGGACTCCAGCTGCAGCGGAAAGGTGAGTATCCAATTTTTTTTTATTTTAACACATTTTAGGATGAATTGCAGGGAAGGGCTTATATATTTAAGCCCTTCCCGACAATTCACCCCGCGCACGCCGGCAGCCCATTGCTTTCAATGGAGCGGCTGTATTGCCGGCTCCATTGAATTCAATGGGCAAACATCGTTCTTCTCTGTCACAGCTGTTACAGCTGTGGCAGAGAAGAATGATTTGTCTTCTATATGTTCTCAATGGGGTCGGCGCTGCTGCCGCCGGCCCCATTGAGCGCATATAGAGAAGAGAACAGGAATCGCAGATCGCAGATACGTGCGATCTGCGATTTCTGTTCTAGAATTTATCGGACGAGCGCATAAAAAGCGCTCATGTGTCCGATACCATTGCAAAGCAATGGTTTTATAAAATCGCCGGACGCATGCGCATGCGCAAATCGCGGCTAAAAACGCCCGTCTGACTAAGGCCTCAAGGTCATTTTAACATTCATGATTTCGGAGGGTATGCTATAATCACTCTATATTGGCTAGAGATTAGTAAATAAGTATACATATCCATGTTCTCTATCGTACACTACATTATAAGAATATTAGCTCCAGAGTGACTTACAAAATAGCTCTTCCACCAGCAGCCATAATTATTTACCTTGTCACCAAGTTTTTGACATTGTAATCAATAATAGAGTTATACTGAAGAAGACTGATTATGTCTGTTCCATATTTTTGCATATAAATCCTCCCATAATGAAGGTCTGGCTGCTGTAGACTTAACTGCTCCTCTCGAAGACAGCACTAAACAACTATTATACGTTTTTTTTGTTTGTGTCAAACAATGGTAAATCCTCCCACGTATCAGCGAGGCTACACTTCATTCAGGCCTGGAAATGTCTGGCTTCTTCTTGTTTATTTTTTGATAAGGCAAATTTTTTTCACAGGTTTTCTCTATGTGATTTGAGTCTTTATATTTAGTGGTCCAGACATTACCTCTAAGCCATCAGGTCGCGATATAATGGAATAGCACAAACAGACAATAAAGAGTATAAGGTGAAAAAGCCTTAGACAATAAAACTATTTTCTGCAAAGAAACAAGTTTATCTGCTAAAAACAGAATTCAAAAGTTGTTGACCTGTCAAACGTAGTTACTGAAATTTACAGATGTACCTGCGGAAAGAGAGTGCATCCATCAGCCATAATATTGAAACCAATGACAGGTGTACTTAATAATATTGTTTAATATGTTACAATGGAACCTGTCAAGAGATGGAAAAAATAAGGCAGCAGGTGATTCGTCAGTTCTTAATGCTAATGTGTTGGAAGCAGAAAATTGGACAGATGTAAAGACTTGAGTGACTACGCAAGGAGCAAATTGTGGAGGCTATATGACTGGGTCAGAACATCTTCAAAACAGCAGGTCTTGTGGAGTGCTCCCAGTATGCAGTGATTAGTGTTTACCGAAAGTGCTCTAAGGAAGAACAATCTGTGAAATGGCACCATGTTCTGGGTGCCCAAGGCACATTGATGTTCGGTGTGAAGCAAACACTAACCCATCTAATCCGATCCAGAAGAAGAGTTTATTTAGTACAAATTGCTTAAAAAAGTTAAAGGGTTTTTTCAGGCTTGAACAATTGATGACAACTATGCCTCTAATACCATTCTGGGCCACTGCTGTGTGTATGGAGCTGTGGTTTTGGCATACATCAGCTCCTTACACTATCACATCAGTTGATTGGGGGGAGGCCATGATCAGTTATTGATGATGTATCATGATGTTAGGTCATTAATTGTTCAAGGCTGGAAAAGCGTTTAAAAGTAGAAAGACACAGTGCATTGCAACTTGCAGTGCATGTAGCTACCAGGGAAGGACTGACCAATCAACCCACCTGGAAAATTCCTATTGGGATGTTCGGGTCCTGGTGGAATGGAGGACATTTTTGGTGGAGTATAAAAAAAAAAGTTATACTCATCTGTGCTGCTCCTTCTCCTAGCCTCTGCAATTCATGCCCACACATCTCAGCCACTGTGTTCCAGGTAGAGCAATCATGTGATATGCACACGTGATCACATGATTGCTCTACCTAGATGTTAGCGGATGAGCTACTGAGTTGGTGGGGGTGGGTTGCTGCGGGCTATTTTAGACATTGTTACTGAGTGGAAGGCCGGGGTCTATTGGGGCATCGTAATTGAGTTAGGGGAGTGAGGCCTATGATGGGCATTATTACTGAGTCAGGCCTATATTAGACATTATCACTGAGTGGGGGCATTATTACTTCCTACACATAGGTTCCCATTCATAAAAACTTAACGCATCACATGTTACTACTCCTCCAATAAAAAAAAAACCACAATTATCTATTAGAGATGAGCGAACGTACTCGTCCGAGCTTGATACTCGTTCGAGTATTAGCGTGTTCGAGATGCTCGTTACTCGAGACGAGTACCACGCGATGTTCGAGTTACTTTCACTTTCATCTCTGAGACGTTAGCGCGCTTTTCTGGCCAATAGAAAGACAGGGAAGGCATTACAACTCCCCCCTGCGACGTTCAAGCCCTATACCACCCCCCTGCAGTGAGTGGCTGGCGAGATTAGGTGTCACCCGAGTATATAAATCGGCCCCTCCCGCGGCTCGCCACAGATGCATTCTGACATAGTTCAGGGAAAGTGCTGCTGGTGCCGGAGCTGCTATAGGGAGAGCGTTAGGAGTTATTTTAGGCTTCAAGAACCCCAACGGTCCTTCTTAGGGCCACATCTAACCGTGTGCAGTAGTGTGGAGGCTGCTTTTTGCAGTGTTGCACTTTTTTTTTTTTTTTTTTTTTGTATATCGGCCGTGCAGAGCATTGCGTCCTGCAGTAATTTTACATTGTCCAGGGCCAGTAGTGGTGAGGCAGGGACAGAAGACATATTTAGTGTATATAGGCAGTGGGCCTTTCCAAAAACGTTTGGGAAAAAAAATCTATTTGGGCTGCCTGTGACCGTCCTCAGTGTACAGGGTCTCTGCTGGGTGTAGTTGTCCTAATTCATACGCAGCCAGCTAAGTGTTACAGCAGGCTTGCGCAAAATTCTTTCCTGCCTCTGTGTTGCCTGTTACATCACCGCTGTATTCCTGTCCACAGTGAAACAGTCTGCAGAAATTTTACATTGTCCAGGGCCAGTAGTGGTGAGGCAGGGACAGAAGACATATTTAGTGTATATAGGCAGTGGGCCTTTCCAAAAACGTTTGGGAAAAAAAATCTATTTGGGCTGCCTGTGACCGTCCTCAGTGTACAGGGTCTCTGCTGGGTGTAGTTGTCCTAATTCATACGCAGCCAGCTAAGTGTTACAGCAGGCTTGCGCAAAATTCTTTCCTGCCTCTGTGTTGCCTGTTACATCACCGCTGTATTCCTGTCCACAGTGAAACAGTCTGCAGAAATTTTACATTGTCCAGGGCCAGTAGTGGTGAGGCAGGGACAGAAGACATATTTAGTGTATATAGGCAGTGGGCCTTTCCAAAAACATTTGGGAAAAAAAATCTACTTGGGCTGCCTGTGACCATCCTCAGTGTACAGGGTCTCTGCTGGGGGTAGTTGTCCTAATTCATACGCAGCCAGCTAAGTGTTACAGCAGGCTTGCGCAAAATTCTTTCCTGCCTCTGTGTTGCCTGTTACATCACCGCTGTATTCCTGTCCACAGTGAAACAGTCTGCAGAAATTTTACATTGTCCAGGGCCAGTAGTGGTGAGGCAGGGACAGAAGACATATTTAGTGTATATAGGCAGTGGGCCTTTCCAAAAACATTTGGGAAAAAAAATCTATTTGGGCTGCCTGTGACCGTCCTCAGTGTACAGGGTCTCTGCTGGGGGTAGTTGTCCCAATTCATACGCAGCCAGCTAAGTGTTACAGCAGGCTTGCGCAAAATTCTTTCCTGGCTCTGCTGTGCGTTCCGTAAGCGAAGTCAGCCTCCAACCACAGGCCAATAAGCGGCACATTTAATTACAGCGTTCTGTTTCTACACTACTGGTAATACAGCATGCTGAGGGGTAGGGGTAGGCCTAGAGGACGTGGACGCTGGCGAGGACACGGAGGCCCAAGTCAGGGTGTGGCACAGGCCGAGCCAGTGCGGTGGACAGGGGTAGAGGCAGGGCCAGACCGAATAATCCACCAACTGTTTCCCAAAGCGCCCCCTTGCGCCATGCCACCCTGCAGAGGCCAAGGTGCTCTAAGGTGTGGCAGTTTTTCACAGAGACGCCTGACGACCGACGAACAGTGGTGTGCAACCTTTGTCGCGCCAAGATCAGCTGGGGAGCCACCACCACCAGCATGCGCAGGTGGGACGAAGGCCGTTCACCGCCTCCGGTTTGCACCACTGCCTCTCCCCCTGTGCCCCAACCTGCCACTGAGATCCAACCCCCCTCTGAGGACACAGGCACGAGTGCTTACCGGCCTGCACCCACACCCTCACCTCCGCTGTCCTCGGCCCCATCCAGCAATGTCTCTCAGCGCAGTGTCCAGACGTCGCTAGCGCAACTGTTTGAGCGCAAGCGCAAGTACGCCGCCACGCACCCGCACGCTCAAGCGTTAAACGTGCACATAGCCAAATTGATCAGCCTGGAGATGCTGCCGTATAGGCTTGTGGAAACGGAGGCTTTCAAAAGCATGATGGCGGCGGCGGCCCCATGCTACTTGGTTCCCAGTCGCCACTACTTTTCCCGATGTGCCGTCCCAGCCCTGCACGACCACGTCTCCCGCAACATTGTACGCGCCCTCACCAACGCGGTTACTGCCAAGGTCCACTTAACAATGGACACGTGGACAAGCACAGGCGGGCAGGGCCACTATATCTCCCTGACGGCACATTGGGTGAATTTAGTGGAGGCTGGGACAGAGTCAGAGCCTGGGACCGCTCACGTCCTACCCACCCCCAGAATTGCGGGCCCCAACTCGGTGCTGGTATCTGCGGCGGTGTATGCTTCCTCCACTAAACCACCCTCCTCCTCCTCCTCCTCCTCCTCCAACGCAACCTCTGTCTCGCAATCAAGATGTGTCAGCAGCAGCATGTCGCCAGCAGTCGGTGTCACGCGGTGTGGCAGCACAGCGGTGGGCAAGCGTCAGCAGGCCGTGCTGAAACTACTCAGCTTAGGGGAGAAGAGGCACACGGCCCATGAACTGCTGCAGGGTCTGACAGAGCAGACCGACCGCTGGCTTTCGCCGCTGAGCCTCCAACCGGGCATGGTCGTGTGTGACAACGGCCGTAACCTGGTGGCGGCTCTGCAGCTCGGCAGCCTCACGCACGTGCCATGCCTGGCCCATGTCTTTAATTTGGTGGTTCAGCGCTTTCTGAAAAGCTACCCACACTTGTCATACCGGGTCAGCGCACATTTCCGCAAGTCCAGGACGGACGCTGCCACCCTGCGGACCCTGGAACATCGGTTTAATCTGCCAGTGCACCGACTGCACACGGTGGAACTCTACGCTCCACATGTTGGCCAGACTCTATGAGCAGCGTAGAGCTATAGTGGAATACCAACTCCAACATGGGCGGCGTAGTGGGAGTCAGCCTCCTCAATTCTTTACAGAAGAGTGGGCCTGGTTGGCAGACATCTGCCAGGTCCTTGGAAACTTTAAGGAGTCTACCCAGATGGTGAGCGGGGATGCTGCAATCATTAGCATCACCATTCCTCTGCTATGCCTCTTGAGAAGTTCCCTGCAAAGCATAAAGGCAGACGCTTTGCGCTTGGAAACGGATGCGGGGGAAGACAGTATGTCGCTGGATAGTCAGAGCACCCTCATGTCTATATCTCAGCGCATTGAGGAGGAGGGGGAGGAGCATGAGGAGGAGGGGGAAGAGACAGCTTGGCCCACTGCTGAGGGTACCCATGCTGCTTGCCTGTCATCCTTTCATCGTGTATGGCCTGAGGAGGAGGAGGAGGATCCTGAAAGTGATCTTCCTAGTGAGGACAGCCATGTGTTGCGTACAGGTACCCTGGCACACATGGCTGACTTAATGTTAGGATGCCTTTCTCGTGACCCTCGCGTTACACGCATTCTGGCCACTACGGATTACTGGGTGTACACACTGCTCGACCCACGGTATAAGGAGAACCTTTCCACTCTCATACCCGAAGAGGAAAGGGGTTCGAGAGTGATGCTATACCACAGGACCCTGGCGGACAAACTGATGGTAACATTCCCATCCGACAGCGCTAGTGGCAGAAGGTGCAGTTCCGAGGGCCAGGTAGCAGGGGAGGCGCAGAGATCAGGCAGCATGTACAGCGCAGGCAGGGGAACATTCTCCAAAGCCTTTGCCAGCTTTATGGCTCCCTAGCAAGACTGTGTCACCGCTCCCCAGT
The DNA here is from genome assembly GCF_035609145.1 of Eleutherodactylus coqui. Taxonomy (NCBI): domain Eukaryota; kingdom Metazoa; phylum Chordata; class Amphibia; order Anura; family Eleutherodactylidae; genus Eleutherodactylus; species Eleutherodactylus coqui. The sequence continues at coordinate 185,739,339 of NC_089840.1, read as the reverse complement.
CAAGGCTGAGTTGGCGGGAGCACTGTAAAAGGATGGTGAGGGAGTACGTAGCCGATCGCACGACCGTCCTCCGTGACGCCTCTACCCCCTACAACTACTGGGTGTCGAAGCTGGACACGTGGCCTGAACTCGCGCTGTATGCCCTGGAGGTGCTTGCTTGTCCTGCGGCTAGCGTCTTGTCAGAGAGAATGTTTAGTGCGGCTGGGGGAATCATCACGGATAAGCGTACCTGCCTGTCAACCGACAGTGCCGACAGGCTTACAATCATCAAGATGAACAAAGCCTGGATTTCCCCAGACTTCTCTTCTCCACCAGCGGACAGCAGCGATACCTAAGCAATACGTAGGCTGCACCCGCGGATGGAAGCATCGTTCTCTATCACCATCCAAAACGGGGACCTTTTTGCTTCATCAATCTGTGTATTCTATTCATCCTCCTCCTCCTGCTCCTCCTCCTGAAACCTCATATAATCACGCCGAACGGGCAATTTTTCTTAGGCCCACAAGGCTCAGTCATATAATTTTTGTAAACAATTTTTATACGTTTCAATGCTCATTAAAGCGTTGAAACTTTCACCTGAACGAATTTTTATTTTAACTGGGCTGCCTCCAGGCCTAGTTACCAATTAAGCCACATTAACCAAAGCGATTAATGGGTTTCACCTGCCCTCTTGGTTGGGCATGGGCAATTTTTCTGACGTACATTAGTACTGTTAGTACACCAATTTTTTGGGGCCCTCGCCTACAGTGTAATCCAATTAATTTTTTGCCCACCTGCATTAAAGCTGACGTTACATCAGCTGTGATGGGCAATGCAATGGGATATATTTATGTACCGCCGGTGGCTTCCTGGCACCCACCCATGCTGTGGGTCCACAGGGAGTTGTAACTGCATGTGTCCACTTCTAAAGAACCGCAGTCTGACTGGGGCATGCAGTGTGGGCCGAAGCCCACCTGCATTTAATCGGACGTTACCTCAGCTGTGATGGGCACTGCAATGGGATACATTTATGTACAGACGGTGGGTTCCAGGGAGCCACCCATGCTGTGGGTGCACACGGAATTCCCATTGCGGAGTTGTACCTGCCTGTGACTATTTATAAAAAACCGCGGTCTGACTGGGGAATGCAGACACCATGACAGAATGAATAGTGTGTGGCACATAGGTTCCCCATTGCTATGCCCACGTGTGCAGCTCCTGATGGAGGTGGCACAGGATTGGATTTCTCATTGCTTCTGTACAGCATTGTGGGCTATCGCCCCACCCCTTTTAAAGAGGGTCGCTGCCTAGCCGTGCCAACCCTCTGCAGTGTTTGCCTGCGGTTCCTCCTCATTGCAGACGCACTTATAAATAGACATGAGGGTGGTGTGGCATGAGTGCAGCTGAAGGCTGCGCAGGGACACTTTGGTGTGCGCTGTGGACACTGGGTCGTGCGGGGGGGTTGGGCAGCATGTAACCCAGGAGAAGTTGCAGCGGAGTGTCATGCAGGCAGTGATTGTGCTTTGTTGGAGGTAGTGTGGTGCTTAGCTAAGGTATGCATTGCTAATGAGGGCTTTTCAGAAGTAAAAGTTGTTGGGGGGTGGGCCCACTCTTGCCACTATTGTGGCTTAATAGTGGGACCTGGGAACTTGAGATGCAGCCCAACATGTAGCCCCTCGCCTGCCCTATCCGTTGCTGTGTCGTTCCCATCACTTTCTTGAATTGCCCAGAATTTCACAAATGAAAACCTTAGCGAGCATCGGCGATATACAAAAATGCTCGGGTCGCCCATTGACTTCAATGGGGTTCGTTACTCGAAACGAACCCTAGAGCATCGCGATAATTTCGTCCCGAGTAACGAGCACCCGAGCATTTTGGTGCTCGTTCATCTCTATTATCTATCATTAGCAGAAAGCTCACAGATCACAGTCCCATTAAGTTAATATGATACTGAGACATACATGTTTTTTTTTAGGAAGCACTAACATTTCAAATTTTTATTACACTTTTCCAAAAAATGTGCTGTGAAAACTATGGTGTGCTTTACTTTTTCTTATGTTGTTACAGTGTTCCATGATAAGTAGCTTTAATTTCCTTTCAATAATTTGTATTGGGTTTTATAATAAAGAATAACACACAGTTGAAATATTTGTTGCGTTAGAATGCCATTTCTGTACCGTAACATACATATTTTAAACATACAAGGCGTTGCTGAATAGTTTTGAAGCTAATGTTCCTTCCTACATGCCCTTCCAATACACCTCAGGCTGCCAGGGCACTCGAACATAAATATTACCCCCGGAAAATTAGTAAAATCTTATATATAATCCGCAAAACTCTGTTTGTTTGTGTCGTATATAACTCCACAGTTCTGCTCCGATTAGAGTGAAATTTTGCATGAACGTTCTTCTAGTGACGTAACTAAAAATCAAAAACTCACCGACTTTCCCTGTAATTTTTGTTGCCAATAGATACCAATCGCAGTGCACCTTTCATTTCTTATACTACTGAAGTACTGTAAATTGAAAGCTGTACTGTGATTGGTTGCTATGGGCAACACAGATTTTCTTTTGGACAGTTTTCATAAGAATGCGGCTCAGGGCTAATTTTTTTGGCCCACTTTCTATATTCCAGGACTGCTATTCATAAGATCGCTGTGCAACGTATGGGTATATAACCTAGTCCTTTATATCAAAAGGTTTTATCGATATTAACACCATAAAAAATAAGTACCGCAAATATTTCCCCCTCACTTGGGTGGATCTACAAGTGTTACCCCTGTAACATACAAAAAAAACATTTTGTATTTGCCTTTTGAATATCTATTGCTACAATGGAACTGTGAACTGACCTATCTTTAATCAATACTTCTACGATGTACAATAAATGGTCTCTCGGGAAGGTATTTTCCTATAACAGGATTGTGTTTTAGGCCTTAGTCAGACGGGCGTCTTTAGCCGCGATTTGTGCATGCGCATGCGTCCGGCGATTTTATAAAACCATTGCTTTGCAATGGTATCGGACACATGAGCGCTTTCTATGCGCTCGTCCGATAAATTATAGAACAGAAATCGCAGATCGCACCTATCTGCGATCTGCGATTCCTGTTCTCTTCTCTATATGTGCTCAATGGGGCCGGCGGCAGCAGCGCCGGCCCCATTGAGAACATATAGAAGACAAATCCTTCTTCTCTGCCACAGCTGGAACAGCTGTGACAGAGAAGAACGATGTTTGCCCATTGAATTCAATGGAGCCGGCAATACAGCCGCTCCATTGAAAGCAATGGGCTGTCGGCGTGCGCGGGATGAATTGTCAGGAAGGGCTTAAATATATAAGCCCTTCCCTGCAATTCATCCTAAAATGTGTTAAAATAAAAAAAAATTGTATACTCACCTTTCCGCTGCAGCCGGAGTCCAGCCGCGGCCGCTGTCAGTTCTCCTGAACTGCTTCTCGGCACTATTCAGCGGGCGGGGCTTTAAAATCCCCGCCTGCTGAATGATCTGCCTCTGATTGGTCACAGCCCTGACCAATCAGAGGCAGGTTTCACTCACACACCCAGCAGTGACTGCTGCCTCTCAGCGCTGAGCCAATCAGGGGCAGGTCTGACTCACATCCATTCATGAATTCATGAATGGGTGTGAGTGAGACATGCCTCTGATTGGCTCAGCGCTGAGCCAATCAGGGGGCAGGTCTGACTCACACCCCCTTCACACCCACTGCAGGACGGCCGCGCGGAGCTCCGGCTGCCGGGAGAAGGTGAGTATATATATATTTTTTATTTTTACACATTTTAGGATGAATTGCAGGGAAGGGCTTATATATTTAAGCCCTTCCCGACAATTCATCCCGGGCTCGCCCGCAGCGCATTGCTTTAAATGGAGCCGGCTCTATTGCCGTCTCCATTGAATGCAATGCGCTGGACAGCTCCGGCCCGTTTCTAATGAAACGCGGCTAGGAGCAGATTTTCGGGCGATTTGCGGGCGACTTGCGCGCACCGGTCACGCGATTTGCGGATGCGCATCCGTCATGCGATCCGCAAATCGCGTGAAAAAACGCCCGTGTGACTAAGGCCTTAATATATGCCAATTCTTTTCATAGTATGCAAATCCTGAATAAATGAAATGATAAAGGGGACGTTTATATGATCTTCAATTTTCTATTGTTCTGCATATCATTTTTAATTCAAATTTGTTTTTTTCATTTCCTTTCAAAATCACATCTTGAATTGCCTTCTTGACCAAACCACTATCATCCTTTTTCTCATACAATCTATTTTCGCCAATCTTTGACTGAGAGAGAAAATCAATGTTTTGTGAGCAATTTCTGCATATTCTTTTAAATTGACCTTTGGGCAAATTATTCAGCCATGGTTTATAAATACAACTCTAGTAGTAGAGGTAATTATTGCTATTGTTTTTTTCTGTTTTCAGTTTTTTTCTTAAGTCTTTAGTGCCTAATTGATTTACATCCTTAAAAATTCTGTGATCTCAAAAAGCTATATTAATTTCACTGACTAAATGCCTAAAATAATGTATTGTATTAGATACTAACTAAAAAGATGGAAATAGTAGAAAAATAACCAATCCATGGACGAACAAACATATAAAGCAACCAGAAAAAGGTCCGATGTTATGAACAATGGTCCCTATGCATAATTCAGCAATAGAGCCAATATGCCTAAGAGAAAAGAGGAAATGGATAGATTCTCTATCAGTTAAATAACCGGAACAAACTTTAGTGCACTGGTGGGGTCTGTGGTACCAGCCAACAATGTATTGGACTAGAAAATCCAGGCACTGTTTTCCTGTAATCTTGCACAAATTAGGTCCACTATTTATGCCCACTATATTTTGGGCTGAAGTGGTCCCAACTTGGCTACTAACACCAACGGTCCAACGCGTTTCAATAGAGGTATAATCTTCAGGAACCTAAATATCCTCATAGAGTGTTAGAGTAATAACCCAATCGTGGGATGTCCCAGATGTAAATGGGTATTATACCCCATGATCAGGAAAGATGGTATCGCTTAGAGTCCCCTACTTAAATAATAGGTGGACTAACTACCATCTGGACAAAGCCCATACTCTCTTTCAAGAGCTTCTAGTGTAATCTTATCAAAAAGAAACTCGGTATTCTGGCATCAGCAAAATAGTTGCTCACAAGATTGTTAAAAGATAAAATAACAGATAGTGCCAAAAACAATCATATATATTAAGACACGGCGCCGAATATCAAGTATTCCCATGGCAACTACTGGCATCAGTAGTCCCTCCCCACAGGCAGCCTGCATGATCCTGCAGCATCTGATGCTGTAGATATACACTATCAGTGAAATTGCTAGTAATCAATAATAGATCGCTTCTGCCTCAGTGACAGCAAAAAGCTATATTAACCCAGATCATAAGACAAAATGAATTTTAAATTCCTATTGTTACCATTCAGATAAACCCAGAAACTCTTCTAAATTCCGCCCATCCCATAAAATAACTACATCTTCTATAAATCTTTTATATTATAAAATATTGGATAAAAATGGTTATTATATAAAAGATTTATAGATAATAAGTTTTTTTCATATGAATTATTCAAAATCTATGGGCACATGAGCATCACAACTAGACAATGGAGCATCAGAAAATGGTCTAGACTGATGAATGACATTTTCTTTTATAATTGGATAGCCAAGTGCATGTGTATTGCAAAGCTGAGGAAGATGTCCCACCAAAAAACATTTTACAAAAAAGACAAGCCTGGGCAATGTTCTGCTGTGAAGACTTGCAACCTGACATTTATGTGGTTGCTAATTTAATCCATTCCATCTACCTAAACATTGTTGTAGAACAAGTACACCACTTCATGGGAATGCTAGTTCCTAATGGCTGTGGATTCATCTCAATGCCAAGCTGAACTGCAATAATTGTTCAGGAATGGTTTGAGGAACATGATGAAAATCCAACATGTTGACTTGGCCTCCAAAGTTCATAGATCTTAGTCTAGTTGAGCATCTGTAGGATGTGGGAGAATACAATGCCAATCCACGAATGACCCATGTGGCAACTTACAGGATTTAAAGGGAGTCTGTCAGCTTTAACATGTTGTCCAAACTGCATGCATCAGAGCAGGGGTAGCTGTTAAGATTGATATATAGCTTTATGGGGAAAGATTCAGTGTAACTTATATTTTATTCATTCATATATCTGCTCTTTTTGAGCTGAAAGCTCCAAAGGGTGGTCCTATCAGTGATTGACAGCTTACCCTGTATATACAGTCGTATACAGCTGCCAATCCCTGATAGGACCGCCCATTGGACTCTTCAGTTCAGAATGAGCAGAGATATAAATTAATAAAATACAAGTTCTACTGAATCTTTCCCCATAAAACCATATATCAATCTTCTCAGCTTTTCCTGCTCTATAACATGATACCTGCAGTTCTGGAAGCATTTTGGAGTGACAGACTCCTTTCAAGGGATCTACTGCTAATGTCCTTTTGCCATATACTACATGACACCTACAGAGATCTTGTGGAGTCCATCACTCGTTAGGTCATAGATGAATTAGAGGAGGACCTGCACAATATTAGGTAGCTGGTTTTAACGCTATGACTGATTGCTGTACATTCAGAGCTGTGAAAAATTATGTGCCAATTAATTTTGTGTATATTTGTCTTACCTAAATTTTTTAGATGTTTAATAATACTTAATACTAATCTATGTTTTCTTTTTAACCAAGCAAAGAACAATAAAATGTCAAGACAATGTGAATATTTTCTTATTTTATTTTATATATTCTATTTAAAGAGCGTCAATCACAGTACCTGTAGATGTTTGTCCTTCTAGCCGTCAGCATTTAGAGTAATTTATGCCACATTAAAAATTAAAACCCCCAACTTTTATAGCTCATTCCTGTAGGTGTTACTGGCCCACTTCTGTTTATTTCACTTTGGGTGTGCTAGTTTTTTGCATTGTACATTTGGAGGTGTGGCTTGCTTCATGTTGTACATGCTATCCTTCCTATTTGTCAGAGGCTGATTTTAATTAGAGATATAGATTCTATAGAAAGCCTTGGGATAGGAGGACTTGGTCCAAAGAGATATGAGTCTCTTAATGTAGGGCCTCGTCTGAAGAGGTCACATTATCATTGGCAGATGGGCTCTCACAATCTGATTAAATGTGTTCTAAGTACCTCAAATTTATATACATCATAAATACAGCATTAATGCAGTTCTAAATTCATATATACATTGTTGGCATGTTTCCTGGCACTTGTGGCATGGTGATACACCTTGTTTGCATGTTTGCCTTTTGCACTTCAACCACAGTAAAATGCACGTACATATATTTATTCCACTTTGGATGTGTTGTCTACCTTTTACTTTGTTACCCACTTATAAGACATTTTTCATCAACCCATGGAGAACCTTGTCTTGGACTGACTAGACTATTAAGCCAATACTCAGGCTTCTTGTTTCACTTTTTTGCATAGCTTAGAAGTATGCTTCGGGTCAACATGCTGTGTTGTCATGAAATTTGCACTAATCCAATGCTGACCATGAGATTATAAAATATATTGTCAATAATAATTAACTTAACCCTTAATCCCTTTACCCTAAAGAGTGTACATGTATGACCTCTGGGTACAGGGTTTGTATGGAGTGGGATCAGTAGCCAATCCTGCATTGTAAACTGTGGGTGTAGCTGTCTTTTACAGTTGACTCCCAGTACCAACAGCCATGATTAGTGTTCATACCAAACTATGCTGTTAATGCTTTAAATGCCACTGTCAATTTTGACAGTGACATTTAAATGACCTAATCAGGAATACTAAATTGCTGTCTCGTGATGAGATCGTGAGGTGTCGTTTGGTTGTCATGGCAGCCCAGGCCTACTGAAGGCCCCAAGGGCTGCCATGTACTTCTCTCTTTGGCCTGTCTTAATAAAATGCCATGAGAAATATCATATACTGCAATACTTCAGGTCTTTTTTAGTCACCCTGTCTCCAAACAAAAAAAAGTAATAAAAAAAGATAAGATAGTCATATGTACTCCAAAATAGTGCCAATAGAATCCAGAGGTCATCTAGCAACAATGAGCCCTCACATAATGATGAGAAGATAAAAAAGTTAGGGTAGTCAAAAGAAGGCAAAAGAAAATTATTTTTTAAAAGTAGTACTGCAAAAAAACCCTAAACTAAATAAATTTGGTATTGTCATAATCAAACTGACTCATGGAATAACGTGTTCATGTCCTTTTTATCAGTGTGTATACCATAAAAACAATATATTTTTTAAATTCTTCAGCCATGTCCTTAAGGGGTTACGTCAACTAGTCAACTAAATCTAAGCAAAATATATTATAATACATGGAGGCTTAGATTGGTAGAGGTTAAATTGGCCATGGTCATCTTTATTACTCAGATATAGGAATATAGGTGAGTCACATGGGTAATCTCTATCCAATGACCCAACTGCCACTGGGCAAAACATGGGTACTTCCCTGAATACCAGGGAACCATTGGTTAGCTCACTGATCCAATCAGATGCTGTTACCAGAACCAAAGTAAACATAACCCCTGGTGGGAAAAAATCCCACCAAAAGATGGCAGGAACTTCAAAGAGGAACAACACATATGATTACAATCTAATGTGGATGCCTCCTTATGTTCCAGGATCCCTACTTGGCATCACCTGAACATGACACCATGACACCACATGACATCATTGTGTTGTTCCAATGCTTCATTTCCATTTTTTGTAAGAGACTATATATATACAGTACATATGATATGGCTGACTTGTAAATGAAACACACACTCCACGATAGCTGATATAGCTGACAGTATATACTGTAGAGCCTCCTTGTGCAAACAGTTCTTAATTTATTTTAAGCTGTTTGGTATTTTCTTGTATAAAGTCATAAATATATCCTTTCATGACGTGCCAAATTCAATTGTAACACTAGTATGGTGTACTAACAGAGCTATAGTGACTATTCAGGGTTATTATCTCTATTAAACAGCCCATAAAATTGCAGAACAGGTGGAGCTTCTTGGTTCTTTGGAGTCCCATGGTGCATCATATCTAAATTCATTTTACTATTTTATAGCGCCATTAGCGTCCAGGGCGCTGCATATATGAATAGAGATGAGCGAACATGCTTGTCCGAGCTTGATGCTCATTCGAGTAGTAGCATACTCGATGGTGCTCGTTACTCGATAAACTTTTATGGCCCCTCCCCGCTTTACCACTTCCTGCTGTGAAGTGCCAAGCATGCGAACGTCTACAGCAGTGTCAGAGAGAGAGAGAGAGAAAAAAAAAAGCTCGGCGCCCAGCGGGTCCATTGAAAACTGTTCCTGTCTCGAACATTACAAAAAGCTCGGGTTGAATGACGAGCACCCGAGCATTTTGGTGCTCGCTCATCTCTATATATGAATAAACAATTAAAATAAGTAGAATGGCCATAGGTTTATTGAGTGACAGGCTGAAACAGACACAGAAAGGGCATTCAAATAACATATTCAACTGATATAAGTTGCACTGTGGGTGGTTATCCTGTAAGGTAATAGAAAAGCGGTGGGTTAATATTGGCATTAAACTGTATCTTCTGAATTTCTCCATAAGTTTGTTTGTCATGCAAGCACACTGTTCAATGTACTTTTTTCTAATGTCAACTCTACCACCCACACAGATTTCTAGACTGCAGTTACACATATTTTTATGTAATTTATGGTGAATTGTAGTAGATTTTATTTTTATAAACTTATGTGAGCTTGTACTTTACATAATTATGAGTGCCTCAGTCTAACCACAGATATCCTGATCTGGATTCAGAGCATCATAGATTCCTATTGCCTTAGGGTGATTTCACATTTGTGCTCATAGTTCTGCTTTCCTGCTCTGTTTGGGGAGTATGAAAGGGGAATATCTGCAGCCGAACTGCGACAAACGGAACCCATAGACTTTAATGGGGTCTATTCGGTTTCCGCCCAGCTGCCTGACTTTTGGACAGAAGAAAAGGAGCTGCATGCAACCCTTTTTCTTCTGGTGTTTTGAGACGGATATGTGACAGAACCTCCAGCCCAGGAGCGTAACTATAGGGGATGCAGAGGTTGCGGTTGCACCCAGGCCCAAGAGTCTTGAGGGGCCCATAGGCCTATCTTCTCCACATGGTAAGCCTAGTAGTATGGATAAAGTATTATAGTTGCAGCCATATTACAGATTTTTCATCGGGCCCCAGGCGCTTCAAGTTACGCCTCTGCTCCAGCCGGAGCTTCCAATGCAGATGTGAAACCGGTTGTACTGTGCACACAACTCTTAAATGGCTAAATAAAGATTTTTTCCATTGTCTCCAAAATACAAAGGAAGCTCTGATGAGATATTAATATGCTTTGATTGCATCGTTTTATTTATGCTTTATAAATGAGTCAATACATAAATAATGAAGTAAGAGTAACTGGAGGAATAAAGAGCAAACTATTCTGTTTGTTGCATTATTTTAGACAAAACCAGGACAGTATTTTATATGAAAACTCTCTAAAGCTACATGAGTTGTGTATTATGGTAACTTTACGTTGGGACATTACCCTTCACATTGCACATCATTATACTTGAGGAATGTTTTCTGTAGAAGTGCATTGTGTTGTATTTTAGTGCTCGGAAATGTCTAAACTTAAAACTATATCCTTAAGTCATTTCCATTGACCGCTGAATGATATCTTTTGATGAAATACATCATTGTGGACATAAAGGCTATAAAACTCCAAGTGATTTCTCTCCAGTAAATTATTACTGGAATCAGATTTGAGATAAAGCCATATAAAAGGTTAAAATACAACAAATAAAATGTTTCAAGCATTCAAGTGGTATAGAAGAGAAACCACCGATGATGGGATTTATGAAGGACCACCATGACTGGACGCCTAAAGGCCTACTTACACGTAACGATTATCGCTCAAAATTCATTCAAATGAGTGAAAGTAATTGATAATTGTTACAAGCCATCGAGCATCATTTGTTCACTTGTCCTTCATCGCTAAGCTAGAAGACCACCATCACCCCTTGGCTCTTAGACAGTGTTACATGCTAATTTTAGGGGTATTGATGAAGTTTTGGTTTGGTTTAAATTAACTCAGACCAAACCAAACTTTTTGCCAAAATTCAGCACACCAGCTGAACAAAACTTTTGTTGCCAGGAAGATGGTCACATGGCTACATATGTGTATCTCTGTAATGCATTAATATGTTGAGTCCTACAGATTGATAAAAAGCAAGTCCTAATCCAGTGAAAGTCATCACCCCCATAGGTCTTATTTAGCATACCTGTTTCCTAAAATCACCTGTGAAGTTATTAGTATGTTATTCAGCTATTCTTCTGTCACCAAACTTCTAAAATCTAACTGCTGTTACAACTTTGGGCACAAAATGTCTGTATGTTCTCCCCTCGTTTGTGTGTTTTTTTTCCAGGTAAAATTGTGTTCATATGTGTTTTCATTTAAGATTTGAGGAATTTGAGTGTGAGTTAGAGATGAGCGAGCACGCTCGGATAAAGCAGTTACTCGAGTGAGCATCGCTCTTCTCGAGTAACTGCTTACTGGTCAGAGCAGGCTCGGGGGGTGGTGGCGGGGTTGAGCGGGGGGGAAGAGTGAGAGAGATCGCTCTCCCTCTACCCCCTGCTAACACACGCCACCCTCCACTCACCCCTGCCACCCCCCCGAGCCTGCTCGAACCAGTAAGCAGTTACTCGAGAAGAGCGATGCTCACTCGAGTAACTGCTTTATCCGAGCGTGCTCGCTTATCTCTAGTGTGAGTTCAATTGTAAACAGTCACTAATGTGAAGCTCTGTACAGAACTGCATAATATGTTGACATTGTATAAGCAACAGAAAAAATAATAAAATAGAACATTTTTAATTAGAAAAAAGAAAGCTTCATCTGTTGGAAGATAAGTTTCTAATCCATATGGTCTATGATGTTCAACATTCTGTGTGTACTGGCACAAATGTGTCAAATATTATCAAAATTATAACTCTATTATATATTGCTACACAATGTCAAAGTGGTTACATCTGAAATCATTTAATCATCTCTTCAAACATAAAGATACTGGGAGAAAGAGAACACTAAAAATGTATATGGGAACTCGTATTGTTCCCATATACATTTACAAGGACCGGCCAAATGCTTTACAGCTGATGAAACTCAAATCTCCGGAATGTATATGAATCAGAGCAAAATAAATATCTTGTTCAACCACCGAACAGGAGCAGAGATTTGTTTAATGATGTCCACACAGATGTTACTGGTGCTACAGGATCAGCATACAGGATCAGCCAGCAAGATTGATGGCTCTTCACTCAGATATTATAATATCTCCCAAATCTAAGTAAAAGGCTTGCGTCTCTTCCCAGTGATCTGTCATCTTGGAAAATCTGCATACCGAAGTGTCTTCAAGTCAGACAGATGAGACCACTGCAGACTCTATGTTGACAGTTGATGGAACTTTCATTCTAAAGCAGCAACAACAGCTAGAATGAAAACAGCTGGTTTTCTGAGAATGATACTTACTGAATTACATTACTTACAGTTGCAAGAAAAAGTAAATAAATCCTTTGGAGTCCCCTGATTTCCCTCATTGATTATAAATAAAAGTGGTCTAGTTTTATCTAAGGCTCCTCTTTAGACGAGCCGATTCTGGTTTTAACAAGCAAACAAGTGAGGGACATGACCGCTACCCCGCTTTCCTGAAAATAAGACCTACCCTGATTTCCTGGATTTTTGGGGAGGCTTGAAATATAAGCCCTACTCCGAAAATAAGCCATAGCTGCATTACATTTAAAAAAAGGAATAGATTACTTAACAGGCTCAGTACAGGTCTCTCCCATTGCTCTCCGGAGCTCTCAATGCACTTCTTGCAGTCCTCGGACACCCACAGAAGATCACTTCCTGGTTACAGGATTCATTAATCCCACCTCCAGGATGCGATGGCTCTGATTGGTTCTCGAGCGCTGCTCAGCCAATCAATGCAGCGCTCAATGAACCAATGCGATGGCTGTGATTTATTCATCGAGCGTTGCAGTGTTTGGCTGAGCAGTGCTCAAAGAACCAATCACAGATATCATGTTGTGGAGACAGGATTTACGAATTGGCTAATCAATGCTGTGGCTCAGTGCAATGGATCTCCGGAGAGCAGATGGATTGAGCCTGCTAGGTAAGTATAAAAAGACATCCCTCCAAAATAAGACCTAGTGCCTCTTTTAGTGCAAAGAGTAATATAAGACAGGGCCTTATTTTCAGGGAAACACGTTAGTACACTTTCGTGCAGTCTGTTTAGACAGGCAGATTTATCGTTGAGTCATTCAACGAGAATCGTTCAGTATCGTTCAGACTTTTACATTAACGAATGCTGGTTAAATGGAACAATAAGTGAATGAGCCAATGATGATTTTTATGCCTGCGTAAAATATATAACGAGGAAAAGCAAATGAGTCTTGTATGTCATTCAAAAAAATATACGCAAGATATGCACCCCTAGGCACCTTAGCAGTCTATTTGGGTGCGCATATGCACTTCACATTCACACAAAATCACGTACGGAACTGTGTGATTTTGTGGTGTTAATCAATAACACCAGGGACTAATTAGGCTGCAAAGCCAGTTCAAACATGGCATAGGTGTGTCCTGCACCATTTTGAACAGGCCCAATAGTGTAGAAAAGTATAGTAGAATTCGCAGATACGTGTGTGATAGCCCACGATATTACTCCCTTGACAGTGCTATTACATTACACTATTGCGAGCGTATTTTTGTATATGCTCATCTGCAGGAGCCACAAGTAAAGAAGAGCACAAACTAGCTAAACTAAAAACACATGAACAATTGTCAAGTTACTTCATGAAGAAAGAGAAATGTGTTTAGTATGCTGAAATCTTGGAAACCTGACCTGTTGGGGTCCCTAGGACGGGAGTTGGGAATCACTGTCCCCATAACACCTTAAACTAAGTTGTCATATTGTTAGGGGACATGGCAGGGAGCTGGCGATGTATTTTTTATACTCACCTGCTCTAGCGATCCAGCACCGTCACCCTCTGAAGAGCGCACGATGCTGGAAAATCTGACTCTTTTCAGAGACCCGTGTGCACACATCTCTCATATACTTGTATGGAAGAGCATGCACACGGGACTCTGAAAAGAATCAGATTTTCGAGCGCCGTACAATCTTTGGAGGGCGACAGTGCTGGATTGTGGGAGTGGTTGAGTATTAAAAAAATCACCCTTCTCCCTCTCACATCCCCTAACAATACCACAGCTTAGTTTATACTGCTATGGGGATGTGACAGGTTTTCTTTAGGCTTCTTTCACATGAGTCTTAATTTGCGTCCATGTCCGATGAAAATCGTGGGAATGGACAATTTTCCACAAACAAGTCTTGAGCTGAAATAACACTTTCTTGTTCATTTACATGTACAGGTGCGAAGTATTGCTGAAAAAATTCGCTGCTAATCGGAATTCCCACGGTCGGCAGAAATCCTCCTAATGACTTTCTAATGACTTAAACCGAAACACCTGCCATCTTTTCCCGGTGTTGCATACAGCTAAACTCCCTCTTTTGCAGCTCCCATGGGAGTCTATGGAGGTTCCTGCATTTTTTGGTCCAAAGATAAGGCAAGGCCTATATTTTTCAGCAGCAGGAAATTTCAGTCACTGAATTCAGACACTTATGGGCTATATTTTTGGGGGGCGATATTTTTGCGTTGCTAAAAATTGTTTGCCTGAGTGAATACAATGGAAACCATCGGTTCTGATGGTCATGATATTACTGTGTGGCTAAAAGAATCAGGCCTTAAGTTGTACCAAAAATATTATGCAGCATGCATCATTTTGATGAAGTTGGTAGAATTAGTGGTGAATATAAAGGATGTGTTGTTCTTACAAGACAAATTGTGAATATGCGCCAATCATTACAGGACCTAAAATCTGGACCCACATCTGAAACGTTTTACTTCATACTGTTGCAAGAAAGAAGAAGTGAACCCTTTAGAATTATCGGCATTTCCCCACTGATGACTAATAAAATGTATCTGATAGTTATTCAAGTCACAATTATAGGCAAACACAATCTAACTAAACTAATGGCAAACAGACAGTTGCACCGTTCATGCCTTTTATTCAACTAAGGAAGCATCAACAGGGAGAAAAAGTAAGTGCACCCTTGAAATTAATAACTGGCAGATTTCCTATTAGCAGAAATCACCTACACCAATTTTTTCCTGTAGATGCAAATATGATTTGCACAACAACGAGGAGGAATTTTAACTATTTCTATTATTTCAGTTCATCAATTTTCCTGGGATGCTTTGTATTCACAGCACTCTATAGGTCCTGTCAAAACATCTTCATAGGGTTATTGTCAGGATTATGACTTGGTTAAGACAGATTGAGAACTCATAGTAGCCATGGAAAAAAATTACAAAGTGGTCTCATGATCACCGTGAGATTCCTGTGTTGATTGTTAGCAGGGCTCTCGCAGCAATGGCCTGGATCAGAGAAAACTCCCTATATGTGCAGTCAGTAGTGACCATGGCATCTAGGTGGTTACACAGAGAGCGGAGCTCCCTCTGCCCCCAATGACACTCTTCCCTGCCACAAATGCAATCACAGAATGCCGATGGGTATCCATAGCAGCCAGAAACCTAGCAAAAGCTTTCAGGCATACCACAGCAGTATGACTATTAGGCTGATCCTTCAGCACAGCCTAATAGATTGCTTTCTAGCTTTATGTCTCATTCAGACAGGTTGATAGTCATCTAAATGACTGCACGACTGCTGACGTCCCCGCTTAGGTCATCAGCACTCGTGTAGAGCATTTAGACAAGCAAAGTTTATTGCTGGATCAGGGGCTCCTCGCTCACTGCTTCACATTCTATGAGCAGGGAACATTTACACACAGCGAGATTCCTACAATCCAGTGATGGTTCTTATGCTGACTAGTAAGTATTAGGAAATTATAGTACCAGCGTTTCTGGTGGCACAATGCGCCACACAGCCATGCTGCATGGTACATCCATTATGATCCCTACACATCACGCAGACAGCTCTACTACATCCATCATGACCCCACACATCACACACACAGCACATGGCACACACAGCTCTGCTACATCATGATTCACACACACACACAGCTCTGCTACATGGTACATCCATTTTGATCCCCACACATTACACACACAGCTCCACTGCATTCATCTTAATTCCCACACATTACACACAGCAGATTACACACACAGCTCTGCTACATGGTACATTCATTATGATCCTCTCACATTACACACACAGCTCTACTGCATCCATCTTGATTCCCACACATTACACACACAGTACATTACACACACAGCACATTACACACACAGCTCTACACACTTCTACTACATCCATCTTGATTCCCACACATTACACACAGCACATTACGCACATTGCTTTACTACATGCCACACAAGTTCTACTACATCCATCTTGATTCCCATATATTACACACAGCACATTACACGCACATCTATGCTACATAGTACATCCATTATGATCCCCACACATCACTCACACAGCTCTACTACATCCATCCTGATCTGACACATCACACACACAGTGCATGACACACACCGCTCTGCTACATCCTAATTCACACACATCACACATACAGCTTTACTATATTCATCGTGATTCACAAATATGACACACAGTGCTACTACATCCATCCTGATTCACACACAGCACATGACACACACAGCTCTACTACATCTTGATTCACACACATCACACACACAACTATGCTACATCCACATTCATCCTGATTTCCACACATCACCAGACTCCTGGATGCAGTGATGAGCCCCTGGTCATGTGATTTCTGATTCCACCCACACAGAGCATCACATGATGGTGTCATCATCACAGGTCCTATATTACCAGGTTGGACAGCAGCAAAAACTAGCAATAACCCAAAAGGGTGAGGGTATCTCAACTCTAATAAGTCTGCCTGCCACTCAGAATAGGTTTTGGATCAAAAAACCGCAGCACAGCAATCCAGAAATAAATGACTAACGTTAGCCCTAAGGAACTTGAAAAAGACTATTTCTGGGTTGAAACGTTGTTTCTTTAGTTTTTATGGAGGAATAAATTTTAGCCTTTTATTTACATCCATAACTGCTGCCACTTAATCATTTATTTCCGGATTGTCATCACGGGTCATGGTAGTAGCTGCTGTTGGCTTATCCAGTATACAGTACTTTCTACCAAACTGCAGAATGGCTCCTCCCACAACAGTGATTTCACCACAGGTCCTTCAGCCCACCAGATTTCTGAGATTATGGTAGGTCGGTGTTAGGTCTGTTAGGACCACTGAGTTGCGTCTAAAATATCTATGTTTCTCTCTTAGTTGTATTCTCATTTTATTATTTTTGTCCTTTCCTTTTCAAGAGCCCTAATTGTGTTGTTCTTCTGTTGGTCAGGCTATGTGTTTTATATATGTTGTAGGACCTGCGATGACATTACCAGGGGGCAGAGTGATGATGTCACCAGGGGAGGAATACTGTAGAATACTGTAGAATACTCTGCTGGTCTTTGACTATTACACTTTTGGCTCTTTTTTACTTCTTTTTAGATTGCTTATTGAGTTCATGGAGTCATATTAACAGGAAGCCTATTCCCAGAGAAAGTAGCAATAGTCCTAAATGTTATCCATTTGTGGATAATTTGTCTGTTAATTGACATGCATCAAGGGCTTTAGCAATGCTTTTATAGCCTTTTCCAGCTTCACGTTCCTCTATTGCACATCATCTGAGATCTTCTTTGCATTAAAGTATAGTATAGAAACATATTTTTTTTAGAAGAACAGATTTCTCAGTAACCAGGCTTTGTGTGCCTTTATTTAATGGCAAAGCACTTGTGAAACACACAGTTTCATACTCAGTTTATTGAAACATTTTTTGCAAATTAGCCCTTGGAGAAGTCATTAACACAGGGGTTCACTTACTTTTCCTCCCTGCATTGTGGGTGATTATACACTTGCTCAATAAAAACATGAATGATACAATTGTTTGTGTGGTGTTAGTTTATTTAGATTGTGTTTCTCTGTAATTGTGAATTAGAAACAATTAGACCACATTTTATTAGCAATCAATGAAAAACTAGAAGTAATTCGAAAGGATTTACTTACTTTTTCTTACCTATATGTGGTCACAAAATAAAAAATATGTATATGCAGTGCAGGGACACTCTACTAGAGAAACTTGCCTTTTCATGATTGGAGCTTCCCTCAATAGAAACTAGAAATGTGATCTCGGAGGGCAGCATAAAATCAAGTGAGCAAGTTTCCCATGAATTCTTTTCAGTGTGAACCAATGGTTATCGATGCTAGACTAGTCCAGGCCAGTATTTGCAAAACTTCCAACCTTGTGGGGTTTTCTTGTACCAGTATTGAGAATATATTTATAATGGTGTAATCGAGGAAAAGCACCCAGCAAGAGCGGATCCTGTGGACATAAACAACTCGGCAACTCAAGTTGTCAACAATCATTCCGGCGAACTGGCAGTTCACAGTCAAGCAGCACTAACTGTGCTTAGCACGGATTGGCTGTAACAGCAGGCTACCAGGTTGAATGACATTGCTGTCTTAAAGAATCAGGAAGGTTAAACTGCAGTGAGCAAAAAAGTACAAAAATTGGATCTCTGAGCTGTGTAAAAATATCCCTTTGTCAACTGAATTCATATTTCTAATTCATCATTGTAACCATGCATGGGAACCAGGAGATCCTAATGATCAGATCAATGCCTCAAGCCAAGTCAATCATAACATAACTGAAAGAATGATTGCAGTATAAAAGTACAAGAATGTAAAATAATAAAAATAAGGTAAAAGCTTAAAAGTTTATGAGTGAAAAAACTCTAATATATAAAACGCTAAATCTGTTTGTTTGTGTCGCATACAAATCCAAAGTTCTCCGATTTGAGTGAAATTTTGCATAAGTGTTCTTCAGCACCAGGTACAAAAACTGGAGTAATTAAAAATCGAAAACTCACAGACATCCCCTGTATTTTTTGTTGCCAATAGCAACCAATCAGAACTCAGCTTTCATTTCTTATACTGCTAAGGTAAAATGAAAGCTGTGCTGTTATTGGTTACTATTTCTTATATGGGTGAGGTAAAATGAAAGCTGCGCTTTAATTGGTTGCTATGGGCAACATAGATTTTCTTTTGTACAGCTTTCATAAGAGTGTGGAGCTGGGCTCATTTTTGTGGCCCACTTTGTATATTCCAGGACTGCTATTCATAAGATAACCGTGCAACAAACGGGTATATTACCTAGAAAGGCTATAAACATGTACAAGATGCTTAGCTTGCCATCAGTAGCGAGCAAGTCTGAGAGATGGGAAGCTAAGATGCCAAAAACTACACCACCGATTTCTCTTGCATGGATGGACATAATAAAAAAATGTTATTGCTGTCCAAAATGAAAGGCAAGACTCCAGGGGGTAAAAGAGCATAAAAATTGGATGACAGAGCTCGGAAAAACATCTGCTGGTCAGATGAATCCAGATCTCTGTTGCACTGTGCTGATGTGAGGTCAAAATTTAGCACAATTTGGAAGGAAAGGGGTATGGATTTGATTCACAAAATCTATTCTTGTTGACATGACAAGGGTTACTTCCTTTAACTGCTTAGTGACGGAGCTTTTTTGCTTTTTTCCATTTTTGTTTTTTCCTACTCCCTTTTAAAAAATCGTAGCTCCTTAATTTATCCATCGACGTCGCTGTATGTGGGCTTGTTTTTTGCGGGATGAGTTGTATTTTTTAATGGCACTATTTATTGTACCATATAATTTACTGAAAAACTTTTTAAAAATTCTTAGCGGAGAGAAATGGAAAAAAAACGACATTCCACCATCTTTCGGTGCGTCCTGTTTCTACAGCACACAAATTGCAACAAAAACGACCTGATATTTTTATTCTATGGGTCAGTATGATTGCTACGATACCAAACTTGTATAGTATTTTTTTTGTTGTAGTACTTGTATTTTTTTTTTAAGATATTTAATTTTTTTCAATTATTTTCTGTGGTCATTTTGTGCGCGCAATACCTTTTTTATTTTTTCGTTGATGTAGTTGATCAAGGGCTCATTTTTTGCGGGATGTCCTGTAGTTTCTGATAGTATCAATTTGGAATACATACGACTTTTTGATCGCTTTTTATTGCGTTTTTTCTGGGAGACAGGGTAACTAAAAAAGTGTATTTCTGGCGTTCTTTATTTTTTTTTTCAGACGACGTTCACCGTGCGGGAAAAATAATGCACTACTTTGATAGATCAGACTTTTATGGACGTGGCGATATCAAATACATATTTTTATTTTATGATTTTGATTTTTTAATAATGGATATGGCAAAAGGGGGGTGATTTAAATTTTTATAACTTTTTTTTTTTTAACAATTAAAACAACGTTATTGATTATTTTTTTTACATTACTTTGAAGTCCCCCTGGGGGACTTTAAGATGCGATGCTTTGATCGCTCCTGCAGTATGACGTAATGCTACAGCATTACGTCATACTGCTTTTTTACAGGCAGTCTTTCAAGCCACCCTGTGTGGATGGCTTGATAGGCAGTCTGTTAAGGCAGCACTGGGGCCATTCATTAGGCCCCCAGCTGCCATGACACCTGCACGGATCCCCCGATCTCACCGCGGGGGGGGCTGTGCGGGACCCCCGAACAGCGTTCGGGGGATTTAAATGCCGCTGTCAGAATTGACAGGGTTAATAGCCGCGATCGGCCGAACGGCCAAGCGCAGCTATTGCCCGCTGGTGTCAGCTGTAATAAACAGCTGATGCCCGCGCTGTATGGAGGGAGATAGCGCAACAGCAGGTCGTAGTTTTGCGATAGGGCTGTCACTAAGGGGTTAAATAGTGGTCACACCAGCAGCACAAAAATACAACCCTTTAAGGGTAGGATTCAGTCAATAATACAGCAGCCACTGGGATCCAGACAACAATCCCTCTCAGTACTCAAAATAAAAATAAAGTGGCAGCATCCATTGGTGCAAAATTTAACTTGGTTTATTCTCCCATAATCAGATAAAAATGGCGACTTTTCGACCTACTGACAGGTCTTTATTGAGCTTCGGTGTACATAGATGTACAGTAAATGTAATAATGTGTATATTCACATCAGGGGCGTACCTAAAGGCTCAGGTGCTCGGGTGCATAAATTCAGATAGATGGATAGATGATAGATGGATAGATAGATATCATATATATATATATATATTACATAGATAGATAGATAGATAGATAGATAGATAGATGTTAGATAGATATGAGATAGATGTATATGAGATAGGAGATAGATAGATAGATAGATAGATAGATAGATAGATAGATAGATAGATAGATAGATAGATAGATATGAGATAGATAGTTAAATAGATAATAGGTAGATAGATAATGATAAATTGATAATAGATATGAGATAGCTATGAGATAGAATATAGATAGATACATTCATTGGTAGCTAGGAGATAGATAGATAGATAGATAGATAGATAGATAGATAGATAGATAGATAGATAGATAGATAGATAGATAGATAGATAGATAGATAGATACACATATATATGAACATACTCCTGGGTCAGGACCACTTCTCCTCCATGTGACAGCAGCAGCACAGGCAGATGCAGCAGCTTCCGTTAAGCAGGAGGCAGGGTTAGCACATGATCATATCCTCCCTATGCCCTGCCGGGCCATGTGACTGCCTCCCTTCTCCTCTTCCCCCCTGCTCTTCCCTGCTTCCTCTCAGGCTGGCCGTTCTGCCTGCCATGTGATTTGAGCCTTGTTGCAGACAGAACGGCCAGCCATTAATGCACTGTATGTGCATATGTGTATGGCGGAGGGTGGCCTCGGGGCCCCCTGAGCGCAGGATCCGAGTCGCCACAGCGACCCCAGTGACCCCTGACGCTACGTCTATGATTCATATATACAATACATGAGTGTTTTATTTAACTCTGTCAAAAAAAACCCTGCATTTAGGGCTCACACCACTTGGTTTTTCTTAACGCTGCAATATCGCTGCGTTTTTTTTAACGTGATTGTCAATGAGACTTTCTAATGTTAAAAACGCATTGCAAGTTGGTGCTTTACAATTTTCATGCGATGCGTTTTTAACATTAGAAAGTCCCATTGAAAATTGTGCAAAAAAAAAGCAGCGATATCGCGTGAAAAAAACGTGCAAGGGAAATGCAAGTCTGCAGGAGCCTTCATAATACTAAAACCACAGATAACAGAATAAGCACAGGCAACAGATTTACTTTTTTTCGCTCAGTTATTGGAGCTACATGAATATTTAGATTGATACTAGCCATATAATATCTATTACTAAATGTTATTTTACAGTGTTGGAAATAGAAAATTAAAACTTTTCATTCATTCACATTACAGACTGCCATTTTGGTCGCAAAGAATAGTAACAGTTTTGACAAATTATCACTTTCCCGCATTCTTTATCCAAGTGTCACACAACACAGATTTCATTATAGTTGTACTGCAGGTGGAACATGCAAAATCATTTCAACAAGGAAATAATGTCTGTATTTTATGGGTTATACTTGTATCTTAAGGAGCAGCCTTCCAACCTCTGATTCTCCAGTTTTTGGAAAACTACAACTTGTACCACTCTCTGTCATCCTCAATGAAGTCACTCAGTCATTTAACCCATCTACCAAGCATTACAAACCAACTGTTTGCTGCGCAGAGCAGGAAAAGTTCTGCCCTTTTACCTTATCACCAGCACACTCACAAGAGAAGTCAGGTATAAAGTCAAGTATAGTGGCCATGGAGGCTAGTCTCACTGACAACCAGATGCTGGAACGCATTAAAGCATATAACTGAAGGCCACTAGCATTTTACCAATAAGACATTGAAAGGACTTAAAACAGATGGGCGTGCTTTTGTCCCATTATGCGGACGCGAGTATCGTGGCCGCATAATGGGATGAAACTAAACCATTTATTTGAATGGCTTTGTTTTCACTAGCGGGATTCTTGCGCAGTAATAGTATGTGCAAAAAAAGATATGACGTGCTATATCTTTCTGGCATGTAGTAAATATTATATGCGAGAAAAATAGGGCAGGACCTATTTTCCAGTTGTTTTCTTTAAATTTGCACGCTATAGTGTCGAGTTTGAATAGTCCTAAAAAAAAACTCTGGTTCATGCACCGTAGCGGAAAGCGTAGTTGCACATACACCCATGTCTTTTTGCCCAAAGGGGATGAGAAAACACAAGACAGTTGTGTTTCCACTCAGCTTTAGAGCTTCTTCACATGGACATACATGGAACTACGCTCACCGCTATATCGCGAAATTGCGCATGAACTGTGTTTTTTTCTACCGGACTATTCAAACTCTGCGCTATAGTGAGTAACTTTGAAGAAAAAAAAGCAGGAGGATTGGTCCTAGCTCATCTTTCTCGCACATAGTGTTAACTAGGTGCAAGAAAGATAGGGCAAGTCCTATTGTTTCTCGTACATTTTATTACCGCCTGAGGATCCCGATAGTAAAAGCTAAACCATTGAAATCTGTTCAAGCCCTTGCTCTCAGGGCACAGTGGGATGAAAACTTTTAATGGCTATAGGAACTTGGTAAAAGTTTCACACAAGGGCTCGTTCAGATGAACATATTTTTTGCGCTGCTAGCAGCATACAGAATGAGCTTCTAATAGCAATCAATAGGTTCCTAGGGAAGTGTTCACATGGATCTTTATTAGGAGCACGAAACTGCATGCACCTAAGAAATATAGAACGTACGAGTGTAAATTTGCATGTCGGCTCCGAGGTCCGCGCAGAGATAGGACATGTTCCATCTTTGCTGCATGCTTTACCTAGGCTCCTATGGGAGCTGGAAAGCATGCACCACGCACCTTGGATCATGTGAATGGGCTGCTTCAGGGAGCCTGAAGCACCCCGCTCATGCAATCTTTACAGTGCTGTTAGCAGCTAGCTTTTCTCGCTGCTAACAGCCCTGACACTACGCTCGTCTGCATGAGCCCCTGCAGATAGTTAAAGCAACTTCTGAAGATCAATTTTTTTAAAGAACCACTTTTCAATTTTACAAGAACATTAGTTACAAGTGAAGCTAGTCGATGTCAGAAACATAAGCGTTAGAGGAATGCAGAGATAGCTGTTGCTTCTGGGCTCTGGTGTGTGAGGGAATCCAAAAGAAACTATGCCACAGAAGAAGCCGCCAGTATTATAACTGTCATATGACATGGTAGGTACAGGGCTGTTACAGGGGGCCAGGAGCTTCAAGTTACACCTCTAATCGAAGTCCAAAACTTTAGAGAAACAATTTCCTTAAGTGCTGTAAAAATAAATATAATTGTCTACAAAAAATAATGATTAAAAGAGTTTTTCAGGACAGAATAAAAAACATTTGATAGCCGTAGAACCATTTAAAATAAAGAAATGAGCATTGCTCTCCTCCTTCAGTGGCTCCACATCCAGTGCTAGATCCCCAGCCTTCACTGGTCTCAACTAGAAAACCACATGACTGTTCAGCGAATCACAGGCTTCAGCAGTCACATGCCATTCCTGACTTCTGAAGCCTGTGATTGGCAGAGTGGTCACATGCACAATGAGCAGCCCATAACCGTAACTGGCTGTGTATAAATTTGTACATGTCCTGTGCAGCGCATGCTTGGTTGGACATCATATACAAAGTGTCCCAAGAGTACTTGTTTTACTGTAACCATGTGAGCCTAAAAAACTTCTTTTATGACTCTGAAGAACTTATAGGCAGATGCCTGTACATAGAATTTGACTTTACATTAAATCGAAATGGCAAACAGAATTTGCACTGATGACATTGAATACATCTATACACTAATAGACATATTGTCCCGAAGCAAGCTGAAGACCACACAATAGCACCTGCTGCTCAAAGCTACTTCAGGAGCCATTGTTGTTTCTCATATTCCTTTGAAATAATCTGTTGCTGTAAAGCTTTGCGGGTGGCATGGATGACAAACAGACTGTCACATTGTTTACATTCCCCAGCTGTGGGAGCTCAGTTGCATTGCAGAAAGGAGCTAGAACTTTTTTTACCACTATCAATAAATAGGAAAGGCATAAAAAGGACACCCAGCTTGAACTTTTTTTCCATTGAGAATTCAAATAGAATCTCACATAATAGAAATAAATAGATATATGCAATATAAAAAATATAATAGAGAGAAGTCAGATAGATACTGCAGATAGACAAACGGATAATTCACAGATATGCTTCACTTCCAGAAGATATCCATTACAGTAAGGCTTATTCACCTATTTGCAATGTTTCAGCCGTATTACTGGACTATTTTCAAGCCCCGGTAAGATGGCTGAAACCATAGGGGATGCAGGGGATGTTGTTGCACCCGGCCCGGGACCCTTAGAGGGCCCATAAGGCCTATCTTCTCAACATAGTAAGCCTAGTAGTATGGATAAAGTATTATAGTTTGGGGGTCTTGTTACAGATTTTGCATTGGGTCCCCGAATCTTCGAGTTACACCTGTGACTGAAACATTGCATATAGGTGAATAATTCTTACTGAAATAAGATGCTGGCACCCTGCTTCTTCAGTTCACTATACACAGTGCTGGTCACTTTTTGCTTAAATAGATTATATAAATGTTATGCTTTTATGTAGTGTAGGCATGCATTATAGACTAGTCTCTAACCAAGGCCCCTCTACGCACAGGGGAGAGGTGCCATCACCTGTGATAGAGTCCCATTATCTGGAGGGGGCACTAAAATAGTTGGCTTGCCTAGTAGTTAGACAAGGAACTCAATGGTTAATCCCATTAATCACAGTGGCATACTCTACTATATCCCTGCCTGTATCAATGGGCTAAAAAAATAGTAGAAGGTATCAAGAACAAAACGTATCAGAAAAAATTAAAGGGGTATGCCAGACTTTTTTCACTGATGACTTATCCCACAGATAGATCATCAATTGTTGATGGACAGGGTCTGCCACTTGGGATCCCCCTCCATCAGCTGATTGTCTTACCCTCTGGCAGTCCAACAGGCAGGATATGTGCCATCAGTGGTCAGAGGAAGTCAGGGCAGCACCGGCTTTATTCCCATTGAAATCAATGGGAACACCACACTGTCCTGATACTTCCGGTTCAGGGACGTGGTCAGAACATCCCATCTTGTCCTCGGTAAAAAGTATCGGTATAGCTACTTATTTTATTGGGAATGAAGCCGGAGCTGCCTCCGACCAGTAATGACACATCTCCTGTTCACTGAACTGGTAGAAGTTAGGATGATCAACTGATGGACAGGGGTCTTGCATGGTAGGGGTAGGTCATCAGTGAAAAAAGGCTGGAATACACCTTTAAATAACTTTATTTGTATAGCCTGGAGGAGAGAAGGGAGAGGGGAAACATGATCAAAACATTAAATATGGTAAAGGTATAAAAATTAATTTTCTATGGTACTATAATCTTTGTAATCAGTGCAGGAAGTAAAGAGGAAGCTAAGCAAATGCCAGAATACAGAAGAATGATGGAGCCTGAAGAGGTACCTCACTACTGGGCTCTTCAGTGCATTAGATTACTAGAAAATGGGCATTAACCCAATTAACTACCCTAGACCATCAGGCAAGACAGAAATAGCCTTTCCAATACCCTGGACCTTTGAGATATCTCAGAAACGGCCTTGACATTCGCACCCAACTACTAGTGCAAAAACATTGTGGATGACATAACCTGGATTGTTTCTGCTTTGCATGCTGGTATTGCCCTTGACTTGAATGTTGTGGATGATCTGCCTCATAACTCCATTTGCTCCTGTCTTCTTATTTTGTAATTAACAGTGTTGCTGACTCCTTACTTGCCTAGCTATGATTCTGTCCTCCATCTCCAACTTGACCTCAATTAAAGTGGATGACTAGGCTAGACAACCACATTTCTATCCTTCTGCCACCAGCAAATACTTGCTCTATCAAGTACCTTGGCTTCTTTCTTTTTATCTATAGAATAAAATGCTGGAGGACAACCTTAACTAAAGTCTTGGGGCTAGTAGAGTACCAAAATTCAAACTGAGTCCCAGGAGAGGGGGTCCAGTAAATAATTGATGCCATCCATTTTGGATCTCGGTACCACTGGGACTGAGGTTTGCAGTAACCATGCGGGATATATCATAAAATATACAGTCTATAAAAATGTCAGTAAACACACGGATATACTGTATATACAATAGCTTTATAGAATGTGTCGTTTCTTTCCGTTTTCAGTGGAGACATCTACATCTGTAATGGATTTTTATATGTTTATGCCCACTTCAAATTAAAGAACCATTTGTGCTTTATTATATCAAAAAGGACTCCAATGTCTTTTAATAAGCAGGTCTTTAATCCGAGAATTGTGTTTGAGATTAACCTTGCAGATGATTACATGTATTTATAGAGGACCCTGCTTTCAAACACTTTAGCTGAGATGATATTATTCAGTAATAATTTGTCACTTGCACACTAAGCATTCTGCTCCTGCAGACATGCAAAGAATCAATCATGACTAGGAATAAAATCATAAATCTTCTTTACTCCAGTCTATTTTCCAGATAGATATTGGACGGTATTAAATCAAGTGGCTGCATACACCCAAATCAAATCCACACATTGGACGTAGGCATTATTCACGTATGAAAGGCTCATATTTTCATATTTTTTTCCAGAATTTTTTCTACATTATTTTATATCTCCTGACGATCATGCCAGATATCAGCGATTAAACAGTGTTAATTGATTAAGATTGATACATACTCATTAGCATCTCACAATATATATGTTGTATAAAGGGTACACTGTGGACAGCACTATATGACGAATGCCACTGAATGGAGGTCACACTGGATTGGTCTGGCATTGTAGAAGGAACAATAAGGCCGACACTAGATAGTGTCTAGCATTTTTGGGACCTTTATGGCTGATACTGCTTAAGGAGTTGGGATATGATATCCCATATAGCTACTGTGCAAATCTTTTAGGCAGGTACGGGGAAAAATGCAGCTAAGTAAGAATGCATTCGAAATAGAAATGTTAATAGGTTTTTTTGGTCAACAGAACAGAAGGCAGTGTGTTGAGTGAAGGGCTGGAGAGCAGTACAATAATCAGTGTCTGCAGGCAGCAGTGAAGCATGCTGGAGAGTGGTACAATAATCAGTGTCTGCAGGCAGCAGTGAAGCATGGTGCAGAGTAGTACAATAATAAGTGTCTGCAGACCGCAGTGAGGCATGGTGGAGAGTTGTACAATAATGAGTGTCTGCAGGCAGCAGTAAAGCATGATGGAAAGCGGTATAATAATGAGTGTCTGCAGGCAGCAGTGAAGCATGGTTATGAGCGGTACAATAATGAGTGTCTGCAGGCTGCAGTGAAGCATGGTGGAGAGCGGTACAATAATAAGTGTCTGCAGACAGCAGTGAAGAATGGTGGAGAGCCGTACAATAATGAGTGTTTGCAGGCAGCAGTGAAGCATGGTGGAGAGCGGTACAATAATACGTGTCTACAGGCAGTAGTGAAGCATGGTGGAGAGCGGTACAATATTGAGTGTCTGCAGGCAGCAGTGAAGCATGGTGGAGAGCTGTACAATAATGAGTATCTACAGGCAGCAGTGAAGCATCGTGGAGAGCGGTACAATAATAAGTGTCTACAGGCAGTAGTGAAGCATGGTGGAGAGCGGTCAATATAGAGTGTCTGTAGGCAGCAGTGAAGCATGGTGGAGAGCTGTACAATAATGAGTATCTGCAGGCAGCAGTGAAGCATGCTGGAGAGTGGTACAATAATGAGTGTCTGCAGGCAACAGTGAAGCATGGTGGAGGCTCCTAGCAAGTTTGGGGCTGCACTTCAGGAAAGGGAGTTGGAGATTTGGTCAGGATTATTCATATTCTAAATGCTGAGAAATATAGGCAGATATTTATTCATTACGCAATACCACCAGGGAAGCATCTGATTGGCTCCAGATTTATTCTGCAGCAGGACAATGACCATAAACATGCAGCCAATGTCACTAAGAACTATCTTCAACATAAAGAACAAGGAGTCCTGAAGTGATGATATGGCCCCCCAAAGCCCTGATCTCACCATCATCCAGTCTGTCTGGGATTACATGAAGAGACACAAGGATCTGAGCAAGCCTACATCTGAAAAAAAAGTCTGAGTTTAGTTCTCCAAGATGTTTGGAACAACCTCCCTGCCGAGTTCCTTCCAAAACTGTGTGCAAGTGTACCAAGAAGAACTGATGCTGTTTTGAAGGGAAAAGGCGGTCACACCAGATACTGTTATGACTTAGATTTCTCCTTTGCTCATTCACTTCACATTTTGTTAACTGACAAAAATAAACTATTAGCACTATTTGTGAAAGCATTCTTACTTTATAGCTTTTTTTCCACACTTGCCTAAAAGTTTTGCACAGTACTGTATATAATTTATACTTTTCATGGATAACAAACTGAAATGTTCCCTAGTTTACTCATGATTTATATATCTGCCTTCAGCTTACTCCTTCTACCTAAGTCATCCTTGACGAAACCACAACTTCGTCCCATTGACTTCACTGAGAAAAATTGAAAATTGACTGTGGTTTTTAAATGTGGTTTTCAATGCCACATATTAACCATTTAAGGCTGGGTTCACACCTGCCCTAAGAGTCCCACTTGGTTTTCAATTTTCCCACTTCATTATGGGAGCAGGAAAACATAATCCCTGCCCAAATTGATATTTTCTATAAATAGCATTTAATGGAGCCCATTAATTAGAATTGGGTCTGTCTAGCTTCTGTTGGCTGTTTGGCATTTTCCAGAATGAAATAGCACAGCATGCTGTATTATTTGTCTGTTATTTGACATAGTCTGTGACACAGATGTGAACTCAGACTAGTGATTGTGGATTTCCGTAGAAGCAGTATAAAAGTATACATTGTACCATGCAAACTATGCAAATGTATTCATACGACAGTGTGTATGCATAATAGACAAACTGAACAGAATGAGCAGAGTTCCGCTGGCATAGTTGTACACTAGACATGTGATTATAATGTTTAAAATAGATGTTAAAGGAGTTTTGTCATTAAAAAATAAAAATTCAATACTTACCTATTCCTCCCCCATCAGTCTTCTTATGACATTTTCTCCTTACCTATTTTCTCCTGGCTCCTCCAGTCCCCCGGGTCATCTCACCTTCAGCCGGCTGGATCCTCTTCTTCCTGTTTTGGAGCATCCATTAGCTGCAGTTAACTTTCTGCAGGGCAAGGAATACTACGAGTGACTTAGTGTGCACTGCCTAGCAGGGAATGCCGAAACATCGTCAGCCTGCTTTAGCGCGCGTGTGCAATATCTCGCTGCTAGTGTTTCATATAGTATATGAAACACTAGTGGTAAGACATTGTGCATGCGCAGTCGCGCTAAAGCAGGCTGCTGAGAATTCAGCATTCCCTGCTAGGCGGTGAACACTAAGTTACTCGTAGCCTTCACTGCCCTGCAGGAAGCAGAATGCTGGCAATGAACGCTTCGTCACAGGGAGAAGAGGATATGGCTAGCTGGAGGTGACATGACCTGGGGGGTACTGGAGGGGTCAGGAGAAGATCAGGTAGGAGAAGATCTAGTAAGAAGGCTGCCTGGGGAGAAATAGGTAAGTATAGAATTTTTTTTAGGACAAAACCCCTTTAAGTCTCCCTCACTAGACATACTGTAAACTTCTGCATTGACATCTAATATGTACTGGAGGAAGGGGAGAGAGAGAGAGGCTAGGAGAAAGAGACTGTCAAAGGTCGGGTGGAGCTGTCTGAAGTCATTGCATTATTATTTATCATGACTACCAATATAATTGTGCTAGGAGCCAGTACAATTACCTTCCTAGAGAAATGTCAGGGCTGAATTTAACTATTCAGACCCTGACATTTTACCAATGCCCCCCAACCATCACCCCTCACACAATACACACCCAGAGTGCCAATTCAATTTTCTTTCTTCTTCCTCTTGAAATATGCCTTTTGTGATTTGGCCTTTATAAATCCCCAAGGTCTCCCAACAAAATAATGACTATTGTGGTAGTGGATTATACTGCTATTACAGCCATATGGACGTATAAAGGAGTTACTCCACTTTACAATACCTGCAGCATGCTGTCACTTTATATTGTGGTAGTTGACTGTCTGTAAGCGCTACTACTTGAACCTCAAATTAAATTTCATGGAATGCAGAAAGGAATTTTGAACTTTATATATCCAAGCCTAATAATATGCTTTTCTAACTTTTGTATTTTATCAGTTATTTTATGTTAAAACTTTAGAACATCCAAAAAGTTTAAATTATGAGATGAAAAACAAAGGTTTAAACCACAGCGTTCTCATTTTTTGATAGCTGGCATTGTCCTCTTAGCGATACATATGCCAACTTACTTTTTATACATTGAAACATTTGCCTTCCATGTAAACAGAAACATAAAGTATCACTATGAAACATGTCATGCTTAATCCTTCTTGCTGCTCCCAACTGGGTCAGAAGAAAAGACATAAAGCAAATAGCATAAGGGAATGAAAATCTACTCTTTCACTTCCAATGCATCACAGACTCCTGTGACAGAGAGAAAAGATAAACATCCCTGGCGCCCTCATGACATGCAATATCTCACAATCCTGTGACATCTGGGCAAAGTAAATGCATACACGAATCCAAAAGAGGTAAACAAGGCTTTTTAGACTAAATGATGTTGAAAAACATGAACATTTTATATTCTACTTCTGAATTGACATAAACAACAAGGATAAACTCAACGCAGAAAGTTAAGATAACACGTCAAAAGCTACTATATAACTGAATGGCAATAACGTTTTAAAGGGAATTGTGGGCCTATGAGCCACATAAACGAAACTTATGGGCTCACATAGGCTGATGCTCTGAGAATGGGGATGTTACACTTATACTTACATTCTCCACCATACTTTTGCTATCCACTGTAAAGGCTGTGGCTACATGCATCCCAGGGGCTAAATGTCTCTTACAAGTCTCCTCACACAGCTTTTAGGTGCTTTCCTTAAGGAGAAATGATACCACATGTACAGGTCTCTCACTAGCCAAGCCAGAAACCTACTGCACACTGATGAGGGGCAAAAACATTTGACGTTGGCTCACAATTCCCAGTCATTTTTACAAGGCCTGTTTAAAAAATCTAACATTGACTTGCAAGAATGTTGCCTTCCAATAGGTGTCGCTGCAGAGGTATTGTTCCATCTTCACAGTTGCAGGGGCTAAATGGGCATGCGCTCCTAGTTTTCTCATTAGGAGTGTGTGCATATGTTATAGGATACATGCAGTCGTGGCTTTGGAAGTGGACAGTTGGGGAATGATGTGTAAGATAAGTATCACATCCCTAGACTTAGCACATCAGCTTCTATTAGTCAATGACTTTAGTTTTGGGGGCTCATAGGAGCCAACAGATTCACTTTAATAGCAAAAGAAGGATCAGGAATGACAATGGTTAGTAAATAGTATGAAAAGGAGTAGGGAAAGCTATCCACATTTTTAGTTGCATGTTAAAGTTATTCATAGCAGGAACAAAGAGCAAGATAATTGGTAGGGCAATAGGTGAGGGGAATGGAAAAGTTACTTCCTGAAACTTAGGGAAAGTGTCATGTCCATTAGCATTAAATTAGTAAGACTGCATAGAATGCTATCTGTTCAAAGGAAAATGTTATAATTCCAATATTTAACATGGTAAAAGTCAGTAATGCTGCTAATGACCAGAAGTGATGGCTAAATGGTGTGTGTTTACCCAGATGACTTTTACATATATGTTAGAGTTAATTAGCGAGGAAGAGTAACATAGAGTTTGCAAGAGACGTGTTATAAATGCTGGTGCTATTAGGAAAATGTATTTAATGAAAAACATTTTTTATGCAAATGCCATAACATAATAGTATAGGTGCCGCAGAGATAGATAGTCTTACTTAACTATGGAGGGTAATGGTATATTATAACTGTGTATTGGACAACTAATAGTTATATGCTTACTAGTAATTATTAGGAAATTATAGTTCCAGTGTTTCTGGTGGTGCAATGTGCCACACAGCTCTGCTACATGCACACCACACACACGCAGCACTAATACATACATTGCTCATCCCATACAACAGGGATCAGAAGCAGCACAGCAGTAAAGATGAAGGACCTGTGATGACGCCAATGTCATGCTCCGCTCCTGATCACATGATGGTGACGTCATCAACGGTCCTGCATCCTTGTGCAGATTACGGGCTACTACAAACCCCCTGTGGCCTCTGCTGCTATGGAATACTAACGAAAACCTAGCCAGACAGCATCCGTGTCCATACACGATCCGTTATGATGTCACAGTCATGTGACCAGGGGTGGAGCATGTAAGTCACTCACATACCCACTCACGCACAGACGGACAGGTCATCATTAATAGTTTGATACAGTTTATGCTTAAAGGGATTTTCACATCTTGGCTTTTCATAACCGAGATGGGAAACTGCTGCTATATTTATTGGCCCCTCGGTCAGTAACTAAACATACAGCCAAGCGCTTCAGCTTAGCACTGTTTTCGTAGCTCTCTTTGAAGAGAATCATAGCTATGGAAACAATAGAGTACAGTGTGCTATGCTATTTCTAAACTTCTCATTCACTTCAATATGAGTTATGCAAACAGCTCTGGGCTGAAACACTTTGCTGTTTCCAACAGGTGGTCGGAAACAGAGGGACGGGTTTTCTCATCATGGCCATAAAAAGCTGAGATGGGAATACCCCTTTAACTGTGCAGCTAAATAATTGTAATAGTCTCTGTTATAGCCCATGCAGACAGGTGAGTATGAAGCCTTGAATCCAAACCTGGTGATCTTTGGAAAGTATGAAGCACCAGGTTCCTGTGCTGTATGGGGCTTGTGTGTCAGTGAATTAATCAGAAGACATATTGTGCTCGCAAGCTGCTGCCAAGTGAGGTATAAAAGATTGGATGGGATACTCCAGTTGTGGTGTCAAGCTGGTGAGGAGTGCAAATTAGCATGAGCTGGTAGTGCAAGGCTGGCATGGTTGAGCCTAGTGCCTAGTGAAAACCTTGGCTGCCTGTGTCAAGAGGTTAGGAACAGCTGAATTATGTGAGCTGTGCATTAAACGGGGTTGTCCCGCGCCGAAACGGTTTTTTTTTTTTTCAACCCCCTCCCCCCCCCCGTTCGGCGCGAGATAACCCCGATGCAGGGGTTAAAAAAGAACACCGGAGAGTGCTTACCTGAATCCCCGCGCTCCGGTGACTTCTTACTTACCTGCTGAAGATGGCCGCCGGGATCTTCTCTCTCCGTGGACCGCAGGGCTTCTGTGCGGTCCATTGCCGATTCCAGCCTCCTGATTGGCTGGAATCGGCACGTGACGGGGCGGAGCTACACGGAGCTACACGGAGCCCCATTGAGAACAGAAGAAGACCCGGACTGCGCAAGCGCGGCTAATTTGGCCATTAGACGGCGAAAATTAGTCGGCTCCATGGGAACGAGGACGCTAGCAACGGAGCAGGTAAGTGAAAAACTTCTTATAACTTCTGTATGGCTCATAATTAATGCACAATGTACATTACAAAGTGCATTAATATGGCCATACAGAAGTGTATAGACCCACTTGCTGCCGCGGGACAACCCCTTTAATTCCATGAAGCCTCCTATCTGAAAGATTGGCCAGACAGGTGGACTGTAGAAGCTGTGGTAGCTCGGGTCATATCCCACTGTTTTACTGAATGCAAAGAAGCCTGTAACAAAAGGATTGAAAGGTTGAATGCCCACGAACGGATTTCTATCGCGTTTCCTGCAGTGTAAATCCACTGCTATTAGGTTGTATTGAACCTAATAGCTATCTGCCTGCCGATGCTCACATGCAGAATTCTACCACGGATTTATGCCATGGGAGGTCTCCATTAGTATAGCATTAATAAAGACCGCGGAAATCTGTGCAGAGATTGCCATTATCACTCGCAGGCACTTCTTTGTTTAATATCGCAGTACTCCAGCGGCGTAAATCCGCGGGCATACCCCGCGATGCTCATGGGCATGAGCCCTAAGTGTTAACCACTATACAACGTGCTGAAAGTCCATGTAGCCACAAGAGACCAGACTTATTATAAGAGACTAGTAATTATTAGGAAATTATAGTACCAGTGTTTTTGGTGGCGCAATGCGCCACACAGCTATGCTACATGGTACATTTATTATGATCCCCACACATCACACACACAACTCTGACAGATCCATCCTGATTCACACACATCACACACACAGCTGTGGTACCACCATGCTGAATTCCAAGATTCACCAGCTCAGCAGACTCCTGGATACAGTGATCAGACCCTGGTCATGTGATCCCTGAATTCACCCACACATGTGATCACATGACAGTGATGTCATCACAGGTCCTGGTGGCTGCTGTCAGCTGCTCCCACAATTGTGACATCACAGCAAGTCCTTCAGCCTACTAGATTTCTTTTACCAAACTGCATAATGGCTCCTCCCACAGCAGTGATGCCACCGCAGGTCCTTCAGCCGACCAGATCTCTGTGGTGGTGGTAGGTTGGTGTCTTCTGTCAGGACAGCTGAGTTGTGTCTGAGATAATAATAGTTTAGTTGTATTCTCATTTTCTTATTTTTGTCCCCCCCTTTCAAGAGCCCTAACATTATTGTTATTCTGTCGGTCTGGCTCTGTGTTTTATATATGTTGTAGTACCTGCGGAGCATGAGAAGCACACACATACATACATACACACTCTTGATCAACTGGTCGTTGGTAGTTTGACAGTGCGTAACTAAAGTGGTCTAAAGTGTAACTAAGGGCCTACTCGTCCAAAAAGATTCGGAGGCCGGCGGGGGTGGACGGTGAGTTGCAGGAGTGAGCATGGGGGAGCGGGGGGGGGGGGAGAGGTGCCCCCCCCTGTTCCACCCGCTCTCCCCTGCAGCCCCCCACCGGCCCCCGAATCTTTTCGCACAAGCAGGAGTGTACTCGAAAATGCCCATAGTCGCTCAAGTAATTTCCCTTAACGAGTACGCTTGCTCATCTCTAGTTTGCTTATATTTCCAAAAATATTTTTTCTATCTTCACTATGCGCGATAAGCAACACAATATTTTCATTGTCTGGGTCACTATGAATGCAGTAATGCCTATAAGGTGTTGTTTTTTGAAATCTTTATAGGAGGGAGTTTTTTATCCATTTAAAAAGAGTTTTGTGGGGAGAAAGGTATTTTTTCTCTTAAACTGGATTTTATATATTTCAACTAAGTTGTATTGAACTTTTTTGGATGCTATTTTTTAGTCCCTCAAGGGACTTGAAGATACGATTGTTTGATTGCTAGGATAATACACTGCATTACTCATGTAGTGCATTCTACTAAGCCTAAGACATCAGACACTAGACACTGCTGGAGGCGGGATCTAACAAGCTGAGTTACATAGCAGACATGGAGGTCTTTGTCAGGATCCCGGTTGCCATGGTAACCCATTAGTACCTTGCAATCACACTGCAGGGCATTAACGGGTAATAGCAGGATCCCCTTCCCTCTGTCATCTGCTTGCATGCTGCAGTTGCTTTTGATTGTGGCATGTAAGGGATTAAGCTGCCAGGATCTGAGGTTTCTCCATTCCTGACTGTTAGAGCAGGAGCCTGGCTGTCAGTAGTCAGCCAAGCATCTGCATTAAAAAGATGTATGTGCAGGTTTAAAGTTCATAAGTAAGGTTAGTAAAAAAGCATATTGGCCATCACTAAG
Source organism: Eleutherodactylus coqui (assembly GCF_035609145.1). Classification (NCBI taxonomy): domain Eukaryota; kingdom Metazoa; phylum Chordata; class Amphibia; order Anura; family Eleutherodactylidae; genus Eleutherodactylus; species Eleutherodactylus coqui. The sequence continues at coordinate 185,702,533 of NC_089840.1, read as the reverse complement.
GGGTTAAAATGAAATAGACTATATGATAATACCATTACTGTACATATATTTACTATTGCTTTGTGGCCGATATACAAGTTAAATCCGTAAACCAGAAATGCATAAAATTGTGTTGTGATTTATGATGTCTGTGTGAATGTGTCCCAGTAATTGTTAATGTAAAACCTTTCCATGTAAGCCTGTTAAGCATGAAGCTGGGGCAAGAATGGGCTGTACAACAAAGGGCACACTAATCTACATTGTCACATTCAGCTTTATTTTTCTGCATTTGTCTGTCCTTTGCTAAGCTGAGTCATTGTTTGTCATGCATTATGTCCAATCCTCAACTCAATACCAGGATTTGCAACATCACTGCGGATGTTTAGATGGCTTAAGGGAAGTGGTAATCTGAAGTACATGGGAGGGGGGGGGGGGGGGACACTGCAGCAGTCCATGGATAATACATGTAGCATAAAGTCTTTACTGTGTGGCACACACAAACCATTCATTATTTGCTTTGCACATCATTATAGTATAAGGAGTTACGCCTTTCCAAATATCTATCTATAAATTATACTTGTTCTTATATATTTATTCAGCAATAATTACAATATATACTCCACTCAGTCACAACATAAAAAACATCTGCCTAATATTGTGTAGGTCCCTCTCGTACCAGCAAAACAATTCTGACACATCAAGGCGTGGACTCTACATAGACCTCTACGAATAATCAATGCTAAGCAGCTGCTGTTGGTCAGAAACACTATTTTTTCTGCTTAGAGAGAGCACCTGGAAGGTGAGATAGGAGACTTATAAGGCCATTCATGCTCTTATGTGTGATATGCAAATAAGGTTGATAGAACAATACCTTTGCAGTGCCACCTATTGGAAGGCAGCATTCCTACAAGTCAATATTAGACTCTTTATACAAGCCTTGTAACAATGACTGGGAATTGAAAGCCAAGACAGGCTGTTTGGGGGTGTTTGCCCCTCATCAGTGTGTAGTAGGTTTCTGGCTGTGCTACCGAGAGGCCTGTGTTGTGGGTCAGAAATGCTATTTTTTTCTCCTTAGGGAGAGCACCTAGAAGGTGAGTGAGGAGAGTTATAAAGCCATTCATGCACATCTGGGTAATATGCCAGAAACCTACTACACACCAATGAGGGGCAAGCATCCCGAAACAACTGTCTGTGTATGGATCCTGGCTTGGCTTTCAATTCCCAGGCATTGTTATAAGGCTTGTATAAAGAGCCTAACATTGCAGGAATGCTGTCTTCCAATAGGTGGCACTGCAGAGATATTGTTCCGTCTCTTTTATTTGCATATTACCTAGAGGAGCATAAATGGCCTCATAAGTCCCCCCCCCCCCCCCCCCCCAGCCATAGTTGTGTTTGCAGCTTTTTGGGCTCCTCCTTGCAGATAAAAGGCGGCTGGCATATAGGCCCATAGTAGGATTAATAGTGCACATGGACTGATGCCTTGTTGCTATGCACCCTAGATGTTTGATGCTCAAGTGAAACTAACTGGACATTCATGTGGTCTTTATGTGTTATGCCAATGCATTATCATTGTAGGTAATGGGGACAATTACCTTAGAGGGGTGTTATAGTCAGTGATGTTTTGAAGTGCACCATAAGCCTCCTAACACTTTTTGTGAATCTCTTGGGCTATCAATGCACCAAAGCTGAAATGTACAGACATTGCAGCTCAGAACTAAATGAATTTTGTCAAGAGGCATTTGGCCCGGCCAGTGTTTGCCATTGAAATGGCAAACGTCCTTGGATCCTGCCGAGTCCTTGTAGACTGCCTCCAGTGCCTTATTCCTGAACAGACAGCTGTGTTACTTGAGTCTGCTTGGGAGAGTGTTCTGTGACTAGGGAAGACCCTGTGCTTCCAATGAGAGGTTTATAACCACTCCCAGTTGGTTTTTGTAAGCAGACGGGAAAAATCATTGTCAAGCTTGCTTGTAAGTGTAACCAAAGACCAGAGATTGAGCCAGTGTCAAGCCCGCAGTGACCCTGCATTCACCAAGTGCTGTAATTTGTCCTGTAATCTTAACAGAGATTATAGTCGCCAAGCTGTATGCCTGTTAGAGATTGCAACTGCCAAGCTACATGCCACTGTTTGTAACTATTATGCTTTGTGCCTCAAGCAAAGTAAATTCTATTTCACTGAACTAAGGTCAGTCTCTCTCCCATACTGCATCCGCCATCCTTGCGCTACTGTGTCAGTGTTAAAGGCTAAGAAAGGTATTGTTTCTCCTTAAGGAGAGCACCTAGAAAGTATGTGAGGAGACTTATAAGACCATCCATGCTCCTCTGGAAGGCAGCATTCCTGCAAGTCAATGTCAGACTTTTTAAACATGCCTTATAACAATGACTGGGAATTGTAAGCCAAAGCCAGAGTAACCATGCACTGACAGCTGTTTCAGAGTGATTGCCTTTTATCAGTGTGCAGTAGGTTTCTGGCTTGGTTAGTGAGAGGTCTATAGACATGAGTCAGGAAGGGTATCATTTCTCCTTAGGAAAAGCACCTAGAAGGTGAGTGGCAAAATGTGGTGGCCTGGACAGCGCCTCTATATATCGTGACCTGATCAACCTATAATGCTTCACAGATGGTGATAGTTGAAGCAGTCGGAGTGGTGTGGAAAGAGGAAACCCTGTCCCTTTGCTGGGACATCAGATCAAAGCATGCATGGAATAAAGGCTGGGGAGCCAGGTGGGCCCCCAGGACAAATAACAGTGGAAATGGAAAGAAAGAAAAATTCCTGCACTCAGGGTAACCACAGGAGGCAACACCTTGTCAAATTAGGTCTTTTCACCTCATTTCATGAGTTATTGCACTTGACCATACTCAGGTATGGCCTTTTTATATACGTTCCCTCCTGAGGTTACCTTGAGCACAGGATTTTTTCTTTCTTTCCACTTCTACTGTTAGAAGGTGAGTGAGGAGACTTATAAGGCCATCCATGCTCCTCTTGGAACTATGCAATTGGGCAACACACTAAAACTGACCTGCCTACATGTCAATGTAGACAGTTTCTCACTGTGCTTCCTTAGACCAATTTTGGTAGGTACTAATAACTGCATACCTGAACCTGCCATTTTGGATATACTCTGCTGGAATCAACTAGTCACTATATTTTAGTCCTTGTCAAAGTTGCTCCTACTTACACTTATCCATTTTCCCTGTGGACACATTTACTTCAAGAACTGACTGTTCACTTGTTACCTAATATATCCCACTTGTTAAAAGGTACATAATTACGAGGTAATCAATACATCAATGTCATTCACTCTACCTGTCAGTGATAATAATGATATAACTGATAGGTCTATGTGTGTTATAGATACACGGCATATATATGTTTATACATTATTTACACTAAGTTATTGATACTTACTTATAAATTAAGATTCAAGGCAAGATTTCGCTTCTGTTTCATTTGCATTGTAACTATATCTACTTCCACAAAAAGTCCAAGTGCCTCCATCGTGCTTGACGTACGCTAGACAGAGATACATGCCCCAAGTGTCCCTGAGAACTGTAGTCAAATGTCAAACTTCTATCTCCTATAAAAACTGGTTAAGTATATCCATTGCCTCCTGTCATTTGGCCTATATCTTTTAAAATATTTTACAAATCATTTTAACACTCTTACTAATTCTATCCATGTTCTGCATTTGACTTTAGCTGTTAACATTCTGCAAAATTGTACTTATGTAATTCAATTTCCTTTGAATCTGCATAGCCTCAAACACTAACACAAACTTATAGAAAGTACTCTAGTAGCAGATAATGGCATACAACTGAGATAGACTCTGACACCTATGGGGTCATGGATGTAGAGGGCAGTACTTCAATTTGGACTCATAAATTACCCTATGGTCCTTGAAAATGAGCATCATGTCTTTCCTCATGGGATACAATATTAAAAAAGGGGAAGGTAACCAGAGGAGGGTGATTAATACCTGCCTTAGTTTTTGATAAAGGATAAGAAGACACATGGGTTAACAAGCTTGGTATCTTCTGTTCAAGCATGGAGATGTGGTGTTGGGAGCCTTTGGTTTTGGTCACAGTTATAACTTCAATTGGGTGTTAGGTTAATGAACTGTCATTTAACCCCTTAAGGACCAAGCGTGGTAAATATACAGCTCTTGGTCCTGGGCTTTAATCCCAGTTGATAGCAGACGTACATTGCGGGAATAAAGCCTCTGCTCCTACAATCAGGTAGGAGCAGCTCAGGTCCTCATAAGTCAGACACAGCTGAGAATCCAGAGGAGAAGGGAGGAGTGTTTTTTAGACGCTTCTGCCTTCTCCTTTCCATGCTACATAGCGCTCAACAAGTCCTATGTACTAAAGAGGGAAAAGTGGAAGTTTTACATGCAGTATGCAACCCGGCGATCATGTGACTGCCGGGTGTCCTCTGTTACAGCAGAGCTGCAGGGCCCTATCAGACCCTGATCATCTCTATTAGTGATTATTGTCACTACAGGAGGATGTTTTTTTCTGTAATTGGAGCTCCTATGGATAGCGCAGCTATAGTGGAAAAGTATGAAATTAAAAAAAAACACTGGGAATGACCCCTAGAGGTCGTATATAATGTCATGGAAGACATAGATGTAAAGAAAAAGTTACAAAAATAAGTTAAAAAATTTACAAATTAAAATAAAAATATATACATAAAAAAGAAAAAGACCACCGCCACCGCCAACCAAAAACTTTGTCATCTGTGCCCTGTGATCCAAAAAACCAAAGCAAAATGAGAAACCCATTCCTGTACTTTATTTCAGCGTACATATACTAATTTTAAAAATAAACAACTAAGAAAATTTTTTTTGTAGCTTTTAGCCCCCAATAAAACTAAAAACCGGGCAAAAAAGGCAGTGAAAAAAGATATTAAAAATAGCCTTATATGTCAAAGAAAAAAAATGCTGCAGAAATAATTTTGGTAGCTGAAGAAAAAAAAATAGGGCAGTTAAACCACCTAATGGGTAAAATCCCTGAAAACTGTTTGGTCCTTTAGCACCAAAACACCCTGGTCCTTAAGGGGTTAAAAATATGGTTGGCATGGATATGTCTTTCATATATTGTGAGTCTTTTAACTAAAAGAAGTACTGTAGTTCACTTCTCTTGAAATATATTGGCTTAACATTTATATACCTCTGTATCATAGAAGTAATCTCAAACTCTGAAACAATTGCACTCTCGGTTGGCTCTATAACCCTTCCCTAAGATTTCTGGATGTAAGCTTGGTTTCACTCCTACACAGGAAAGGCGGAGTAAATTAGCACCCTTTCCTGGATATAAGCACCTTAAATAAATTAGTAGCAAGAAGTCCAACACAGAAAAGGATATTAAATATTTATAGTATAGTTATTACCATTGTATCACTTTCTGGAATTTCCCCATTTATTACATCCATGCACAGCATATTATGTTTCCAGCAACAAAACAGCACCATGACAAAATATTCGAGAAATGTTGACTTGACTTTTCACTCTAATAAACATGACATAAGAAATTCATGAATAAATCAGTTGATTTCACACTTGGGTGACTAAGCAGATAGACTCGCAGTAGTGATAATATTGTTTTAACATCAGACAACACAGACAGTTTCTAGAAAGTAAGTTATAAGAAAATAAATACAATGAGGCGTTTCTGCAGCCTCGAGTATCAAGGTTAAAAATGCTCCACAAATTTGTAGTGCGTCACCTTTATACATATTAGCTGTTCTCTACACCCACTTGTGTTGGATTAACTTATTTTATTATATACTTAATATACTCATGAGTTGTTATTGCCGGTAAATTATTACCCTACCAAATTTCTAAGTTTCCCAACTCGACCCCTGAGGAGCAATATTCTATAGTCAACAGGTTCAGGTTCTTTGTGTATCAAAGGAGCTAATAATCATTGTTCGCGACATGCAAAAAATAATACCGATGGAGGTCCATGAGCTGAAATCTCAATTAATCAGTAGTATGACGGTGATGTGATGCCTGTTAGAGAAAGCTCATTCAACATTTGTGTCTTTTGCCAAGCTTCATTCTGGAGAGATGATGTTGGCCTATTATGGTTAATAACCCAAGCACACTTTTCTCTCTCTCTGTTGATGGAGAGAAAGACAAACACACACAAATTCAACCAATGGCAGCCAAAAAGCCATGGTGCTCCAAAGCAACTCAGCCTCATCAATCTTGCAATTGGTGGGGGCTTTGGTTACCAGAACTCCCTAATTTAATGTTCTAACTTGTTTCTATGACATGCATTTATATTACATCAGATCTGTTGCATGATTATGATTTATTATATGACTGCAGCATACCATATTAAATAAAAAATAAATCTTTTTATTTGTATAGCGCCAACGTATTCCACAGCGCTTTCAGGTAATTTATATTTATTACTCCCAGCAAGCTGGGTACTTATTTTACTGACCTTGGAAGGATGAGTTAATCTTGATTCGGCTACCTGAACCAAGCAAAGATTCTACTTGCAACCTTCAGGTCATGAGCTAGAGCGTAGAATGGCATTTCTGCTGCCTTAACAATTTGCGCCACAGGAGGCTAACACTCTGCACCACACAATTTTTAACGGGCTGAGGAATCACTTAAGAGAGCAAGTACGGGGCCCAACTGTTCAAGCTAGCTCACTTAAAAACCCAGCGACTGTGAGCCAGTTTGAACAGGCAGTCATTCATCTATGAATGACTGTCTGTTTGCTCTGAAGGTCGGGCTCACACAACTGTATCATATTACACAGTATAACATTTGCAGCGTTTTACCTACACATGCATGCGTTTTTACGTGCATATGCTTGTGTATGTACTGCATATTTTGAGCACATATTACATGTGCAAAAAGGAACACAAGCAGAGAATGATCTCAGAAGTTCCCTAACCCCATGGAAATGCCATTTTCTTGTGCTTTCCTGTGCTGGTGAGAGTTGCTAGTGGCTTTCTGAGAACCGTGCCATCCCTAGAGGATGACACTCTCTTGGCTTGGCTGTTTTTGTCCCACTTTTGTACAGCCATGTCCGATGCATCAGAACAAAGAGTCTGCCCATATCAAAACTAGCCATAGTATTATTATGGCCTCCAATATTCCCAGGTAACAGCTTGGATGAGTTTGGTGCCCTCTAGAGGCTCCCGCACTGTCTGCCTGCCACTCCCTGGTTTCTTTTTAACTTCCTTTGCCTGTCTCCTAGTAACATGCGTAAAAAATGACACAAATGCGCAAAGTAATTGCGTATGCCTTGCGTTCGGAATGCAACCACAGGGAACAATAAGGCTCTTTACGCACATTATACTCATTAAAGGGGTTGTCCCGTGGCGAAATCGAAATTTTTTTTTTTACTTACCCCCGCATTCTGCCCTGTTAAAAAGAAAGCATAGGTCAGTTTTTAAAAATAGCATTGCACTTACCTGCATCAGCGTTCTGCAGCTTCTTCTATTCTTCTTTTAAAGATGGCGCCGCTGGTCTTCTTCCACGGTGCACCGTGGGTCTTCTCCCATGGTGCACCGTGGATTTTCTTCTCCTTCCTTGCGTTCCATTGCCGATTCCAGCCTCCTGATTGGCTGGAATCGGCACACGTGACGGGGCGGAGCTACAATGACGACGCGGTGACCAGCTCTCCGGCACGAGCGGCCCCATTCACCAGGCAGAAGCACGGACTGCGCAAACACGTCTAAAAACGCCAGAAGACATCGAAATTAGACGGCACCATGGAGACGGGGACGCCAGCAACGGAGCAGGTAAGTGAATAACTTCTGTATGGCTCATAATTAATGCACGATGTACATTACAAAGTGCATTAATATGGCCATACAGAAGTGTATAACCCCACTTGCTGCCGCGGGACAACTCCTTTAAATATACTCAAATATGAGTGGAACAATGAAAAGTAATGTACTTTCGTTGACGCGCGTATTGTACGCTCATACATAGCATGCATAATACGCAATGATAATATGTTCATGTGAATCCACCCTGAATGGAGGTAAATGGCTAGCAGAGATCTCTGCCAAGCTCCACTTCTATTCAGTGAGCGATCATCACCCTTGCATAGGAGCGTAATCCTTGGAACGGCTTTCGAGTGCTTAAGCACTCAACAGTCGTCCTATGTAAAAGTACTATTTCATTCCCACGGTCCTATCAGCCCAAGAGACACAAAAGTATTGTGCTGTTGGGCCAATAGGATAGTCTTAGATCATAATTATGTGTTCACTGTAGTCATGAGAGGCCTCTTTTGCCCCTGCCGGTGATGATTGATAGGCTGCCATATATCAGCGTATACTTGCCAGTCCATTAATCATCACTGAAATGAGGGGAGACAGGGGGAGCTTTTCCATCATGAATACAGCAGACTCATTACTATGAGTCTACTGTATTCTTTGACAGCTCCTATTAGCCAAATTACACTATTTTTTGTGCTGTTTGGGATATAGGAGAGTAAATCTGTCCCCGTAAAAAGCTGCCGTCACATATTCAGGTGACAGATCTGCTCTAGCCTTTTATTTTCTATCCTTACCTCTTTCTTTGCTTGTCTTTTTACTTTCCTTTTCCCTTTTTCTATTGTCACTATACACTTATAGTTATTCTCTAGATTACTAGGAGCTTTTCCCATGTACCACAGTGACCTATATTTTTGTGCTGTTTCTGTATTTCATTTGACATGGTTTGATATAAGCTGCTTGTCGGTATATTGTTCTTATGACTTAGAATATGTTCACATAGTGATGTGTTTGCTTGTGTGATTGAGCAAACTGCTGTTTTGTTTCTCTTCACAGTATTTTAGCCCCTCTGATGTGTTTTCTGTTCTTATACATTTTAAAAAATTCTAGCAAAAACAAAAATGTAAAAAATGTAAAAAAAACATAAATGTAAAAAATATAAATAATTACAGAAACACAGTTATGTTTTGGTTGTTAAGTTCAGATAATGACTTATATGATAGTTCAACAGCAAAGTATGTATGAGAGCAGCACTCCGGGGGTTAAATAAAAGATCAAATCTTTATTGTGCCCACACAACGTTTCAACCCACCATCCGAGGGTCTTTATCAAGTTCATATATTAATACTGATAAAAAGATATTGATAATGCAAGTTACTATGGAACTGTGCAGCTTTCCATGATTATAGTGATTAAAGGATAATATTTCTAGTTTAGAAGAGAGGACAACAAATGAAAATTGCTGTTTTTTGTAGGGCAATGTTTCTCAACTCCAGTCCTCAGGACCCCCACAAGTCATGTTTTCAGGATTTCCTCAGTATTGCACAGGTGATGTAATTATCATCAGTACCTTAGACATTGCCACAGGTGTTCTTACTGTAGGACATCCTGAGAACATGACCTGTTGGGGGTCCCTGAGGACTGGAGTTGAGAAACACTGTTGTAGGGGGATCAGGAGCTGAAGATACATACATGAGCACTAAATGTACATAGTATCTGTCATCTTTGGCCTACATTCCTTGTGGACAAAATTGTTCAATTTGAAACTGTGGATTAAATTATCAAAACATTAGATCACGTCAATAAAACCAGATTTTCTACTCAGCAATAATGTTGTGCAGCCAGAGCAAAAACAGTTGTAACTATTTTTGCTTTTGGCCGCTCTACTCCAATATATACAGTACTCATACTAAACAATCAGCACCCTTCTAGCACTTTTGTAGTAAAATTGTCATAAATTTGGTAAAACTTTTACTATCTTCGCTAATAGAAAACTTCTGAAATGGTAAAGAATATAATGTTACTTTTTCCTATGTCAACATGTTATTTTGTACATTTTTCATATGGGTACATTGCCTTAAAGTGGTTTTCCCATTACTTAAATTTGCTTCGCAGCCACTTTGTCTTTCCTAGTCGTTGTTGACTAGGAAATGTAATTGCTGCAGCCAATCACAGGCTATAGAAGGTCTTTGCTGTGGTCAGTGATCGGCTGTGTAGCAATTTTAGGTAATGGGGAACCCCTTAAAGCCTTTTTGCATAAAAAAACAAAACTGTGACCATATGAAGATGAAAATATCATTTTTTTAAAAAAAAACAGTTATTTTATATAGATTATAACAAAAAGAAGTGCTGCAATCAATGTCGCATTATTAAAGATTAATATTTGACTTTATTTACAGTTTGGCCTTTAGATATAAAGTATTTTAAGATTAATGAAAGCATGTCTTATGGTGATACACACAAGTTGGAAATGCAAAAGTTAAGGCTTATTTACACACCATGATTATCGTTCAAAATTAGTTAAAATGATCGCATATGAGCAATAATGCCATCGTTCACTTTTCGGCTGAGCGATGATTTTTAAGGTCAGCTTAGAATCCATCGTTCAGCTGGACAGAGATAACAAGGACTGAATGCTGTGTTCTGAATGGGAGTCTGAGATTACATTGTATTCAGCTCACAGCCTGTGTGGGAATAAAAGGAGCTTTATGCAGAACTCAGACCACATGCTGTGTTCTGCAAACAGCTCCAGGAGGCCCTTTAACACACAAATGAAGCTAATAAAGTGTTAATGGGCATTAGTGCCCATTAACACTTTATGCAAAATTATTGCTAAAACTGTCAATCTTTCAATCGTTTGAAAGATTGTCTTTGTGTGTAAATTGGCCTTTAGTTAGGGAGCTAGCTATGATTCATACTCCCTTGAGGATTGACATACCCAGCACTTACCCTAACTCCCTGGTTGTATCCCCAAACATGGCAGCAGTCAATGGACACACTACTCTATACTTGTGTTCTGAATGATGGAACTAATTACAGCTATGTCACATCAGCATTTTATTATGGAGTGCTGGCTATGTGTATGACTCACTGGTAGAGTCTTCTCCCTTTGTTTATTGGCATATATGTTATTATTACTATGTGATAAATGAATTTCCTAGTTAAGCACTATCAACAGTCCTTCTTTTTTTTCCTTGTGTGTTACACTCTCAATAATGCTACAATGTAGTACTTCTCCGCCTGTCTGAAGAAGAGGGGTTATAGACTACAGGGAATTACTGTTCATATTGGAGACTATTTCTTACAATAAAATATTATTTTATGAGATCAAATTGGAACCACATAGCAGGTTTTCATTTTACTTTGCACTTTTAATCAGTGAAAGAGCTTGAGGAGGGCTGCTAGGTCTCATACAAGTACAGGGGGCACTATTAAAGGGTACTATGAATAGAAATGTTATGGATGTAGCTTTCATATGAAATCATTGTAGCTGAAACATTTCTATGTGTCATTGTATGTGGTATAAGGGAGCTGACTTTGACGATAGAGCCTGCAATGTATAGAACTCTCTTTCTAGACAAAATCCTCTATACATCTCCAGTAGGCAGTCCTGGAATACGTTTTTTTTTTGCTAGACCCATTTTCCACTTTTCAACTAACTCTGGAAATATTCATTCACAATACAATCTGCACAATAAAGAAGCATAGAATGATAATTCAGGACACCTTTAAAAACTTTAATTGGCAAGGTTATCTTTAAAAGTTTGAAAAGAAAATGTAGCATTCTTGTGAGACACAATCTGCAACTTTAAGAAACATTAAATAGCTAGACTTTGACATGTTTAAACCCATTTCTCAATTTTCTTTTTGTGCCATCTCCAATGGCAGTTTTAGTTAATCAAATGTAATCTAAAACCCATTACAACATAATTACCTATATAGCATTAAACGTCATTGCAACTTCTATAGAGTTAGTTCTTTCTCCCCAGTGGTTCATTTTACTGTAGTTTCAAGACACATTTTTGTGTTCTTTGGATTGAAGTTTCAAATAAAAGGGAAATTTAATTTTATGTACACACAGCTGTAGGAGCTTGCGTTGAGGTGTTGTATTTAAGCCAAATTCAGCATTATTGAATACTTACATGATGAGCAATGAAAAATAATGTGAAATCGCACAAAACTAACCATGGGATATATTTCCAATTAGGAAAGAGAAGCAATTAGTGTCCTAGAGTCATACGCAAATTGAATTCTACAGCTTCCGGTCTTGTCTAATGGTTGTATGAGAAGGGCTTCTAATAAGAGTTAAAAGAACTTTGTCAGGAAAACAAACCCTTTTTAGGGCTCATTCACAAGCCAAAAAGCGCATCACTGAAGAATAGCCACAATCGAGTCCAGAGCTTAGTTAGCGTTTTCTCGTCCATTCACACGGGCATATTGCATTAAAAATTTGCTGCAGCATGGATTTCCGTCGCGCCTCAGAAATCCTCGGAATGACTTCGAAGAGCTTAAATAGCGGCAGCTATCTTTTTTCCAAGCAGCGGACGCAGGTAAATTGCCTCCCCCTCCCTTTGTTTTCAGCTCCCAGAGGAGTGTATAGGAGCTTCCAACTTTTTTTTGTCCCAAAATAGGTCAAGACCTATCTTATGATGCAGCGTGAAAAATCAGCAACTGAAAACAGCCCATGTGAATGAAGGCGTTGGAATTCATAGCTTAACATGGTCACGTGTTTCGGCTGCCATTTTACCGCAGCAAAATAGCCACGTAAAAATGCATGTGTGAATGAGGCCTTTAATTGAAGTTGACCTGGTGATTAAGGGATGAGCTGGGGTAAACTTCAGACAGCTACATATTTAAATCTTATAGTCCTATTGTGTTGGGGATCCGTATCCTGTCCGCAGTCAGTGCATGTGAGCAGGTCTTGCAGCTCCTTACATTACAGGGATAAGTTCCTTTTTTGTGTGTCCGAATATGCATGTTGGTATTCTTGGTTCAAATCTGACCAAAGGCAATGACAGCATGGAGTTTTCCAATTCCATGCTGATGTTGTCCTTGATCAGATTTGCACCTAGGACTCCAGCTCTAACCACTAAGCTACATCAGTCATAGAACCACCACCATCGTCTAAGAATGTGTTCAGCACTTGTTTTAGAGGGTTTCCCCAAATTAAGTTTTGGTTTGGTAGAAATGAACCACCTGAGGTTTGGATTCTGGCCAAATCAAACTTTTTGCAAAGGTAGACTTTAATTCATGTTCCACCAGTTTGGTTCACTCATCTCTAATTATTGCTACTACTGTAGCAGCAGAATCACAGCAGAAAACCATGCATGACTATAAAGAATTGTAAATGAAAGGGATCTTGTCACCATGTTGGCCGAACCATGGACTGCAAGAACCTGGGACAAGGATGCCTTTTTATTCTAAATGGATAGTTTTTCATTTTAGGTACTTGTACTGTCTGGTCAGTGCACACTTCTATTCATTCCATATCTTGCAATGGAAATAGGGGACTGCACACATAGTGATCTACAATGTAGAGCAAAGTAAACAGGCATGACTATGTAACTGCTGCACATTATTGTCTCTGCAAAGGGACTTATACAAAGCTAACATTTTATTTAGAGTCTGACTGACTGTCAAAGACAATAGAATTAGCACAAAACAAATCTGTCACTATTTACGGGTCAAACCAGGCCTTCCTTTCTCCACTGTACATCTGTATCATTGGCTCTCTTCCCATTTATCAGGACAAAATGGGGATTTACTGTAACAGTCTGTTTGTTTCACATTAATTCAAGTTAGACAAAATAAACCAAAGCCAACAGAGTTTGGCTAAAGAATAGATTATAAAATTACCTACAGTCAATCTTAGTCCTTTAAGACTGATTTTTCATAGTTTTTAGTGTTTATCATAATGTGATATCGCTGCTGTATTGAGTTATAGGTGAGACTATAGAACAGATCAGCCATATTTGGGCATGATAGTAAATTTACGGCTGGTATTTTGCTACACACTCAGAATTAAAATTTTCCCCACTGTAGCTACTTTGCAGATTAGAAAATCTTTAAAAGCAATTTCCAAATATACTAGTCTTGTGGAATTGCACTTTTTTTTGTCATTGGTCTAATCTAAAATTACTGCAAGCTGCAAGGGTAGCTTTAAGTGTGAACTTTCCTTTCTGTCTAGGTAGTCATGAGAGCCATCTAGAACTGGCAATTAACCTTTGGTGGGCGGAATTCTTCTTCACATATTACCCTACTCAAGCATCCAGAAAACACAGAGTACAATTAATCTGGTTACATTATTCCGTTTAACGTGTCAGTCTCCTGGCAGTTATGCTTTAATCATCTTCCGACATGTCATTATAATATAGCAATATTATGGGCCTTTACCAATTCTGTAGCACTTGCTGCTCTCCATTGTGCGGACCATGCTAAACAAGCTCTCAAATCTGACCTTTACAGACAGAATTAGTGTGATACGGAGAGTTAGGAGTCTCATTTGAATTTTCAACTTTGATTGAAAGCTTTAAGCTTTCTCCTCTAGGTTTGCTCATTTTCTAAAGCAATAAAGTCCTTGCAATGAAAAACAGCAGCCCTAGCAAAGATATTTTATGTAATATATATACGGGAGTTGTTGAGTTGTTTATTGACCGGATTGCTATCTTTCCACCGTCAGATTCTCAGCAGCAACTTTTAACCTTGCCTTTTTCCACATTCGGCCTTCCTGGCCCTTTAACTGCAACTTTATTCATGGAAACCAGAGGATTCTTTACAAGACATCACACCTTCTCAGCAACTGTGTGCATCATTTTCTGCCATTGCATCCTCTACTAATTGTCAAAAAATTGGAAGTTATTTCTTCATAGGATCATCATCTCCCCTCTACCAGATGGGTCGTGGCACATCAGAAACTTCCAGGCATAGTTTTAGTGTAAACGCAAGACATACCAGCATTCTATTGCAGTAATTCAGCAGAATCAGACAGTATTCACACTGTTGTCTCAAGCATCATAATGCACATATCCAAACATTACCTGGCCATCTGGCCACTAACTAAGACACGATAATGAATCCTAGCTATCCTTGGCCTAATGCCTTACCATATCAATGTCCATTAATCATACCATCAAGGATGGTAGTCTAGGGCTGGCAGGAGCTCACTGGGGACTAATTAGGCTAAATGGCCTTTTAACTTGGGGCTGTGTCCCATGCCCATGTAAACGGTCCCGGCCAGCGCGAAAAGTCCAGTAAAATGTGCGTGATAGCACGATGTCCATGGCGCAAAATGTTCGAGTTGGCTTTTTGCACAGAGCTGAAGTTGAGCTTATTGATATCCCAATGACATTATGAGTATAGTCATTGTGTCCAGATATAAGAATAGATGTGTGTTGATGCTTAACTATTTTCTGCACTGTTAAAAATATATATACTTTCCATTCGTAATTCTATTTCCTGTAAGATTTGTCCCATCATCCTACGATTAATTAGTCAGGAAATAGATGAAGTATTGGAAGAACGCTCAGAATGCGCTTATTAGGCTTAGACATCCGGCTTGTTCCGCGGTTTTGCTGTTTTCTTATTTGAAATGCAGAAAGCTCCTTCCAAGGAAAACAGTTTAAATATTAAGAGGAATTCATTACACACATACAAAGGACCTGCTTAACATGTGGCTACAGAAGTGAGCCCGAAGGTTTAGCAAAGATTAACACAAAACCACTACTGAGCTTTGGAAGTTAAACTGCTGCCACAAGGACTAATGGAGTTGTTTTTATAATACTGAACAGCATGCAAGTGCTTCATTTCTTGAACAATTTCTTCATTGACTCTAATTAGGCTCCCCATTAGGCAAGGCAAGGTGTTTCTCAGGCAAAGGAAACATACAGGAGTTTGCTTGGTATGATCATACTCACTATCTGGAAATATACTAATCTGGAGCATTTTAACTCAATCATGTTCAGTTTGCAAGAGGTTGTACCATAAAGGAAATGATGTGCAACTCCAATTACATTCCAATTACATGGACTAAAAGTAGATTAGCACACAGTAGATTCTCTATGACTGTCCAAATCTGAAAGGATCTTACAGAAAACCATGTACATTGTACATAGTGCAAAAAGAACCTAAATTATACGTACGGAATAGATTTTTCAGGCTGGTTCCGGGCGGACATATGTGCAACTCCTCTTCATCTGTTCAAACTCTGCACCTTAGTGCAAGAATTTGAAAAAAAAAAAGCGGAAAGATAGACCCTGCCCTACCTTTCCTGCATGTAGTTAATAGCAGGTCCTATCTTTTCTCGCCTGTACAGTTTATGGGTGAGAATCCCGATAGTGTAACTGAGACCACTGAAATCAATGGTTTTGTTTGGTCCCGTCATGTTGTCATGATTATCATGGCCGCATAATGGGAGAAAAACATGTTCATCTGTTTAAGCCCTCAGGGCTCAGTCAGAAGGGCGTTTCGTCACACAATTTTTTGTGCGCATAACTGATGCGCTCAAAAAATCGTGTGACCTAAGCGGACGGCACGGCGGAAAAAACTGCTGCTAGCAGCGTTTATCCACCCAAAGGGCTTGGTCACGCGGCCGTTTGTACGCTCAAAAAGAGCACTGCCTGCTATCCTCTGCCACAGCTGTGTCATGGTGTTCATGAATGAATGAGTGAGTGAGTGCTGCCTCTGATTGGCTGAGCGCTGTGACCAATCAGAGGCAGCTCTCAGCTGTCATTCAATAGCTGAGAGCTGCCTCTGATTGGTCACAGTGCTCAGCCAATCAGAGGCAGCCCATTCATTAGGCGGGGATTTTAAATCCCCGCCTGCTGAATACTACTGAAAGCAGTTCAGGAGAAGAGCCGTCTGGATGCGGCTGAG
This sequence comes from Eleutherodactylus coqui, assembly GCF_035609145.1. NCBI lineage: Eukaryota > Metazoa > Chordata > Amphibia > Anura > Eleutherodactylidae > Eleutherodactylus > Eleutherodactylus coqui. The sequence goes on along the minus strand of NC_089840.1, from coordinate 185,685,944 downwards.
CCCTGGCAGCTGCAGAGAGGTGAGTATAGATTTTTTTTATTTTTTACACTTTGTTAGGATGGTTTTCAGGGAAGGGCTTATATTTGAAGCTCTTCCTAGAACGTTAATACAGCGCTTATCGGCAGCCCATTGCTTTCAATGGAGCCGGCTGTGTTGCCGGCTCCATTGAATTCAATGGGAGGACATCTTTTTCCTCTGCCACAGCTGTGACAGCTGTGGCAGAGGAAAACGATCTTTAGTATATGTTCTCAATGGGGTCGGCGCTGCTGCCGCCAGCCCCATTGAGTGCACATACACAGAACACAACGATTTGTCGCAGAATGCAGTTACATGAGTTCTGCGAATCGTTGTGTCCTATAATTTTTGTCGCATGCATTTGTGCGCATGAAAAGGTCGCACATGTGACCACTCCCATTGCAAAGCATTGGGTCTATATAGATGCAGATCGCAAACGCAGCTGTCATACGCCCGTACAAACGCCCGTGTGACTGAGCCCTCAAGCTCAGAAATTTCTGCAATTAATCTTCTCTGTGAACTTATCCTAAGGCTGGATTCACATGAGCATATGCACATTTGTGCCGTATTTTTGCACATCAGGTGTTGCGTATTTGTGTGCAAAATAGAGTTTTTTACTGTACTTTTTGGCACACAAGTCATGCTCTCAGACAACTTGAATGCATTGTCTTTCATTCTTTCTCATTCTCGCTTTCCTTCTTTTCTCTCTCTCTCTCTCTCTCTCTCTCTCTCTCTCTCTCTCTCCCTCTCTCTCTCTCTCTCTAAGTTAGCCATGTCCTCTAGGTTATTTTGATATATCTGCATTGTGTAGTTTCCAACCAACAAAAGAGGTTTCCCCAGGCCTCGTTTTCCTCATCTTGATCAGCTAGATGGTAAAATCAACCTGATTTTCACCAAATTGCATATGGTAAGTCTAACCAAATTTTTGGCAATAAATTGCATAAAAATCAAGTTTACCAAAATGTCTGCTACAGAGGTCAGAGTGCAGCCAATCAGAAGTCAGGGCATATTGATGATTTTACAACACGTGTTCTCCATCTTGAATATGAGCAGCAGTTTCATTGGACACTTGCACCACATTTATATGCCTATGTAAAACATGGTCTGTTCTTAGGGACAGTTATTCTACAGAGGATAATTTGCAGCTGGTATAAAAGCTTGTATACTGGTGTTATATTGGAGGATCCAGAGAAAGAAGCTGCATCATGTTTATATGCCTTTATAACATGTAGTCTCTTAAACGAGGTTCTATTGGAGGGACCAGAGAAAGAAGCTACATCATGTACATGCCTATACGAAACATGCTCCTTACATTGGGGGAGGGTATATTTCTGGTACTGTCATCGTATATAGCAGCTAAGCAGAGAAACTATACTCTGGCATGGGGAATATTGCAGTTCACTGTTTGCAACCTCAGATGTTATTTAAAGTCGCCAGTCCGACCGCTACAAATTGTTTGCAGGCCTTACGCAGCTAGCAGTGAGGAAAGAGAATTCAATTACACTGTGCAAAACAGGGACAGATGAAAATTATACAAGCTATACTGTGTGGCCTTTTATTTTCACATATTGTACTGCCCAGGGATGGCAGTTTATTTAATGGCCAATGTTTTATTTGTTAATTTAAAGCAAAAAGAAACTCAACAGGGAAACAGCAAGTACACACAGTGCATGTCAGCAGCCTCAGATGTTGTGAGTCATGAGTCCAGTCACTATAAATTATTTGCAGGCTTTACGCAGCTAGCAGTGGTTTTCTGCAAACTTCGAAGTTAGCTGAAAAGTTACATGAAGTTACACTAAAAAGTTAACCAAAAGAAGTACTAAGTAAAAAAAACAGGAATCATGATTAAAGCAAGGGCAAGGTATATGTCAGTGGTGGAACTAATAGAGGACAGACCAATTTGACACTTCCATCAGCTGCCACTGAAGCAATAGATCCATTTTCTGCAGGAGGCAAGACATGCCTACTGCCATTCCTTAGAAGTGATTCTGCCCATGTATTACATTCACAGCATGCATAACAGGTCATAGAGTGGATGATGCAGCATGCCTCAGGTACCGCCACTTCATCTTCCTCCTAATCGCAGGCACGCAGCAGTCAGTCTGCACCAGCCAGCTATGAGCCTACCCCCTCTACTTCACTCCATGCCAAATCCCCTGCAACATATGAAACAATCCACATAGATCAGTCTGAGGAGCTGTTTGATCATTCAGTGTCATGAATGTCAATGGGGCAGTCCAGACAGCCAGAAGAACCAAGACAATGAATGCAATAATGCCCAACTATTTTTATCTCTGAAGAGTAAGATGAGGATGGGTTTGTGCGTAAGGTCAGCTTTCCACAGGCAGTGTGTACTCAGACATGCGGAAACAGAGGTGCCAGATCCAGGTGTTCACTGTAAAATCCTCTCAAGAGAAGAAGGATATCGAAGAGGAGATAAAAGATGATGAGGTGCTTGACCCAACATGGACAGACAGGGAGAGTCGTGATAGCAAAATTGCAGGGGGAAAGGAAAATGTGAACATTGTGGGGCAGCAAGATGCTAAGAAAGAGAGTAAGATGTCACAGACAAACATAAGGAGCTTATGGTCACCATCAGCTACTACTAATCTACAACTAGGTCTGCTAATAGGATTTGTGCAGCCTTGGCATTCTATAAATCACATATGATGATAAACAAGTGGTCATCTGTAAGATCTGTGGTAAGAATTTAAAACATGGCAAGAATGTAAACAACAACATAACATGTATGAACAGTCACATGAATGTCTACCACCAGCTTCTTTGGAGGGGCCACCTGGACCAAAGGGTAAAGAGTCAGCCTCATTTTACTCCCTTTTTGGCTGCTGTAGCTGCCTCTTCCTCCATTTCTCCGCAGCAGTAGGAGACAGGGAGCAGAATTTGAGCCGCCACCATTACCACTACCTTCACTGACATTGACATCTACTCCATATTCCAGCATGTCCCAGGTTAGCAACCAGCCCTCCATCCCCCAAGCTATGGGATCATAACTACAAATACCACCCCAAACATCCATGAGTACAGAACCTGAACACAAGCATATTTTGCAATACACCTTTGTGAAACCGCCCTTAATCAGTGTTTCTAAGACTCCCCTCTTCATGCTCCCCCTCAACAGATCCTATTTTAAGGATTTCCATAGTATTGCTTAGGTGATGTAATTATTGTCAGTGCATCAGACACCACAGGTCTTCTCCCTATAGGATATCCTCAATGAGTTGTTGGGGGTGGGGGTGACATGAGGACTGGGGAACACTGGTCTAAATGATAACTCAGTAATTTTCAGATGTGCCTTAGCATTTGATATGCTTATATTTATGCTTGTTACAGCAGTTCCTAACCACACCACTACACCCAAAAATCACTGCAAAGTACAATACTTTTACAGCCATTAGAGCTTGTTTAAAAAGAAACTGTTCTAGATGAAATTCCTAGAAACAATTCCTTTCGGCTATTACATAACACATCAAATAATTCATTTGTTTGGTTATAAATTACTTATATTTTTCTTTTTCGATGATGGCAAAGAAATTCACAGAAACAACTGATTTTTTCAAACAAAACCTACAGTTTACATTGGAGGAGGTTCGTTAAAATACAAGCAAATAGTGAAGCAGTTGCTATTAGAAACAATTACATTCCCACTTTCATTTTCCCATAGTGTACCTAACTTTTCAGGTGACTTCACAGAATAAGCTGCCATGTGTATATGAGGAGTAGCACTATTTCTGCCCTCTATGTAGCTTGTATATGGAAATGTTAACATATCTACATTCTCTGTCTCTAATTGTCAGTTTTCCCAGACTCATAGGTGGAGACCTATGCTGCTATGAGGTTTCCCATATACAGCACACTCAGAGAAGAGGAGATCCTGCTCCCCATCGCTAAAAACTCACCTCTTCAGGGAGGCATACCAAATCCCCTGACCTAGTCCTCCTGCCCCCTATGGCTCCCCACACCTTCCCTCTGCTTATCGCACTCACCCTTTACCCCTGCACCTCCTTACTGCCCCACCCAGTTTTCTTTTTTAACAACTGATTTCCATATGAAATTCCCCTACTGCCTGTGTTTCCCCATGCCAATTCTTCCCCCTTGTACCTCCTGTACCACCCCCACTCCATTTGTTTCAAACTGATTGCATATCATACGTAATTGCTGTATTGTTTTTTTTTCTCCCATGTTTGAAAGTGCTGCTATACAAATAAAGATTATTATTTTTTTCTATATACAGAGAAGCAACATGTAGTGGATTATACACTACTACTGAGCAGTGTAGATGTGAATGCAAAACTGAGATGAGATAAAACACTTAGTATAACCTGCAGCCACATCTCTGTATGATTATCTCTGTCTCCATTTCCTTTCATCAGCTCCCTCCTCCCCCCTCCTCTCTCCACAGTCTTAAATCGGCAGACACTCCTACTTTTTGTAATCTATATCAGCATCTCCGCTGCTAGAGACATATTGCACATGACAACAGGCAGTGGACAGCGAGGTAAAGGGAATGAGACCCCTAATGCCCAGCACTTTAGAGTGATTTTTCAGCACAAAAGCAACATTTTAGGTGAAGCAAGGGCTTTGTGTTTTTGCTAGTTAACATATTGACTATGACATAAGTTTGTTGAAAAGTTGGTGACCATTTAAAGGCTGGAAGCTGATTGCTATGGGCCACTGCACACCTTTTTGTGGCTCTAATTTTGATAAATCTCCACCATTTATTCTTCAGGAGCAACTAAAATATTTTGCTTCTTATCATAAAGCAGGTTTTAACTGTTATGGAGCAATAAAATAGATACATAAAGTAACGCTGATTTTACAGTTTCTTGGCCTCGTTTTGTGAATCCAGAGTGATTATTTTTGCATTGATGGAAGGAGTATGTTTCAGAGAGAATATTTTGTGCAACACTCTGTGGCAAAGAAAGTTAAATTTTCAAAGCTAGCTAAGATTATACTTAGTAAGGCAGCCTGAACATGGGCAAGCCAGATTCCGAAAGCGGAATCCTGCAGCGGAATCTGGCCCTGGCAGTAGCGGCTTCCAAAAGCGTACCTGCTTTCTTTTTTCTTCATCTGTACTGTGGATGGTTCGCCATCGTGCATGTGCTTTAGAGATTTCTTTTTTTGAACTCCAGCCTTTCCCATGTCATCGCCTAGTGATGACGCAGAATCCGCGACCTTTCCACAATGTCCTTGCAGAAGGGCTGCGGATCAGACGGCTTCCATTGACTTCAATGGAAGCTGTCTGTGCCGAATCCGTGCAAAAATAGAACATGCTGCGATTTTTCCTCCACAAGCAGAAAATTGCAATTGGTTTCCGCTTGTGTGGAGGAAAAAGTGTTTTTCAATAACATGTTAAGGGCTGTTTATGCCATGAAATCTGGATGCGGACGCCCGCTCCGTGTGCAGGCGGCCTACAGTCCTGACATGGATAAAGGATTAGCCTACATCTTATGTAAATTGAATTTCCAGTTTTTTAGGTGCAACTTTAAAGGGGCAGTCTCATAAACCTGTTATCATCAGAATCTGCTTGTATCCATATATTTTCTCTTTTCAGTGTTCCAGTGAATGGCTGTCATGTAATGCATGGATGTACAGATCAACCTGAGCTAGAATTACTCTTAGTTAGGGCCCATTTACAAGGGAAGAATTGTCAGACACAGATGTTCAGCAGGTCTCCCAGCGATAATTGCCTGCCTACATGCACAGTAAGCAGGCAGTCACTTATAAGTGAACGACTGCCTGTTTACATGGGCAGATTTGTGGTTCAGTTTTCTGCATGCAGAAACTGAAAGATGAACGGGATATGAACTAATTCTCATTAGTCGTTCATTCGGTACCTGCAGTTACACTGAACAATAATTGTTCAGGTTCCCGCTAGTGGCTGTCTAAGTGTGGCTTCTTATGAGCCTAGGTGCAAAGACGCTTGCCGAAGCACGGCATATTTGCACATGGTTTGAAGAGGTACTGAATCTGTGTGTTGTGCGCGTGTCTGCGCATAGTACTGTACTTTTTGTGCACACAGGGTCAGTTCACACGCACACGGGACACACGCTTTGCATGGATCGCAGAGCTAATTCACATGGCCGTATGCGCAACTATGGAGCATAGTTGCGCATGAACAGGTTTGAATGAAACAGCAGGAATATAGGTCCTGCCCTATCTTTCCCACATGTAGTTAATAACAAGTCCTATCTTCTCTCGCACATAATTTTAACAGGTTAGAATACCGCCCGTGAAAATGAAACCATTGAAATCAATGGCTTTGGCCCATTAAGCAGCCATAATAAAGGGACAAAATCACACCCATGTGAAGAAGCCCTAAAGTCTAGACACACCTTTTCCATGGATTTCATGGTTATTTAAAGGCTAATCAGCTTCATATGTGTTCTTTTCTCTGTGTTTTCCGCATTATTACACCCTTCCCCTTGCATATTTTTGCACCTTCCATGAGACTTTTGCTGAGCAGGTCCTACTTTTCTCTGTGCGCGCAAAATGCGCTTATAAGAACGAACCCATTGAAATTAATGAGTTCTATTCTCTGTGTTTAGCATCTGCAGATGTTGCTTGCTCAAATACCTGCCCAAACATGGCCATGTGCAAAAGCCCTCACTCCCAATAGATCACTAATTAGCTGCAGTGACGATCACAGTGATTGTATTACTTCTAACTTGATGATTTTTTCATCTACTTTACAAGATGTGTCTCTTTTTATTTACTAAATAATAGCTAAAAAATCCATTATGTATCTAACTGTATGGTATCTTTTGCTAATACTATCATAACAGTCTGTAGTCAGTATGTGATGTGCTCTAATATTCTGCTTGTGCAAAAATTTCCTAAAAATGTATTACATGGTTTCCCCACTAGGGGACATAGTCATGCTATCTCTGATCATCTTGAGCTGATCTGACCCCATCTCTCCGCTTCCCACCATCATCCATTCCTTAAACTGCCATGACATTTATTTTTAAACAGAGCTATGTGCTGAAAAAATGCCAGCTTGTCAAAAAGATACAAATCAAGAGCTATAGTGCCAGATCTACATATTCATGTGGAATCAAACTAAGTTCTGCTCCTTTCTGCTTTTCTAAAATGATTGCAAATAGATCTGGTTTTTGATAGAATTTATGGATGAATGTTTATGAGAATGAAATGTCAGTCTAAATTTAGTATAGGCTGAAATGGAGAATTTCGGGATCTTACACTCTATATAGTTCACAGACGCCTCGGAAAAGCCAAAGAAAAAGTCAGAAGAAACTTGTTGTAGAAGTTAAATGCATTTTTCTGCCTTAACGCTTATTTGACTTTCTATAAAGCTGCAGAGGTAAAAGAAGCAGCAACTTCACTGCAGTAAAGGGCAAGATATTTAGGGCTTAAAAAGATGAACGCGATTCGCCACGATTTTGTGCGCTGGATATTGATTTCAATGGATTTCTTCTCTTTTCTTTTTTTTGTACCCCTGAGTGCAAACAAATAGAACCTGCTCTATCTTGTGCATCATTGTGCACCAAAGATCCCCATAGAGGTCTATGGGAGGTGTGCAAACATGCACATCTGCCTGTTGGCTTATGCGCTAAACGCAGCGCAAACCTGCAATCACCAGCACCATTTTAGGCTAATTATCTATTTTAAATCAGGGCGTGATGATTCCCCTGTCCGCGTAAATGAGGTACAAACACAAAATACACTCGTTTACTGTGCTAAACAATTGTGTAGGAGCTAGAGTATTGCGTAACACGCTCGTCTGAACTCAAAACGAACCTTTGCAGCCGCTTTACAAATGCATGTTTTTGGATCAGTATGTGGATTCAGCCATTTTCCCTGCCATCACTAAGAGTGGTAACTAGAGATGAGCGAGCATACTCGTCCGAGCTTGATGCTCGTTCAAGTATTAGGGTGCTCGAGATGCTCGTTACTCGAGACGAGCACCACGTGGTACTCGTCTCGATTAAACGAGCACTGACCATTGAATTCAATGGAGCCGGCAAAACAATGGCCTGCCGGCGAGCGCGGGATGAATTGTCGGGAAGGGCTTAAATATATAAGCCCTTCCCTGCAATTCATCCAGAAATGTGTAAAAAAAAATATATATATATACTCACCTTGTCCCGGCAGAACGATGTTAGCCCATTGAATTCAATGGAGCCGGCAATACAGCCGGCTCCATTAAAAGCAATGGGCTGCCGGCGATCGCGGGATGAATTGTCGGGAAGGGGTTAAATATATAAGCCCTTCCCTGCAATTCATCCAGAAATGTGTAAAAAAAAAAATATATATATATATACTCACCTGGTCCCGGCAGAGGGAGTTCAGCGCGGCCAGCGGCAGTCCTCCTGAACTGCTCTGAACAGCTGTGAGTAGTATTCAGCAGCCGGGGATTTAAAATCCCCGCCTGCTGAATGAGCTGCCTCTAATTGGTCACAGCCTGACCAATCAGAGCAGATTCCACTCACACACCCATTCATGAATTTATGAATGGGTGTGTGACTGCTGCCTCTGATTGGCTCAGCGGGACCAATCAGATGAGAGGCAGCAGTCACTCACCCATTCATAAATTCATGAATGGGTGTGTGAGTGGAATCGGCCTCTGATTGGTCAGGCTGTGACCAATTAGAGGCAGCTCATTCAGCAGGCGGGGATTTTAAATCCCCGGCTGCTGAATACTACTCACAGCTGTTCAGAGCAGTTCAGGAGGACTGCCTCTGGCAGCGCTGAACTCCGTCTGCCGGGACCAAGTGAGTATATATATATTTTTTATTTTTACACATTTCTGGATGAATTGCAGGGAAGGGCTTATATATTTAACCCCTTCCCGATAATTCATCCCGCGATCGCCGGCAGCCCATTGCTTTCAATGGAGCCAGCTGTATTGCCGGCTCCATTGAATTCAATGGGCTAACATCGTTCTGCCGGGACAAGGTGAGTATATTTTTTTTTAATTTTTACACATTTCTGGATGAATTGCAGGGAAGGGCTTACATATTTAAGCCCTTCCCGACAATTCATCCCGCGATCGCCGGCAGCCCATTGCTTTCAATGGAGCCAGCTGTATTGCCGGCTCCATTGAATTCAATGGGCTAACATCGTTCTTCTCTGCCACAGCTGTTACAGCTGTGGCAGAGGAGAACGATCTTTATGCTGACAGTGGGGGGGGGGGGGGGGGGTCTCACTCTTGCCACTATTGTGGCTTAATAGTCGGACCTGGGAACTTGAGATGCAGCCCAACATGTAGCCCCTCGCCTGCCCTATCCGTTGCTGTGTCGTTCCCCTCACTTTCTTGAATTTCCCAGGTTTTCACAAATGAAAACCTTAGCGAGCATCGGCGATATACAAAAATGCTCGAGTCGCCCATTGACTTCAATGGGGTTCGTTACTCGAAACGAACTCTCGAGCATCACTGAAAGTTCGACTCGAGTAACGAGCACCCGAGCATTTTGGTGCTCGCTGATCTCTAGTGGTAACGCTTGAAACACGTAGGTGCTGTTGTGTGCAGTAACTACCTCTGTCATTTTCATGGACTGTAACAGTCCTCCAGGGGAGGGGCGGCAGCAACATCCTGGACTCCAAATCAAATGATGAAATCACGGCAAACTTTTATTGTTTTTCAGCACAGCAAGCAACAAACAGTGTCCTTCACCTTAGCATAAGCACCGCGCAGGGTGCTCCAGTCCACACAAGCATAAAGGCAGTCACCATACCCAGTGTACAGATGTTTCTCTCCTCAGGCTGTCAGGCCCTGACTCCCTGGAGCTGCAGTCTTTTATGCTCCAGTAATGAGTTCAGGGCCTACAGCTGCGCTTCCAGTGAACTAGGGTGAAGCTGTGGACTGGAGTGCCACCCTGTCCAGACTAAAAGCCTGGGAGGGAGGTATACTCCATCCACAACTTCACCCTTTGTATGTCTACAGGACTAATAATACACTTGAGCTTTTGGGAATTTTTTTCTATTTTTGGATCAAAATCTGGATGTGGTGGATTTTGACGCAGGAAAAAAAGAAAAGATAAACCAGTGTTGAAATTGCAAAATCTGCGGCATTTTTTAAAGAAATAAAAAGACTTTGGGTGTCGACAGTCTTAGGGCTCCCACCCACTCGCGTTTTTTTCTCCACTCTGCGATGCGATTCTAAAGTTAAAGTCTCGCATCGCAGTGCGAGAAAAACGCAGGCAGATATCCCAAAATCGCTGGGATATCGCTGCGACATCGCCAGTCTTTTCAATGGGGCCAGGGGCAGCAGCGCTAGTCCCATTGAAAAGATATGGAGAATGTCGTGAACTTCTGCCACAGCTGTGACAGCTGTCACAGCTGTGGCAGGAGTTTCCTTCATCCCCGCGGGGTCAGCGGCATGCTATCGCATTGCTTTCAATGGGATCGGCACTGCTGCCGATCCCATTGAAAGCAGTGGTTTCTGACAAGCCCTGCAGAATGATTATCGGAAAAGGGCTTGAAATATAAGCCCTTCCCCGATAATCATTAAAAAGTGGTTAAAAAAATAATAAAAAAGTTACTCACCTCTCCTGCTGTCAGACGCGTCCTCCGGCTGGCTCCCCGGCACTGCTGTCCAGCACTTTCAGCAGACGAAGATTTAAAAATCCCCGCCTCCTGAAAGGGCTGTGCAAATTGGCTGAGGGCTCAGCCAATAGCAGCTAGTGCTTAGCTATTGGCTGAGCACTCAGCCAATGACAGATAGCTCTTAGCTATTCATTCATGAATAGCTAAGATATTGCTATTCATGAATGAATAGCTAAGAGCTATCTGCCATTGGCTGAGCGCTCAGCCAATAGCTAAGCAGTAGCTGCTATTGGCTGAGCCCTCAGCCAATCCGCACAGCCCTTTCAGGAGGCGGGGAATTTTAAATCCCGGTCTGCTGAAAGAGCTCAGTAGCAGTGACGGGGAGCCAGCCGGAGGACGCGGCTGACAGCAGGAGAGATGAGTAACTTTTTTATTATTTTTTTAACCACTTTTTAATGATTATCGGGGAAGGGCTTATATTTCAAGCCCTTCTCCGATAATCATTCTGCAGGGCTTGTCAGAAACCACTGCTTTCAATGGGATCGACAGCAGTGCCGATCCCATTGAAAGCAATGGGATAGCATGCCGCTGACTTCTGCCACAGCTGTGACAGCTGTCACAGCTGTGGCAGAAGTCCGCAGCATTCTCCATACCTTTTCAATGGTGGTAGCGCTGCTACCGCTGGCCCCATTGAGAAGACTGTTGCAGCGATATCGCAGCGATTTTCTCGCACTGCTCTGCGAGAGTTTTCACTTACTCTCGCAGCGCAGTGGAGAAAAAAACGCTAGTGGGTGGGAGCCCTTAAGCTGATTTGGTTTTCATCTTTGACGGCCCTTACACATGCTGTAACTATCTATGAAATTCATTGTAAATTTGCTTGGAAGGAATTCATTATTAATCATACTCACACAAAGGTCCCACTCAGCTATTCTGAGGTTAAGATTTCCCATCCTTGGATTACAAATATAGAATTTTATTTCATACCTGAATTAATACAGAAAATGTGCCAAGTCCCAACTTGTGATTAGCTGAGTGCGCCAGTTTTCATTAACTCCCAATCTGATTTTAAGTACTTACTAAGCTTCTGGAAGGAAAAAACATCTAAATATGACTGATTCCCAATTGGCTAGGGTTTCGCTCTTGTAAATACACCTCATATCAGAGATATGGCTATAGACTATGCAGAGGTAAGTAGTTGTACTCAGGTACTGGTGCCTAGAAGAGGCCCGAAGGCCTTTTTTGTCACTTAGAGAAACTCTGTCAGCCGCAGTTCCTGCGCTGTCAGCGCTGGAAATCGTTGCTCAGTGCATTGAACATCACTGCTAAATAGTCCGCCCATTATAAAAGCAGGGCGGAATACTTAGCATGCCGTTCAATGCATATACTGCTCGCTTTTAGCGGTGACACTGCGGGAATAGTAGGGAGAGGTAAGAATAACACTTACATCCCTGGACTTAGCCAGTCACCTACTTTCAGCACCGGACTGAGACAGTCACCTACTTTCATCTCATAAGCTTATCTCATAAGGCTTAAAGTAGGTTACAGATTCCCTTTAAGAAGACACCAGTCCAATAAATGACACATGACAGGCAGGGGTCTCTGTTTTAGATTTTTATACTGCCCAGTAGTATAAAAACTTACTTATGCCTCACATTACAAAAGTTTCAAGATAGATAGATAGATATGAGTGAGATAGATAGATAGATAGATAGATAGATAGATAGATAGATAGAAGATAGATATGAGATGGTTAGATCGATCGATCGATCGATAGATAGATAGATAGATAGATAGATAGATAGATAGGGGATAGATAGATAGATAGATGGATAGATAGGAGATGGATGGATAGATAGATATGAGATCTATAGATAGATATGAGATCTATAGATAGATAGATAGATAGATAGATAGATAGATAGATAGATAGGAGATCTATAGATAGACAGGAGATGGATAGATAGATAGATAGGATAAGGATGGATAGATAGAAATGAGATCAATAGATAGATAGATAGATATGAGATAGATAGATAGATAGATAGATAGATAGATAGATAGATAGATAGATAGATAGGAGATGGATGGATAGATAGATAGGAGATGGATGGATAGATAGATAGGAGATCTATAGATAGATAGATAGACAGAAGATGGATAGATAGATAGATAGATAGATAGATAGATAGATAGATAGATAGATAGATAGAAGGGGGATAGATAGGATAAGGATGGATAGATAGATATGAGATCTATATATAGATAGATATGAGAACGATAGATAGATAGATAGATAGATAGATAGATAGATAGATGGGAGATGGATAGATAGATAGATAGATAGATAGATAGATAGATAGATATAAGGGGGGTAGATAGATAGATAGATAGATAGATAGATAGATAGATAGGATAAGGATGGATAGATAGATATGAGATCTATAGATAGATAGATAGATATGAGATAGATAGATAGATAGATAGATAGACAGGAGATGGATGGATAGATAGATAGATATGAGATCTATAGATAGATAGATATGAGATAGATAGATAGATAGATAGATAGATAGGAGATGGATGGATAGATTGATAGATAGATAGATAGATAGATAGATAGATAGATATGAGATCTATAGATAGATAGATATGAGATCTATAGCTAGATAGATAGATAGATAGATAGATAGATAGGAGATGGATGGATAGATAGATAGATAAATAGATAGGAGAGAGATAGATTTGAGATCTATAGATATAAAGATAGATAGATAAATAGATAGGTATGAGATAGATAGATAGAGAGATATATACTGTATTTTTCGCTTTATAAAGCAAATGTGCCGAAAATTCATTCCGATCGCCATTTTTAGCTCGATCGCGAATTTAATGCCCGTACGCAATTTATTTAGCGCGATTGCGCGTTAAATTCGCGATCGCACAAACAAATGTGCGATAAGTTAGAAGATTTCTCTCCTCCTGTCAAAAAACAAAAATCATTACTCACCTCCCCCGGTATTCTGCGGCGCTGCTGCAGGCTGTCGCTCCCTCCTGGTCCCCAGCAGAGCATTGCTTTCTGGACGCGGGGCTTGAAATCCCCGCCTCCAGAAAGCTAATACTGTGAATGGCTAACACACGCCGTCAGCCAATCACAGCCATTCAATGACATCATTGAATGGCTGTGATTGGCTAACACACGTGCGCCTTCAGCAATCACAGCCATTCAATGATGTCATGGAATGGCTGTGATTGGCTGACGGCGTGTGTTAGACAATCACAGTATTAGCTTTCTGGAGGCGGGGATTTCAAGCCCTGCATCCAGAAAGCAATGCTCTGCCGGGGACCAGGAGGGAGCGACAGCCTGCAGCAGCGCCGCAGAACGCCGGGGGGAGGTGAGTAATGATTTTTTTTCCCCCCTATTTTCCCGCTCTAAAGCGGGGGTGCGTCTTATAGACCGGTGCGTCTTATAAGGCGAAAATTACGGTAGATAGATATGAGATGAAAAATAAGTACTAATAATGTGTTAGCTTCAGTAAAAGTTATAGCAGGAACAGCTAAATGCTGATTTACCAATTCAACGATATTTCATTAACCAATTTCCTACTATGACAACCAATATCACTACTAATTCCTAATTAGAAAATAATGTAATTAATTAGGAAGACAGAATTTCATCAATAAGGAAATGTAGTTTCATTTATACATGAATGAATCAAAAACAAATTACTTGGATTAACTCTACCATGTACCGTGTATATGATGAGCAAACTAGTAACTCAGGCTAATGGGCTGGAATATATTCAGGCAGCGCGGTAATATCATAAATTTACAGCCACTTTCCACTGAGAATCCAGAGAAACTATTTTATCATTAGACAACCAGCATTACCAGCTAATGATGTATGGAACCAGTGGAACTACAGCTGCAGTTTAAAGCAAGGTAATGAAATTATCTAATACATTGCTCACAACATTTTTATTAAAGACACGTATAAAAATATAAAGGGTGTGAATGGGGATGGATTTCAGGAAATATAGTACAATAATTAAAGGGGCCCGATGCGATCTTAAATTCGTGATTGTACTGTACTCTATATGTTCTATACACTCTTTATGTTCTCTGTGGGATTTTGGGGGCCACAGCTGAATAGAGACACTGTTATTTATACACGCCATGTATGAATGTATTGCAAAGTACTGCAGTTGACATTTAGTTTGTGGTCGACTACATTGTAGTAAGCGTGGACAGGTCTTTACAGCTGTGTGAGATTATTCTGTAACTTGGTATTTTCTTTTTCCTTCTTCAGCTGATTTATAGGAGCATAGCTGAGTACAACACAGCTTTCATATTGAATGGGTTATCCAGCCTTTAAAAGTTCATGGCCTATCCTCAGGATTGGCCTTCAACATCTTATGGGTCCACTGCTCAGGACTTGGGCTACAGTACTGGTGCAAACATTGCAGCCTCTTCAATTTTTACATCTGAGCATAATCTTCTCAATACATAGAACCCTATATTATTTATAGCAGCCATTCTGAGTACTACAGGCTTGTCCCATTCACTGTACTCAGAACCGCTACTATATATAATACTGCACTCTGAGTATGAACAGGATCGGAAACACTAAAATAACTGTAAACACTAAAGAGGTTGTAGAGCTTGCACCAGTGATGCAGTTCCTTCAATCTGCTGACCTACAGCATTCCCAAATGGTGGACCCCCACCGATCAAATATCAATGGCCTATCCTGATAATAGCTTATCAATTTTTAAAGACTGTATAATTCATTTAACCCTATCCAATTTGTATCCTGTTTTTTCTAGGGGGCTTACTCTTTTATGCCATTATAAAACGGCACTCTCTGCTGGCTAAAGCCAGTACTGCATGAGGTGACACGTTGAATAGGCTCAGACAGCAGAGAGGCTGGCAATATACAGTAAGAGAATCCCGACGGATGCCTTCCAATATCAGAGCTGTACAGCCTTAAGTCATAATGTCTTTAGACACCAGACAGTGATTGGAAAGGGTTAAAGCATTGTACAAACAAAAATAGATGATCCAAAAAGTTACTTCAATAACTACCGATATCAGCTATGTTTATATAGTTATTGAAGTAACTTTTAGGATCATCAATAACATTAACATAGTTATTGAAGCTACTTCAATAACCAACAGCTATGTTTATATAGAGGGTCTTGTGGGGCGCAGAGTGTTAAGGCAGCAGAGATCCAGTCCTAAGCTCTCGCTAACAACCTGAAGGTTGCAGGTTCAATCCCCACATGGTTTACATAGCCGGCTTGATGTTGACTCAGCCTTCCAAGCAACTTTCC
Organism: Eleutherodactylus coqui; assembly: GCF_035609145.1. NCBI lineage: Eukaryota > Metazoa > Chordata > Amphibia > Anura > Eleutherodactylidae > Eleutherodactylus > Eleutherodactylus coqui. Next base: position 185,670,072 of record NC_089840.1, on the reverse strand, counting down.
AAATAGGACATGGCCTTTATATAAACATGGTAAAGGTAAAGTCCATGACTTACTCACATCATGACATTTTCATGGCAGGCTGTTTTTGTGGGGTTATTTGCCATTGCCTTCCCCAGTCATCTTTTGCCCCCAAAGCAAGCTTCAGGGGAAGCAATCTTCAGGTCGTGAGTAAGAGCTTAGGACAGCAGTTCTGCTGCCTTAACAATCTGCACCACACAGGGCTTGTGTTTTAGGTTTCTTAAAAATACAACTGAGCAATAGCTCATAAGCCTTAATCACATTATAAAATGTAAAGTTGCCTTTCGATGGTCCATATTTCACGAATAAACACCTGTGTACAATGTTCTTGTTAGAAACTGAAATATATAGGTAATATCTGCAAGGGAAAAATCTTTAAGATGCTGAAATTAATGTGTGAAAATAGTAGGGTCTTCATTGAAGGTAACAAAGGAATGCAATCAAATAGACAGGACACACAGGCATCTTTGTTTATCGAGTCTGCAGATGTACTAAGCACAGAGTCTTTTTAGGACAGGGTCATTCAAAGCACGTCTAGGTATTCCATGCCAGCTGGCCAGGAAATGGCAAAAGGCACCAGATGCAGAATCCGCTGCTAGCTTTACACGGGTATCAGGGAGTTGCCTGGATACAGCTACCAGCACAAAATCAGAAGCAGGAAATAAATAGAACTATGAGAAATGATATATTCCATGTGAGATGAAGAAAAAGTGCTATACTTAAAAACAGAAGAAGGGCGAAGATTTGCATTGAAAGAAGAACAGAGAAGTAAGAGAAATTACTTTTAAATATTCACCTTTTGCAGGCTCCTGGGAAGAAACTGGTTATGAAGTAACAGCTTTAAGATACTTTAAATAAGAAAGCCCATTTCTTCAGATATGCTCTGCCATGCATCCTCACAATCGACGAGTCCTAAGTGGTCTCTTGATATAAAGCAGCCAAATTACTTCACTTTAACTAATGATTTGCTGGAACAGCTATTCCATTAAATAAAATGGAAAATCATTTGTAGGCATTTGGCTTTTTAGGAAGTCTCAATAGATTTCAATTACAGGTGCACTGAAAATTACATCTTTCATTTCAAGAACTGAATGAGTGATCGTGTACAATTATGTTTTAATTTTTTTTCTTTGGGACCTCCCTCAAACCAATGCATTGCAGCAACCTCTAGCTGGATGGCAATAATAAAACTGTTAAAAAGTGTTTTATATTCAAAAACAGAGCCTATCTATCTATCTATCTATCTATCTATCTATCTATCTAATAAGCTGTGTGTATGTATGTATGTATGTATGTGTGTGTGTGCCACCATAACTCATGAATGCCTGGAGCAATTTTAAACAAACCTGATACATATATAACTCATCCCATGGAGACACATTTTGGGGTGATAAGACAGCCCCACTACCCCTGGGGTGGGAGAGTATGGAATGCCAGAATTGACTTGAGCAGATGGTTTTTATTTCACAGTCTTATCTAACACAGATGACCTCCTCCTCATCATACACTAATCTGTTACACAGACGACCTCCTCCTCCTCAAATACTAATAAATTACACAGACCTCCTGCTCCTCAGATGATAGTATCTTACACAGATAACCTCTTCCTCTGCTCCAACTACCACACAGTTTCCCACCAGCACTAAGCCACTATATACCACACAGAAATTAGCCCAGCACCCCCTTTTATGAAAGCTGTCCAAAAGAAAATCTGTGTTGCACATAGCAAGCAATCACAGCGCAGCTTTCATTTTACCTCAGCAGTATAACAAGTGAAAGCTGAACTGTGATTGGTTGCAATTGGCAACAAAAAGTACAGGGGAAGTCGGTGAGTTTTGGATTTTTATTTACGCCAGTATTACACAGACCTCCTTCTCCTCAGATAATACTACTCGTGTGGCGCAGAGTGTAAGCTCTTGCCTACGACCTGAAGGTTGCAAGTTCGATCCCCACTTGTGTCAGGTAGCCGGCTCAAGGTTGACTCAGCCTTCCATCCTTCCGAGGTCGGAAAATGAGAACCCGGCTTGGTGGGGGGTAATTAAGTAATAATTACCTGAAAGCGCTGCGTAATAAGTTGGCGCTATACAAATACCAAGATTTATTTATTTACTCATATACCAATATATTACACAGACGACCTCCTCCTCATATACCAATATATTACACAGACGACCTCCTCCTCATATACCAATATATTACACAGACGACCTCCTACTCATATACCAGTATTTTACACAGACGACCTCCTCCTCATGCAGTAAGATATTACACAGATGACCTCTTCCTCCTCATATACTAATATATTAAATCAGTACACACACACACACACACATATATATATATATATATATATATATATATATATATATATATATATATATATATATATACACACATATTTAAATTCTTTTTGTGTATAAAAATAAAGTACACTGGCAACGCCAGATAATCAGCTGGTAGGATATATTTGGTATGCATTAATTCATTCACTTGAATAAGTATCATGTGTAGTTTCAGATACAGTCCATAGACAATAATGGTGCTGTTCCTGGAGTAAAAAGCAAGTCCTTTTGCTTATCTTACCTGGACAACTTGTTAAATCCTGACTTCATCCAGATTAATTTTTTTCGGCTCCAAACCCACCTCTGGCCCCAGCTTACTACTAAAGTAGCCTCCTCCAAAGAATTGGTTTAAAAGACATTAAAAAGCAGACATGCACTGACATTTCTCCTCAGCAGGATAATATCACCGATAAGCCACCAGGGAGGGTACATGGTGGGAACTCTTTCATTCTCTACGGCAGTACGGCCGCATGCACATTCCCTAGAATGTGGTCCCAATCCTGAACTTCTGTGCTCATGAATAATGCTCCAGCATTGAGCAAAATTGAAGGATAAAAGAATTATAAAGGTGATACCTTTATTGGTTAACCAGAAAAATTATATGAAGGTTTCAATCACCTCTGTAATACTTTTGCCTTTTGTATACAAGAGTATATAACACCATGTAAATTTTTATGGCTAGCACGGGACCATGCTAATTTTGCTCCATATAAAAAATGAAAGAGAAAAATAAATTTATCTTAACATTCAGTATCTGAAGGCAAGCTCAGTTAGCACTTATATAAGAATATAGCAATTGATACCTCTTAGCCATTCACTAGACAAGTCTTGTGACAAATTTCCCTTTGGCAGAGCTCACTTCTGGCTCAATCATTGGCAATGCAGAAGGCAATTTAGCCGAAGCACTTGCATCTATCAAGTCACCATTCAAGTAGTTTTTACTCTCGAGAATTGTGTACTAGTGAAATAATCTTTTTGATCTTGCACATTTAGAGGTACAGTCATGGAAGCAAAACTAACTGGTACTACCGTGTATATTCTAATTATATGACTGTTAGCATAACTAATCATCCACCCATAGCACAGCATAAGGATGTAAGGATAAAGTTGATTCAGCTTTTGCTAAGAGCCCTAAATCATAAGATGGTACCATAGAAGTTAAATCACTTTAAACACTTATTGTAAACCTAAGCAGTCAAAATACTCGACCTTGCACAATTTGGATGTCATTCAACTTGGAAGAATGCTATTGCCCACATTATGCAATGGAGTTAATTGATGGAAGCATAATGAATTTATTCATACAATAAATTTAACAGCTCCATAGACAATATTTCCAGCATTCCTTTGCTTCGCCTATGCTTCTACACAATTAAGATCTAGTTAACTGGTGTATTAGCTTGCTCAGGCAAAACAGTCAATAAACAAAGACTGAATAAGTGCTGGAACTTCTCATGAAAAGGTCAGGATAAACACATTTCTAGGAGGTCATGACAACCTTGTCATTGTCAAGTAATCCTTGTGGCTACCACACTCTGTGTGTGTCTGTTCTTTCCAGAACCTCCTGACATATGATCGAAATAACAATGTACTATATTTATAAATATGAACTAAAATGTTGTAATGTCATTTTTATACTGTTTATCTATTGACAAAACAAAAATGTGTGGTTGGCGAATGTACAAATGTAGCAGTGGAGATATACCTTAGCATAGCATACCCTAAATCAGCATTATGAGATATCATTTCTTTCTGTGAGGTTTATCATGTCTTAATGGTGACAGTTCTCCAATGTCGTTTGATCTTTTAGTCAAAGGATATCCGACTATGTTGTTACTGTGCGACTGTCAATGAGAAACCAATGGGAATAGATGAAAACAGACCAGCATCAATTTGCATCTATTAAACAATTTCCTTTTAGTTTTCTTATTGTAGAAGAAAGCAAAAGGGTGGAAAAATGATGGCATGACATAAAACTGGAAGTGAACAACAAGGAATATATTTTTGACATGAACTTAAAATAAAGTTCCAAACTTATTCCCAGCTCCATGATATGATTTTTAGCAGGAGCTATATACAGTATTATGTTATATAGTAAACGTGATTTAATGTCATCATGGAAATCAATTAATACCTTTCCCCAATATCTCAACATGAAAGGTTCTGGGAATACAAGTTAGTGAAAAATGTTTGATACTGTAAATCTATCCAAAGTGTTTATATGTAGTTACAACATCTAAGAGGTCTAGTCCTGGGATAGAGGGGGTCAAACCGGTCTATGATCAGTTTAAAGATCAAAAAACTCACACTCTAAGGCCCTTTTACACGTAATGATTATCGCTCAAGATTTGTTCAAACGGCTGAAAATTAGCGATCATCGTTACATGTAAACGCGAGCATTGTGCACTTTTTGTTTGAACTATGTTTTTAAGGTTAACTTAAAATCCATTGTTCATAACTCAGAAATTAATTAAACACATTTATCTTTCAATAGACTGCGCTCTGTTCTCCACAGGGCATGTTTCACACTAGCCAGGAGAAGAACAATGCAATCTGCTGGCTGAGAACAATGGAATGTGCTGGCAGCTGTTTGCAGAGCTGGGCGTGTGTTTAAACACACACTGGGCGCTGTAAACAACTCATGCAGGCTCTTTTACATGCAAATGAAGATGATAAAGTGTTAATGGCCATTAACACTTTATACAAATAGATTGCTAAATCTTTTAATCTGCAATTATCTTTGCTTGTAAAAGGTCGTTTATCACTTAAAGAAATTGCTGGATTAGTTGAATTTATATAATAATCGTTTAGTGTAAACACTGTGGATGATTGAACGATTTGCTCATTTGTTTGCCATTGTTCACGAAAATCCTAGTTGGCATACTCACTACTCGTTTGATTTAAACACTGATCGTTTGGTACAAAGAAGTGAACGACTGAACGGTCCTGTAAAAAAAAGAATTATCTTTGCCTTTAAACTGACTGCCTGACCAAAAGAACAAACTGTGACATAGTTTGTTTGTTTACTTGAGCAAACCACTATCACTATGTGTGAAAGTACCCTTATTCACCATGCTCATTGTTATTCTGTTGCTTTTTTTAAATGTCAATTAATCACACCATGTCTTTGCCCTTTCATATATATATGTGTGTGTGTTTCTTTGAATATATTTATTATACAATGACTGATGAAAGCTCGCTATAACATCATTTATTTTGTTAGCCATTAAAAGGTATCATATGTCCAACATTATTTTCTCAATAACAAGAGAAATCAGATTTTGTTCTACACGGTACCAAACTTTTTCTTTGTTGATTTTGATATGAAAGAAAACAAAAATTTTAATGATCAGATTACCAAAATCACATACTTGTGCATTTTCACATTCCCAAAGCAAACACTACAAGATAATTTAATGATTAGAACAATTGCTCTACTATAGTCTTTTAGATGCCTAAGGACTGCCCTTTATATCATTATACACTGGGTAGTCCTGCTCCTTAAACATGCTCCGCTATATACTCTTGAAGTGGATTTAAGACGGATACTTGAGGATTCTCCAGAAGCTGCTGCTCTATTCTCTATTCGCCCTCTGAATATACTGTGCAAACAAAACTGTTAAGGTGTAAAACGCTGCATGTGTCATGTAGTGTTTTACCGCTGTTGAGCTGGTGGTGAGCTGGCTTGTCACTGCACATGATAGCAATTTTGGACTGTGTGTCACAGCATATCTCATGTAGTCTTCCTGGTTTCTTTTTTGCTTAAATTTCCCGATCTGTCATTTTGAAACGGTGCGTATAAATGCTGCACATAGGCAATAGAATTGTAAATGTACAGTGTTAGTTACATGCTCATAGAGAACAATGGGCACTATCACACATAATACATGGCAAAATAGAGTATGCTGCATTCTTTTTTCCATGTGAATTATAAGCAATGAATATTTGCAAGTGTGAATGGATCAATGAAAATCAATGTACTTTCATTGACTCCATTAAGCAGGTATTACACGAGCATACATCGTGCATAATATGCGGTAAATTTATGCTTGCATGAGCCCAGCCTAATACTGAGAACACTCTGCTTTTAGCTAGTTTACCCTACTTTCTGGACTAATGCTAAAATGGAGTTGAAATCAAAAAGGGAACAGGCAAATAATGGTTGCTGGCACTGTTGCCTTGCAGGACCAGGGTTCTGGGTTCAAATCCAACAAAGAGAAACATCTACATGGAGTTTGGAAGTTCTCCCTGTGCTTGCATGGGTTTCCTCCCACAATCCAAAAACGTACTAATAGGCACATAAAGATTTTGAGCCTCCAAGGGAACAGTGCTCAATGTGTACAATGCTGTAGGGTGTATCATCTCAAAACAGAACTGAACAGTGCTGAACAGACCCTACTGACTATAAAGGGATCCATTTGGTTTCCGCTCAGGTGCATGGCTTTTCTTCTGATAGTTTGAACCAGATTTGTGATGGAACTTGCAACATAGAAGTAAAACCGGTCAAAGTGTAAGCAGTGCAGCATCAGCCACTAACTAGTTGAGTGAAGTTGGAGAAGCGATTGTCACTTTGGCACCTTCTGCTGAACTGTACAGCCCAGTAATGTGCAGCAATAGTTTTTATTGCCAGTGGTGTTAAAGACCTCATGTATACAGAATACCTTGGAAATACGCTTTTAGGAGACTGTAGGAATTTACATCTCTGCTATGTTAAATGACCTCCGAACAGTCATTTTACTAGTTTGCTCGGGGAAACATTTTAAACTGTATTAGAAATACATATATGTATTTTAGAAGAACACCTATGTCTCTTCGGAAGTGTTACAAATGATCGCACAATGTTTTCATGACACAGCTAGAACATTTCTTTTAAACCAAATTGTGGTTATTTAGGTAATTATTTTAACTTTGACTGTATAACCAACAAATGACTTTGAACTGTAAGTAAAAGAACATTGGCAATAGCATCAAATGAACGGAGCCAAAATACTATTAAAGTAATCAAATGTTCTCAGCTTCAATAGTATTAAATTGTGTTACTCTCCCGTTTCCTGTTTACCTTGCCTGCATCCTTTTGAATCCGTTGCATTGAAAAATACAGTAGATATAAAAGCCAAGTTGTTATCCAGCTCTTTAGTTCTCTAATATGTATAGACTTCAGCAAACAAACAAAAGGCCACAGCGATGTATTTAAGGAGTGTTTTTATCAAACAGAATAGGCAGTTCTAACTGCTGTCTAGCTGTGCTTTGACATTAAAAACATAGTTACACAAGGATTCAGAATTCTTCTTAGCAACGCTAATAAGCATCTTATTCTTCTTACCAACGTCACCTCTTTAATGATTGCGCATATTAGTCTGTTTTTAGGATAGACAATTGTACATGTCAGATACACATAGGGAAGATTGGAAGGTGAGAGTCTGTGATGAGGAGTCAATGCTGCCCGTTTTTAATAAGAATGTGAAGTTGTATCGATGTAGAGGCAACTAAATTGTGCTATAAGAGTAAGTGCAGCTTAACAAGAAATATGTACTGTAGCTGCTGGGGAAATAACAGTGGCTTATAGAAATAGATATGGTCGCTACAGTTAATATATATGTGTCAATAGAAGGTCTATAGGTAAAATCAATGTGTTTGAAAAGAGTTTTGAAAATGAAAGATATGTTTTCTATTTATGGAAACATTTTGTTACAGTTGTTTGTGTAGCATATTTGTTGTACTTGCTATATAGGAATTGCACTCACATTGGTCTTTTTCTCCGTTTAACTTACAAATTACCCAATAAAAGATTGTTTACATGGGTTAGTTATTTTTCTAAATTACTAATTTTTGATTGATGGTACCAATAATATCTCACAGCAGCAGAGAGAACCTGTATTCTGGAAAAGAAAATCACTGGGAAGTTCCCTAAAACATAACTTTTATTTCAAAAACATGTAAAATAATGGGCTAATCAGGCCAAGTCAAAAGCACTGGAAAGGCTGTTTATCAACCAATAGTAGGTCGGCCCTGATCATCTATAGTTTGGTATCTTTTAGGGCCACAGACCTCAACTACCTCAGCAGGAGAATCAACATAAAAGCTCAAGTTGAGAAAATAGTCAGTAGATTTTTTTGACCTAGTAGATATATGAGCTCTAGTAGTCAATTTTTCCCCAAACTGTGATTAGGCTTTTTTTTTTCTTTTCCTCCCCTACATACAGATAGTGATAGACATAGATGGTGGCTATCCTACAATACATAAATTACATTTGCTGGGACCTCAAATAGGCCACACAAAAGTGTCTCTCAGATGAAAGACCAGCAACCATTTAAAAGAACCCAAGAGATTATGTCAAACTGAGTGGAATACTGATATCTCACTGCACTCTGTAATAAATGGGTTGCTAGCCTTCTAGCCAGTATATGCTTTGGTAGTTCACCACAATATGGCAGCCTCAGAGCAATGTCGGGATTAACCCAGATTTGTTCTCAGTTGTCTAATCAGGCAGCGGTCATTAGCTGCACTTTTAGCGGGAGAGGCTTAAAGCAAGTCTCTTTATGCTTATTTGAATTCGAACAGAAGAGCTAGTTCCTGCCAATTCTTTTCCCGGAGTACAGAAGGAGCTCATGCTGCAACACTACTGTACTTCATCCGGCCTATTATGAGGAATAATAATAATCTTTATTCGTATAGTGCCATCTTTTTCCGCTGCACTTTCAAAACACAGGGGAACATTGACAATACAAGAGGTACAAGTAGTATTCAACTATTAGGAGCAGAAGGGGTGGGGGCCTGTACCAACGAGCTTACACACAACAAGGAGAAGATGATGCAGGAGGTACAGAAGTAGGAGATGTACACAATAGGGAAAGTGGAGAAATGTGGGGCGCTATAGATAGACCATAGTCCAGGCATGCAGTGAGATGGGCAGGAGCATGTTGTAGGGGGTGAGAGAGGATTAGTTCAGGAGATTTGATATGCTTCTTTGAAGAGGTGCATTTTTAAGGTTCGTCTGAAGTTCCGTGCATTAGGGATAGTCCAGATGTTTTGGGGTAGTGTGTTCCAGAGAACCAGTGGTGCTCTGGAGAGGTCCTGGAGGTGAGCATGTGAGGTTTGGATTAGGGGGGCATTCAGTCTGAATGTGTTGATGGAATGGAGAGCATGGGCTGGGTGATGTATTGACAACAGGGAAGTGATGTACGGTAATGTAGTGCCATTGAGAGCTTTGTGGATGAAGGTCATGAGTTTTAACTGAATTCTGTAGTGGATGGACAGCCAGTGTAGTGACTGGCATAGTGCAGAGGCGTCCGTAAAGTGGGGTCGGTTTCAAGGGTTAGATCAAGGGTTGCTTTCTTTAGCAGAGGGGATATGATAGAATGTTTAAATGAGGAGGGGAAAATACCTGAGGTTAGGGAGAAATTGACAATTGTGGTGAGGTGGGTAATGACAGCCGGGGAGAGGGCCCGGAGGAGGTGTGAGAAAAGAGGGTCACTGGCACAGGTGCGAGCAGAGGAAAGCAGTCTGGAGACTTCTTCCTCTGTCGGTGGTTAGAATACAGATAGTGAATAAGTAATGGATGCAGTGTTGAAGAGACCTGGATTAGGGCTAGACGTGTAGTGTGCAGTGTTTTGTTTTTTTTCGACTATTTGGTTCCATCCTCGAAACGCATTATATGTGTTTGCTGTTAATTAATTTAATCAATAAAGAAGAAGCAGGTTAATCCCCTTATCTGAATGTGTTTTACACTAGAAGAGTTGCTCCTATGGTCCACTACTTTTTCCTTTCCATGGTTTGCATTTTGATGCTCTGTTACCTTTGGTGATGGTATTTGGAATGGCAGTACCCTATTAAATATCTCACCAAAACTACTTTCACCCTTTGGACCACATCTTTAACAAGAGTCACTTTCTTTCTTCTGGATTCACTTGCACGGGACTGAACTGCTCTCAGGCTATGTGACCAATATATGTGACGTCAAAGGTCTGCGAATAGTCCATGGCATGGCTCTCACCGAATAGCTGTAGTCTCTTTAGTCAGCTAATGGGTGGAGGTCTTGTATGGCAGACCTTGCTGATCAACTATTGGAGATCTATCCTGAGTAGAGATGAGCGAACTTACTCGTTTAGGGCTATTTCGCAATCGAGCATCGCTTTTTTCGAGTAACTACCTACTCGGGCGAAAAAAATTGGGGGGTGCCAGTGGTGAGCGGGCGGTTGCAGAGGGGATTGGGGGTGGAGAGAGCTCCCCCTGTTCCCCACTGCTACCCCCCACTCCACCACGCCGCCCCCCGGCGCTCCCCAAATCTTTTCACCCGAGTAGGCAGTTACTTGAAAAAAGCGATGCTCGATTGCGAAATAGCCCTAAACGAGTACGTTCGCTCATCTGTAATCCTGAGGATAGGTTATCAATGATGCAGTCCTGGACATTCCCTTTAAAGAAAATGTCTCCGATGACCATCATCAGTAAATGACATAAACATTCACAAGAAATCTCTAAAAAGTAAATGTGTTAGAAATGAAGAATGCTAACCTTATCATTCTAAATGTAATCCTATAAACAGTAGTTCCTGCTTGTTTAACACTGACATTTCTTTTAAGTAAAATGCTTTGTTTGATGGAGTAGATAATAGAAGTAGATAATAGCTGTAGTAATAGAAAATCATCAGTGCTTAGATTTCAAGAAGTTAAAACATATATTTGATTATATGCATTCATGAAGATAGGAACGTTAACAAGTCTTGATGTGCTCATCCATTTCTCCACACATTTAAATAGAATGACAACAGGTACAAGAACACATTGTCATAATGATTTTCCTGCCCAGTAAAACTAATGCTGGGTCAAGGAAAGCGTTGGGAGTACGAAGAGTTTGCATTACATTACATAATGTAACATGCTGTAAATTGCAGATGTCTTTCCTCACAATGAAAAATGTGTCAGAAAATGTTACTTGTTAACCTGCTTTTCTTGTGGAATTAGTTACATTGCATATTCACTTAAAATTCTGTTTTGACATAGACATTGACATGTACAGCAAAAATAGTGTGCTGCCATGTTAGCCAAAAGAAATCTATGCGATGTTAAATACTCCATATAAAAAAAAAAAAGTATTATTAGAGCTGATGCCTTAGCTAATAAAGATATTAGCTCTGTAATGCATTTGTCTTTTTTTTTATCTTCAAGAGTATTAAACATCACATAGATATTAGATGTTGTGGTTTGCAGTATGGATTCAGGATACGATGCAGCAGATGTAGTCAACAAAGCATAATAAAAGTCAACAGTTGGATAGTAATGAGTGAGCCACTAAATTTTTACTCTCGATTATCTACTGTTAACTAGAATGCAGTAATACATTCTGAGAAATCAAGTAATTCTTTACTAATTTCAACGCAGTCTCATAGAAATGCAGATTAATGAACATAATACCCAGTTTCTCTTTAGGAGTTGTAACACTCTTTGACCTCTAATGTTGATTTCTATTTCCTCTTGTGAAAAAATGTCAGTGTTGAAATTAGAAATTTTCTATACTCCCCCAAGGACGCAGTTGACTCTCAGGAGCTCAAACAGCCACTAATGTCCCTTTCTCCAAATGCAATTAGAAAACAATATAGCTGGCCTGCTGGGTAATTATTACTTGTCACTTTCAGTGTGCGCAGTGCACACCTATGACACTTATAGAGGCTGACCTCACTTACTGTTTGTTGCGCTGCATGTACAAGCAGATGCTTATTCAGCTTTGTCTGCAGTTTTATCCAGAAGCAGGAAGGCCAGACCCCACCACTCACTCTCTTGTTATCTAGCCACCTGCGTTGCGCCCCACAGGTCAGCTCAATGCTTCTGTTTCCCAGTGTCCGGCAGTACAATCCTCAGCTTGTCCAAGAGTTGCTCAAGCCTCAGCTCACTACACAGCAGAAATTGTCCATTTTTATGTCAGAGCATCAGTCAATCAAGAACTGTCCAGTGAGCATGCTCAGACCCGTTGCACCAAACTTTGGCACACTTTTTTGCCCAAACTTCAATTCTGGCGCAGTTTTTGGCACATCTCCTCCCATTATGCTTCACAACAATATTAACCCTTTGGGGTGAGCCCCTTACATAGATACAGCACTCAAGGCGCATGCCCCACCAACATTCCTGGCTAAGCTCCTAAACAATCTAGCTAGAGATCATCCAAACATTTGGGGACAATAGTCCAGTAAGAAAATCCAAATACTCTGCAAAGGTTCTTTCTTTACTGTGCTTTTCTATCCAACTCAGGCTATATCTTGGCTTTTAGTCTTCTATACAGAAAACTTCAGAGGGACATAAAGCAGGATGGACCTGGTGTGCAACCATAGGGGTCTATATGTGAGATGGAGACCTCTTTGTCTCCTTTTCTCATAGTTTCCGTTCCTGTCAGTTCTTCAAACTTTATTGACAGACTAAGAGAAACCCCGGATTATCGTGTCCCAAGTTACTGTTTTCCTGTTTTACAGTTAATAAGTAGAGATGAGCGAGCATACTCGTCTGAGCTTGATGCTCGTTCGAGTATTAGGGTGCTCGAGATGCTCATTACTCGAGACGAGCACCACGCGGTACTCGTTTCGATTAAACGAGCACTGACCATTGAATTCAATGGAGCCGGCAATACAGCCGGCTCCATTGAAAGCAATGGGCTGCCAGCGAGCGCGGGATGAATTGTCGGGAAGGGCTTAAATATATAAGCCCTTCCCTGCAATTCATCCAGAAATGTGTAAAAATAAAAAAATATATATACTCACCTTGTCCCGGCAGAACGATGTTAGCCCATTGAATTCAATGGAGCCGGCAATACAGCCCTTCCCTGCAATTCATCCAGAAATGTGTAAAAATGAAAAAAAAAAAAATACTCCCCTGGTCCTGGCAGACGGAGTTCAGCGCGGCCGGCGGCAGTCCTCCTGAACTGCTCTGAACAGCTGTGAGTAGTATTCAGCAGCTGGGGATTTAAAATCCCCGCCTGCTGAATGAGCTGCATCTAATTGGTCACAGCCTGACCAATCAGAGGCAGATCTCACTCACACACCCATTCATGAATTCATGAATGGGTGAGTGACTGCTGCCTCTCATTGGCTCAGCGCAGGGACCGATCTGATCCGTTTCTGTGTCGCTCCCATCACTTTCTTGAATTTCCCAGGTTTTCACAAATGAAAACCTTAGCGAGCATCGGCGATATACAAAAATGCTCGAGTCGCCCATTGACTTCAATGGGGTTCGTTACTCGAAACGAACTCTCGAGCATCACTGAAAGTTCGACTCGGGTAACGAGCACCCGAGCATTTTGGTGCTCGCTCATCTCTATTAATAAGGCATTGTTTGTTCAGCAATGGTGATGCTTGTGCCCTGTATCCATCAGGCTGACAATGACCATAAAAATTGGAAACCCTGAACACACTGCCAGTGGTGCCTTATAGTGGGACACAAGTTTTGCATTTTGTATAGTTGACAACAGTTTTGCTTCTTTTTTTCATAAATGAACTGCATGCCCACTCATTATCATCAGCGGCAGGCTACAAAGATAGCTTAGAAAGGTAAGAGAGCAAAGAACGATTTGCTTACTGGAGAGAACAAGCAAATTATGTCATGGTTTGCTCATTCGTTTAGGTGGTCAGTTTAGACATGAAGAAAAATTTACTTTTTTTAACAGTATCGTTCAGTCATTCAGTTCTTTGTATAAGTGAATGAGAACGACTGAACAATCAGTGTTTAAATCAAATGATTAGCGAACAAGCCAACCATGATTTGTATGCTTGCATCAAATGAATGATGAACGATAAGCGAACAAATTAACATTCATCGTTGAATTGTTGGCTGTGCTTAAACTTAGCAATTATCAATAATTTTCACTCATTTAAAAAAATTTTTCAATGATAATAGAGTAAAAGGGCCTTGACAGTTAACCGTTAAAAAACAGGAGGCAAGTAACACATCATTAAGATTAGGTCATGGACATATCTCAGACACTCCTTCCCCTCTCTGTAAAGTGACTTTTGCATATGACACAGAGTAGTCCCACAACACTTCCATAATCACAATAATAACCCCCATAATCAGGTAAAGAATATACAAATATACAGTCAGGAAAAAAATCCATTTATTATATAGATTTGTAATACTTTAAAAAATCAGGTAATACATTCCCTTTACGCTATTGGTTGTAGATATGTAAACATGTGCTGTGGGAATAATATTATTTCATGCACAGAAGCCTTAACATGTAACATGTTACATTACAGAAAAAATGTAAAGCCATAAGAAAGCTCTACAAAGCAATAACATTCTACCCCTCCAATCATTAGAACTGATGTCTCTAACTTGTTACTATTGTGCCAATGGGAAATACTTGGAATTCAAAGAAAAAGAAAAATATAACATTCGGGGAAGGGAGCCTATTTTTCAGTAGCCAGACTATAAAGAAGTGATTAAACCTCTAGAGTGGAAGTTTGAAAATAGTCATTCAAAGGTTTTGATGTCAATGCTTCGGGGACCTACTGAGACAATTTCTCTGACGACTTAGCCAACTCCCAGTGACTTGAGGGAATCACAAGTCTGAATGACTTTAGTGGTTCATTGAGCAGAGCTGCAGTCAGGAGAAGGCTGAATCCAAAAGTCTCCAGTTCCAGCTAACAGGCACTTGTGAATTACAGTTCTTCCATTCATGGAGCAATGATAACCTTGACTGATTTTATGGGGGTTGGGGGAGAGACGGTAACTAAAGTCACATAAATTTTTGCTGACAGTTTTTCTGATTAATGCCATTTACAAATGGAATGGTATTATTATATGGTATCTAAGATATTAAATTCTCCTCTAGAATGACTATTTTCGATACATTTAAAGACAAAAAATGAAATAGAAGCCCATGAGATGTTCTCTTTTTTGCAGTCTTTTCCATTCTATTAAGTTGTTTCTGAAGTATAATGTTCTATCAGAGCTGAATTTCTGAATGTGACACTAATGACAGTTATTAAAGCACCCATAGGGCTAGACATAATGCTTTCCACAGAGACTGAATGGCATGTAAATCTTAGCACTTTGTAGAATAACATTTCTCCCACTCATAAGCATAACTTCCTAACGTTAAACTCGGAGGTTCTTATGCAAAACCTGTAAATCATGTACCGTATAAAATACTGTTGCCTTCTTATGTGTCTGGGGGCATTGTGCACTTCCCTCATTACCAGGACCTAGTATGACTGCTACATCCGAGCCCCATATCACTATACCATAAATTCTATAGGGTCGGTGATGCGGGGATTATTCCGATTGCCAGATTGGAGGAAGGAAGGAATTTTTTTTCCCTTAAATGGGGAAAAATGGCTTCTACCCCATTGTTTTTTTTGCCTTCCTCTGAATCAACATTGGGGGTAATAGGCTGAACTGGATGGACATATGTCTTTTTTCGGCCTCACATACTATGCTACTATGTTTTTTCTTTGCTGCTAACCTGATTGCATAAATGTAACTGGCAGTACTGTTGCTCATTCATCATAACTATCATAAATCTAGAATCTGGAAGGAACAGAGATATGGCTCTGTATGAGAGTGCTGCATGGAAAAGGGCACATAAATGTGTTTGGGGGCTCCTTAAGACAACCATATTTACACACACAAAATTTGCCTTCACAATATGTTGAGAATAGAGCCCATGGATTTCCATGGGTGCATTAACATTTCTTGCCTGCGGAAAAAAATAGGACCTGCTCTATTTTCCTGTGTATTAGCGCACCAGTGGCTCTATTGACGTCTACAGGAGGTACGCAAATGTGCGTACAAAAAGCAGGAACGTGCAAGACGCTGTGCAATTCCATGGAAAAAAGAACAAATCTGGACCTTATTAGGCCAAATAGCTTTTTAAATCAGGGCGGTAGTGTTTTGTGCGCGCATGTAAATAGGCTCTGTGTGCATAAAAAGTACAATAAAATACGCAGATATGTAAGAAAATCAACGTTATTCCTGTTGCGCTTAAGCATGCACTATTGTACATACAGTTGTATGAAGCCGCCATGAGGTCTTAAATATTATTTAAAACTCATTTAAGTACACAACAGTAAGGCCTCCTTCCCACGAGCGTGACGGGCTCCGCCGCGTAATATTACGCTGTGAAGCCCGTCACGGCGCCCCCCAGAGCCCCTATACTTACCTGCGGGAGATAGTGTGAAATCGCTTCCCCGCCCACCGCCGCCGCGTCACCGCGCGTCACCGCCCGTCACCGCCCACCGCCGCCACGTCACCAGCCGTGTCACGTGCCGCGGCCGGCCGTGTCACGTGACGCGGCCGGGCGCGTCATATGACGTCATATGACGCGCGGCGGTGGGCGGGAAAGCGTTTTTTCACGCTATCTCCCGCTGGTTACAGCGGGAGATAGCGTGAATGGACGGCTTCCATTGACTTCAATGGAAGCCGTCAGTGCGTACAGCCCGTCCTCACCCGCAGAAAATAGAGCATGCTGCGGGTGAGGACGGGAGAAATCGCGATGCGTAATTCCGCGGTGGAATTACGCATCGTGAGCATGGAGCTATTAGGTTCAATAGAACCTAATAGCTGCGGGCAACGCAGCGGATTTTCGCCGCGAATTACGCGGCGGAAATCCGTTCGTGGGAAGGAGGCCTAAGATCGTTGAGTACCATTAGGTTGATGCTGCACACAGGCTATTTTGTAAAAATGTGAAGTTTCTCACATTTTGCTGATTTTTTTTTTTTTTGGGGGGGGGGGGGTGGGGGGGTTGCAGCAAAGAAAGATGAGTCCAGATGTTAATTGTAGATCAATAAAAAATTATGGAAAACACTATGAGTATTTTTGTATTGGCATTTTTCATCGCTTTTGTTGCATTTTTTTGGGTCCATGAAGGTTTCTCAAAATTGCAGTATGCTTTAGTTATGATGTTTTTTTTTTCTTTTAGGCCTCTCTATTGGGAAAATATATATACTTTTATATATATATATATATATATATATATATATATATATATATATAATCAAAAAATAGCACAAAAATGCAGGTACAATGTAAAACATGTATGGGATTTTTCAGGCATTTTCCCCCTTAAACAAAGGACCAGAAAGAAGTACCATGAATTAAGGTAGCTTTATGAATTGGAAAATACATTTGAGGTCAGGTTCACACATTGCATTATATAGGAAAGAAAGCAGTGAATACCTCCTGTTATATAATGTAATTAAGACTTTGTATTGCATTCATATAACATCTGAATGTTACGGTTCTTCAGCTGAGAGATACTACATGAATAACAGTTATGGAATGCAACTTTTTTAGCCTTGAAATGTGAGGACATGCAAGGAATCAAAAGTTACATTTTTTACACTCTGTGTGTCAATAATCAGCATTTAAAGCCCTTTTCTAAACATACTGCAAAGAGATGACGGTTCTGTATTTTGTCCAAGGCCAGATTGAGAATTTACCATTGGCTTTCATATCTCAATATGAATATTCAGTATCTGAGGAATTAACAATAAAAGGACAAAAAACCTTCCCGCTCACTGAGATCCAGGTTTCTTTATGATGGAATTTACTGGATGACTGTACGTGTATATTACATTCTATTCGGGCTTCATTACACCATTTTCTTCAGAAGCACAGGCCATTTCTCATTTCCTCTTAAACATGGCTCTTTTTCCGTTCTAGGTGCGCCGTAAGATAATTAAAGTCTTTCCTCTCAATTTGTCACCTTGAAATAAACATGAGCCAGTGGTGCATGGGGCTAAACAAAATTATTTTTCTATGAGAGGTCATTATCCAGATGTTTTCTGGAGAGATAAAGCTCTCCAATTAGATAACAATGCCTTTTCTTCTTTTATGCAGCGCTCTGTAAGCCTGTTCTCCTGTTATTAATGCAATCCCCATGAGATTTCTGCACTCATAATGGGACAACAAATGTTCTTTTAACAATTCCACTGAGGAAAATTTAATTATTTGTCAGGGATTATAATTTAAAAGGGTTTGCATACATAAAGCGAAAAAGATTCCTCATAGGTTAAAATATTAAAACTCTTGATATCTCTACCCCAGGAACATTTCAATGTTCTCTCACTGCTGCTGTTCATGTTCCCCACCACATTGCTCTACTCTCTTTCATGCTGATAAGCCACCGCAGTGATTCAGCCAATCATGGCCTGATGCATTTATATGTTGGCTATGGTGACATTGCTACCACTGCTTGTGACTTCCTGGTGTCCTCATGAAGTCCCATCAACATGAAGGAGTCTAAATGGACATTTGGTGGGGGACCCAAACAATAACAATGAGCACTTTTTAAGATAAGTGTATTAGTCTTTTTTTTTGATATGTTGGACATTTTTGAATGGAAAAAACCCTTTAAAATTTTGGATTGGGCACTCTGCAATGCAGTGAACAAAAGCATACACGAGCTGGGAACAGCACAATCATAGCAAAGGCCAAAGTAATGTGTTTATTTTTCTGCTTAATTTTGTAAATTGAGATTTATCATTTAAAAGAGCACTCCTTTATTTGTGAGAAATCCATTACAGTATCACTGATCTCTTTGCTGTGAAGAATCTAGTTCTGTAGCTCATTCTCTCCTCACTGCACTTTCTTCCGGACTCAAGATCACATGACCAACACTCTGACCCTGCTCTGTGTCCTGCAGTTACTTCTTGCTATAGCAACCAATCATAGTGCAGATTTCATATTCAAGTGCAGAATATGAAATGAAAGCTGAGCTGTGAAGAGTTGCTACAGGCAAAAAAAGATAGATTTTCTCTATGATAGGTGTCATAAATCTGCCCCATTACCTGCAGGACACAGAACAGAGTCAGAGTGCTGATGTGACTTGGAGGCTGGAATAAAATTATGGAACACACAGCCAGGAAGGGACAAGCTACAGATTTGTCATGAAACCCATGATAAAGCCAGGAAATTTGTCCGGAATATGGCTGTAGAACTGGGCCCTTAATTCACTCATCTGAAACTAAGATAAATCTAGGCGCACACATGCGGAAATGTTGCGGATTTCCAATTCGGATTTAAAGGCAGAACATCTTCAGTGGAAAGTAGGAAAGTAGATGTGATTTTAACAAATCTCACCCACTTGCTGTGGAAATATTATGCACAGAAAATGACCTGCCGTTCAGATATTTAAAGCAACTCTCCAGGCCTGGACAAACAAAGATGGCTGCACCAATTTCTCTGACTACCTGAAGCACATTGTGCATTAGCATACATCATTAGTCTAAGGCGCTACACCTGTTTCGATTGACTAATGCTGTCACCTGAGTTGTGCTGGCCAGTCAGAAAAGCATGTAGTATCTTAGGGCGGACTCACACGAATGCATGCACAAAAACGCACATGGTAGCACAATTCACATTGGCACAGGATACATGCACGCTATGATTTAAAAGGCTGAGCAGCCTAATTAGTCCCCACTGTGTTTGATTTCCCACAAAATTGTGCAGTGTAATGCATAATTGCATGGGTATTGTGTAAGTATCCTATGGAGCCTTTGATGTGCAAATGCACACAAAGATAGTGCATGACGCGTTTTTGTTTTCACGCACTTGTTGTAGAAGAACCCATTGAAATCAATGGGTTCTATTTACTGCGTATTGCATATAGAAAATTTTGATCGCACAAACACAGTTCACTCTTAGGCCTTAGTCACACAGGTGTTTTTTGCCGTGATTTGCGGATCGCATGATGGATGCGCATCCGCAAATCGCATGACCAGGCCGAAAAATCGCCCGAAAAAACTGCTCCTAGCCGCGTTTCAATAAAAATGGGCCGGAGCTGTCCAGCGCATTGCATTCAATGGAGCCAGCAATACAGCCGGCTCCATTGAAAGCAATGCGCTGCGGGCGATCTCACGATGAATTTTCAGGAAGGGCTTAAATATATTAGCCCTTCCCTGCAATTCATCCAGAAATGTGTAAAAATAAAAAAAATATATATACTCACCTGGTCCCGGCAGCCGGAGTTCAGCCGCGGCCAGCAGCAGTTCTCCTGAACTGCTCTCTGTAGTATTCAGCAGCCGGGGATTTAAAATCCCTGCCTGCTGAATGAACTGCCTCTGATTGGTCACAGCCTGACCAATCAGAGGCAGCTCTCAATCACACCCATTCATGAATTCATGAATGGGTGAGTGAATGCTGCCTCTGATTGGCTCAGTGCTGAGACAATCAGAGGCAGCTCTCAGCTGTCATTCATGAATTCATGAATGGGTGTGAGTGAGAGCTCCCTCTGATTGGTCAGGCTGTGACAAATCAGAGGCAGCTCATTCAGCAGGCGGGGATTTTAAATCCCCGACTGCTGAATACTACAGAGAGTAGTTCAGGAGAACTGCCGCCGGCCGCGGCTGAACTCTGGCTGCCGGGACCAGGTGAGTATATATATTTTTTTTCTTTTTACACATTTCTGGATGAATTGCAGGGAAGGGCTTATATATTTAAGCCCTTCCCGACAATTCATCCCGTGCTCGCCGGCAGCCCATTGCTTTCAATGGAGCCGGCTGTATGCAGAGAAGAAGGATTTGTCTTCTATATGTTCTCAATGGGGTCGGCGCTGCTGCCGCCGGCCCCATTGAGCGCATATAGAGAAGAGAACAGGAATCGTAGATCGCAGATAGGTGCGATCTGCGATTTCGGTTCTATAATTTATCGGACGAGCGCATAAAATGCGCTCATGTGTCCGATACCATTGCAAAGCAATGGTTTTATGAAATCGCCGGATGCATGCACATGCGCAAATCGCGCGAAAAAATGCCCGTCTGACTAAGCCCTCAGACTACTGATGCATACTAATGCACAGTGTGCATCAGGAAGTCAGAGAAGCGGTGCAGCCGAGCCAAAGGGTCATTATAAGGGCTTAGGGCTCAGTCACACGGGCGTTTATTGCCGCGATTTGCGCATGCGCATGCGTCCGGCGATTTTTTAAAACCATTGCTTTGCAATGGTATCGGACACATGAGCGCTTTTTATGCGCTCGTCCGATAAATTAGAGAACAGAAATCGCAGATCGCACCTATCTGCGATCTGCGATTCCTGTTCTCTTCTCTATATGCGCTCAATGGGGCCGGCGGCAGCAGCGCCGACCCCAATGAGAACATATAGAAGACAAATCATTCTTCTCTGCCACAGCTGTAACAGCTGTGGCAGAGAAGAACGATGTTTGCCCATTGAATTCAATGGAGCGGCAATACAGCCGCTCCATTGAAAGCAATGGGCTGCCGGCGTGCGCGGGGTTAATTGTCGGGAAGGGGTTAAATATATAACCCCTTTCCTGCAATGCATCCTGAAAAGTGAAAAAAATAAAAAAAAAGGATGTACTCACCTGCTCCCGGCAGCCTGAGATCCCCGCGGCCGTCCTGCAGTGGGTGTGAAGGGGGTGTGACTCAGGCTTGCCCCTGATTGGCTCAGCCTGACCCAATCAGAGGCTGATCTCAGTCATACCCATTCATGAATTCATGAATGGGTGTGAGTGAGGGCTGGCCTCTGATTGGTCAGGCTGTGACCATTCAGAGGCATCTTATTCAGCAGGCGGGTATTTTAAATCCCCGGCTGCTGAATACTACTCACAGCTGTTCAGAGCAGTTCAGGAGAACTGCAGCCTGCCGCGCTGAACTCCATCTGCTGGCACCAGGTGAGTATATATATATTTTTTTATTTTTACACATTTCTGGATGAATTGCAGGGAAGGGCTTATATATTTAACCCCTTTCCGACAATTCATCCCGTGATCGCCGGCAGCCCATTGCATTCAGTGGAGTCGGCTGTATTGCCGGTTCCATTGAATTCAATGGGCAAACATCGTTCTTCTCTGTCACAGCTGTTACAGCTGTGGCAGAGAAGAAGGATTTGTCTTCTATATGTTCTCAATGGGGTTGGCGCTGCTGCCGCCGGCCCCATTGAGCGCATATAGAAAAGATTTCTCAGGGAAGAAAGTTAAAGTAACCCGAACATCCGAACATCGTGTGGTGTTCGTTACGAATAACGAACATCCCGAACACCCTAATATTCGCCCGAGCATCAAGCTCGGACGAGTACGTTCGCTCATCTCTAATAGTAATATCGCACGAGAATCACATCAGTCAAAATGAAACCATTTGTTTTGTCATGTTTTGCAGGTGAGATTTTCACGCTCGCAAAATGTGACAAAATCACGGTCATTTGTTTAAGTCCTAAATTTGTAGCAATTTTCTGTGGCAGATTGGTCACAGAGATGTTGAGTAACTGCCTAATCGGGCGAAAAGATTCAGGGGGGCCAGGGGTGAGCGGGGATTGCGGTGAGGAGTGGGGGGGAAAGAGAGAGAGATCCTCCCTGTTCCCCCCCGCTACCCCCCACTCCACCCCGCTGCCCCCCGCGCCCCCCGCACCCCCCCGCACCCCCCAAATCTTTTTACCCATTTGTCCTAAACTAGCACGTTCACTCATCTCTATTAACCTCACTTCGTTCAATAGGAAAGTCAAAATCGTAGGAAAACCCAATCCTTGTGGATTTTGCTGCAAATTACCTGTACATCTGCTACAAAAACCCCAAGTGTGGATTTCAAAAGCATTGATTTTTTAAAATCATTTTCGCATTATCCACAGAAAAATCGGCAGCTGCAATTTGCACAGAAATCCACCCGATTTGGTGCCAAGTTACTGATCTGGTTTTCTTTACAGATTTCTGTAGAATTGCTGCAGAAAAGTTCTGCAACAATCCTGTCCTGTAGACGTATCCTACAGGGAGCGGAAATGATTTTGCATCGAAGCTCAAAGATAAACCATCAAGCCACAGCATCTTCTGACAGCATGATATTTTCATTTCTTAAAGATGAAACGCCCCATTCCTGATACAGTCAGGTCATGCATGGGAATTTACTTACTGCTTGAACAAAATATTACACATTAATGTGTTCCAATTTCATACATCACCTTTCCTCCTTAAACCTGCTTACTGAATTTAAAGAGATGTTATTCATGTCTGGTATTAGAGTGCAAAATGAACCGTTTCTTGCAAGATTTCATGCCAGATTCATCACGGTTAAGCAGTTAGAATTTAAAAAAGAAAAATACTGCAGAAAACACATTTTTCTGCCAGAAAATACATATCAACATTTTCAAGTGTATTTACAGAAAGATCCTAAGGCCGTGTGCAGATGTTAAAGAAATACATTCCTTCTCTGGAATGAAAATGACATGGCATGTTAAAATGCAAAATGAGCTCTCTGATCAAGATAACTCAAAAAGTAAATGTCATTAGCTATGAAAGGCCACAATGATATTTGCAAGAGTGGTTTGATAATAAATGTACTGTAACCATAGAAACACATACAGACTGCAATAGTTATATATCACAGTTTCAGCAACAACAAAAAAAATAGGACCTACAACTATTACATGACCCTACTAGAACGGAACCAATGTAAATTGAATGGGTTTTCCAGGAATAGACAAACAATATATAGATGGGGGTAATGTATCCTAACTCCTTGTATCAATGACCTTTCTCAAGCTACAGCATGTACTAGAGACAATTAAATGACTCACTAGAGATCAATTTCTTTCTGCTCGCAGCTCCACTAGAGGGAGTTCCGAATATATGGTATAGAGTTTGACTTGAGCTGTATAAATCCATATGTAGTGAGTTCCCTTTAGTGGTTGCTGCATGCAGCCGAACGTTTCCGATTTAAAGTGTAACTGTGTTTTCCAAAAACTTTTGACATGTCAAAACTTTTGGTCACCGAGGGTCGGTGCTGTGACCTCCACCAAGGCAGCTGAAGCACTCATCCGAGAGCTGTCACTGCTCACTAGCTAAAGATGGACTCAATAGAAAGTCTATTGATCCGTCTTCAGCTTGCGAGCAGTGACAATGCTCAAATGAGCACACCAGCTGCTTTGTTCTAGCGATCAGTGGGAGGTCTCAGCACTCTCCCCAAGTGACCAAAACTTTTCACATGTCAAAAGTTTTTGAAAATCTTGGTTACGCTTAAACTTTATGACTGTATGAAGAGAAAGAGGGGATTTGGAGTTCTGTATCAAAAAACAGAGATGCATCCCCTCTGAAGATGTATTATACTAACCACCACAGAATGTTGGGATTTTGACTTGTTTAGATTAAATAAAATTAAATTATATAACAACTTTTACCATTTACTGCCCTTTACTATGCCAAACAATATAATATGATTGTTCCCAGCAAAAGATCCCTGTGTTGGTCGAAAGCTCACACTAACATCATGTATTTTTGTTAGCCATTAAAAGGTATCATATCTACAAGATTACTTGGTTTCTCTTGCTGGGAACAATCACATTTTCCTCTACTGGCTAACATGGTACCAAACCTTTTTTATTACATAATATAATTAATCCCATCACCATCCTAAACCATTACGTTAGCTTCACACCCAACCTAGAACTTTAGTTATATTAACCAACTATCCCGGGTACCGATACAGAACGCGTGCAATGCAAAACGTAACATTTTAAGTAAGAAAAGATGATAACAGAACGTACGCATAAATACGTGGAAGGACACCTGTTCTGATTAATGCTATGTAAGGGTGGCTTCACATGACCGTGTTTTTGTGCGTGCATACGTGCACAAAAACACACGTCTATTACAACACATGCATTTCCTATGGTGTGTTCACATGTCCATGTTTTACAGGTGCGTGCCTGTAAAAATAGGACATGCGTGCGCAATAGGGAATGCACTCATTGTCTTCAATGGAGCTGCAGCTGCTTCCAGCGGCTCCATTGAGGACAATGGTCTGCTGGCACCCCTGAATTGTTTTTCAGGGCAGAGATTTAAATATAAGCTCTTCCCTGAAAAACAAACATTTTAGTGTAAATAAATATACTCACCTGTTCACCGCTGCCGTGTCCCCCGCGGGGATGAAGAACACATCTGCTGCATGCGACAGATGTTTTCTTCACCCCCACGGGAAATAAAGAATTTCCTGCTGCACCTGTCACAGATGTGACAAAGGAATTCTAAATCTCTGCTGTGAATAAAGAATTCCCTACCGCAGCTGTCATCTGTGCCGGCAGCTGTCATCGGTAGCGGTTCCAGCTGCCTGCATCCAGTAATTCTTTTTCAGGGAAGGGCTTTAAGTATAAGCACTTCCCTGAAAAACAAGGCAAAGTAGTGTAAAAAATAATAAACACCACATACTCACCTTCCTTCAGCTGCCGGGGCTCAGCTGCATCCTCTCAGCGCTGTCCCCGGCTCTGCAATGCATTTCTTTCAGCAGGCGGGGATTTAAGGTCCCCGCTTGCTGAAAGAGCTACTTGTGATTGGTTGTGGCACTTAGCCAATCACAGGCAGCTCTCGCCTGTCATTCTTTCAGCAAGAGCTGCCTGTGATTGGCTGAGGTGCTCAGCAAGCAGGAGCAGCTGTCTGTGATTGGCTGAGCCCCGGCAGCTAAAGGAAGGTGAGTATGTGGTGTTTATTATTTTTTACACTACTTTGCCTTGTTTTTCAGGGAAGGGCTTATACTTAAAGCAATTAGTGGGTGCTGGCAGCTGGATCCACAACAAGATCTGTGACAGCTGTTTTAGGGAATTCTTTTTTCCCCGCAGGGATTTAGAATTTCTTTGCCGCATCTGTCACATCTGTGACAGGTGCAGCAGGGAATTCTTTATTTCCTGTGGGGATGAAGAAAACATCTGCCGCATGCGGCAGGTGTGTTATTCATACCCGCATTGATTTAGAATTACTTTGCCGCATCTGTCACAGATGTGGCAGGTGCAGCAGGGAATTCTTTTTCTTCGTGGGGATGAAGAACACATCTTGCACATGTGGCAAATGTGTTCTTCATCCCCACAGGGGACACAGCAGCAGCGGACAGAGGAGTATATATATATATATATATATATATATATTTTTTTTTTTTACACAAAAATGTTTGTTTTTTCAGGGAAGAGCTTATATTTAAAGCTCTTCCCTGAAAAACAATTGCGGGGTGTCGGCAGATCATTGTCTTCAATGGAGCCACCAGTTTCATTGAAGGCAATGCGCACTTGCAGACATGTGTGTTTTTGCGTGTACAAGGGTGTGCACCTATGTACGTACCTATGTACACACACGCACATGTTCGTGTAAAGCCACCCTTAATGTATTAACTTAAAATAAAAAAATTCAATGAGCCTTGCGATTTAGAAGGAGTTCTAAGCATTGATAGTAAAACCTTTCCGCCACAGCAACATAGTCCAGGGGTGTCCTTGGGCCACTTTAGAGCATTGTAATATGAAGATGGTATGCTGGGGATGACACTCATAGTTATTGTTTGCATTGTATCTAAAAGCTTCCCCCAACAAGAATTTCCAAGCTGTTTTTGTCAAAATTGAATGTCTCTCCTGGTCTGAAGAATGTCGCTTGCATTGATTCTCGAGTTGGCCATTAGTTTGCTCCGGCGTCTTAGGTAGTCGAGCGGCAGCTTGTCGAGTGCGTTGATTCTCCAGTCGGCCGTTAGTTTGCTCTGGCTACTCGAGCGGCTGCTACTTTAAATGCGGCTGTTGTTCTTTTGCCCAGACAGGTCCTTTACATGCTTGGCATCTTATATCGAAAACACAAAATCTGTTTTTGTCGTGTACAAATCCCTAGTTCTGGTCTGATTTAAGTTAAATTTGGCATTTTTTGTTGCCAATAGCAACCAATCATAGCTCAGCTTTCATTTGTTATTCTGCTGAGGAAAAATGAAAGCTGCGCCATCATTGGTTGCTATATACTATACTGCTGAGGTTAAAGAAAAGCTGTGCTGAGATTGGTTGCTATAGGCAACAGCTTTTTATCATCTTAGTGCTGAGGTAAAATGAAACCTGTGGTGTGATTGGTTGCTGTGGGCAACAGTTTTCAATCCTCAGTGCTGAGATAAAATGAAAGCTGCTCTGTGATTGGTTGCTATGGGCAACGGTATTTAATCCTCTTAGTGCTGAGGTAAGACGAAAACTGCTCTGTGATTGGTCGCTATGGGCACCAAAAACTGTTTTTTACTGTTTGTTTAGTTACTGTTAGACAGTTTTGCTAAATGAGGGCTGGTGTTCATAAATTTGCTCTATGTACTCCTGTCTGTGGACAGATCATTTTTGCAAACTGTTATCCACACAGACATCCAAGACAGAATTAGGAAGAACAAAATGGGCAAATGATTGGTGGCCTCCACCAGGGTTAGGGTGGCTTCACACGAGCGTGTTTTTGTGCGTCATTCATTCGAGAAGAGCTGCCTGTGATTGGCTGAGCACCTCAGCCATCAAATTCAGCTCTTTCAGCAGGCGGGGATTTTAAATCCCCGTCTGCTGATAGATCAGCACCACAGTGAAGAAGACGCTGCTGTGCCCTGGCAGCCGAAGCAAGGTGAGCATTTTATTCATTTATTTATTTTTTAAACCACATTTACTTGATTTTCACGGAAGGGCTTATATTTAAAGCCTTTCCCTGAAATCAATTGCTGGCAGCAGAATCCTCTATGGCAGCTGACATGTGTGACAGCTGCGGTAGGGAATTAAAGAATTTTTTTTTATTTTTTTTTTACACTAAAATCTTTCTTTTTCAGGGAAGGGCTTATATGTAAATCCTTTCCCTGAAAAAAAAATGCAGGGGTGCCGGTAGACCATTGTTTTCATTGGAGCCGCCGGCAGCAGCTGCAGCTTCATTGAAGAGTATGCCTGCTTTTTTTTTTACACTAAAATTTTTCTTTTTCAGGGAAGGGCTTATATGTAAAGCCCTTCCCTGAAAAAGAATGCAGGGGTGACGGGAGAGCATTGTTTTCAATAGAATCGCCGGCAGCAGCCACGGATCCATTGACAACAAGCACGCAGCTGTGTTCATGCGTGTTTTTGCTCATACTTAGGTGCTTGTACTTTGCTCGTACTTAGGTGCGTACATACGTGCACACCTAAGTACGCACAAAAACACGCTCGTGTGAACCCACCCTTAGACCGGGGCTAAAAAGCAGTCCTGAAACACAAATGTTCAGCCCTCAGTATAACTCTTCTAGTGGAAATTACTTGTTGGAAATATCCAGGAATATTGAATCAAGTATGTAGAATCCATTGGTGAAAGCAAATTTGGGGGTTGCTGCATTAAAATTCAAGCAAAGGCAAAAAAATTGCAATTAAGGTTGCCAAGACAACCAAATTTGTGATTTTTTTTTTACCTATAACCTTTTCCGGGTCGAGATTATACTATGTCCAAATTTCATGTCAATCGGTTGTACAGTTTGTGCGTGATGCTCCAAAAAACAGATATTGAAAAAAATTACCACCTTATAGTACTATGGATCAGCACTTTCACCACACTAAACACCAAAAGTTATAAACCCCTAAACTACAATACACAGTTGCAAGGGAAATTAATTCCCCTTTTACATGGGATAATTCTCGTTTGAAAAAATTCTACTCACCTAGAAGACCTGTCTGACTCTTCTCTCCTGCTCTGGCAGTTGTCTTCTGTCCTCTGGAGGCCAGAGATTGAAAAGTCCCCACCTCCAGAAAGTGCTGGTCTCATTGACTGAGCACTCAGCCAATTACAGGCAGCCCTCAGCCGTTGAATGACGGCTGAGGGCTGCCTGTGATTGGTCACAGCACTCACTCAATCACAGACAGCCCTCAGCCATTCATCAAATGGGTTAGCATCACGGACTTCTGCCACAGCTGTCCACGCGGGGATAAAGGAAACCCCTGCCGTAGGTGTCACAGCTGTGGCAGAAGTCTGCGCTGTACTCCCTACCTTTTCAATGGGGCCTGCCCAATTAAAAACAATGAGCGCAATCGCTGCGATATTGCAGCGTTTTCTCTGCGCTGCGAGGCACTCGATCTCGCATCACTAGAGAAAAACCGCAAGTGGGTAGGCCCCCTTAAGGAGCAGCATTTTGCCATCTCTACTGTGGGCACCACTGAATTTAAAAACCCTGTTTGCTTCTGTTCTCGACCAATAACTTACAAAAAGACTATTGTAAAGTCCTTCAACAAATAAGTATCAAAATATCCCACGCAGAACCCCGCTGCGTCTACAGAAAAACACAAAATGCATAAAATCAATTTTTCTGTGTGCTTCTTTGATCCCAGTTATCCTAAATGTCAATTTCATCTGGCATCTTAAGGACAAGGTGGACCTGGCTGTGCACGGTGTGTTTGTATCGCTAATATTTGGCAGCTCCTCAATGCAGATGTGTCAAGATAATATATCATCCTAGCTGCACATTTTCTATACATTTTGCAAAATCTTTGCTAACTCATTTATCATTCACATGTGTCTTGTTCATATTTATGGAGACAGGCACTCTTAACAATTAATATACCCACCTTCAGCTGCCTGGGCAACATGAAAACTCACTTTACTATTTAGAGTATCTGGTATAGTGATTAGCAAGGCTTGAGTCATCAACTGAAATTAGATTATTAATCTGCATGAAGTAGACATTTTGGCAATGGAAAATCATCAGTACTGCTTGGCTAAGAATACACTTCATAACAAAGAGGGACCTATTTAGGATAGTTACAATGCAGTAGAGCACTAGATTCATTAAGTAAGTGAAATATTCGGAGTTAAAGGCTATGTACACCTTTGCACTCCCTTTTTTCTTTAATTAGTATGTCTTTGGAAATGAAGACTCTTTGTAATTGGTTTTCATTAAAAAATTCTGATCATTTGGTTTCTATGCTTGGATTCTTTTCCAAGGCTCTGCAGATTGGACTAACATATTCGCAAAATCCAATGGCAACGGCAATCAAAATACATTTTTTATCACAAAAATATATAACTGTAAGGGTGAAGTCACACGAACGTATATCGGCTCGGTTTTCACGCCGAGCCAATATACGTTGTCCTCATGTGCAGGGGGGGGAGGATGGAAGAGCCCGGAGCAGGAACTGAGCTCCCGGCCCCCTCTCCGCCTCCTCTCCGCCCCTCTGCACTATTTGTAATGGGAAGAGGCGGGGCGGGGCTAAGTTCCGTGAATTAGCCCCGCCCCGTCCCACCTTTCCCCATTGCAAATAGTGCAGAGGGGCGGAGAGGAGGCAGAGAGGGGGGCGGGAGCTCAGTTCCTGCTCCTGGCTCTTCCATCCTCCCCCCCCTGCACATGAGGACAACGTATATCGGCTCGGCGTAAAAACCGAGCCGATATACGTTCGTGTGACTTCACCCTAATGCAAATACTAACCATATTAAATAATGCAAGGTTCTTAGCATATAGTTTCATCAAAGTATATTGGCTCATCCACCAACATCCTACACTAAATAAAACCAGATGGTTTAATTTTAACCAGGGAAAGATCAGTTCCTACCTTTAAGCACGCATCTCTCTTGGGCCTAAGCCTACAAATAAAACCAAGGAAAGTAGGACAGCAATTTATTTGGTTCAATTAAAGGGACAGGAGATAGATAGGCGGGAGTCCATGACAAAGCAGAGGCAGCCATAATGCCACCACCATACTAGCCGTACAAACAAAAAATAAATAAGTCAGCAGTTCCCAAACTGGAATTTATCGGTGCACATTAAACCATGGCTGCAACTAACTGTACAAGCTGAAACACATGGCAACAGCACTTAAAATACATTTCTTAGCAGAGAAATATATAACTGTAATGCATTTACTAGCCACAATAAATAAAGCAAGGTTCATATTATATAATTTGATCAAAGTATGTTGATCCACCCACCAACATCCAGGTGACCATGATTTCGGATGGATCCTAAAACTAGTATCAATGCATTTTGAGTGCTGTTGCTATTTGTTTCAGCTTGTACAGTTAGCTGCATGTATTAGCAATCATAGGCAATGGCAAAGCAGGATGCCTGTATCTGCCATCCTGTTGCCATAGCAACCCATCAGCCATCCGCGATTACATCGTGGGGTCCAAAGACATCACAAAGGGAGTGTGCTACCTCTGTTAGCCCTTTACATTCCGTGAGCTACTTGAATCATGTAAGGGGTTAACAGTGGGGGTCGCTGTTCCCATGCCCCCTCCCGCTGTTGCAATGGGAGGCTGAATATAGAGGCAGCTCCCACTGTCGGATAGCGCGGGATCTCTTCTGATCTTGCGCTATCCACAGGGCATAAGTGTGCATCCTGTTGCGTTAAGTACCCCACAGTCAGAAAGTACACTTATGGCAGGAAGAGTTTAATATAGGACAGGGTCTAATTTTCAGGGAAATGTGGCGGCATTGTGTGCTTTTGATCATGTGCAGCTACACAGCCTCTAAGACAGGAGGGGGAAGGCATCTGAGTTTGTGCTGATCAGTGCTGGGAATGTCCCCAGTCAGACATTTTAATGGAGGACTTGAGGATCAGCCAGTATAAGGCTTTTAAATGCATGGGAATTAAGACTCAGTGCAAAAAAACAGATAAGTACATCAATTTTTTCTGCAGGGAATAAGATATGTGTTTATTGATTTTTTATGCACAAAGATTTTTGTAGCCTTTAAACTTTCCCATAGAAAGATTAGGACACACCCAGATGTATTTCAATACTAGTAATTATTAGGAAATTATAGTACCAGTGTTTCTGCTAGCGCAATGCAGCACATAGCTGTGCTAGATGGTACATGTATTATGATCCACACATATTACACACACAGCTAAACTACATGCCACACACAGCTTTAGTACATCCATCTTGATTCCCACACATTGCACACACAGCTCTACTACATTGTACATTCATATGATTGCCATACATTACACACACAGCTGTGCTACATTGCACATTCATATGATTCCCGCACATTACACACACAGCTCTGCTTCATTGTACATTCATATGATTCCCACACATCACACAAACAGCTCTACTACATCCATCCTAATTCCAACACATTACACACAGCACATTACACACACACAGCTCTACTACATTGTACATTCATTATGATTCCCACACACAGCTCTACTACATCCATCTTGATTTTCATACAACACATTACATACACAGCTCTACTACATGCATGCTGACCCAACACATAACACACACAGCATATTACACACACAGCTCTGCTACATTGTACATCCATTTACATCCATCCTGACCCCACACAACACACACTGTATATGACACACACAGCTTTCCTACATCCTGATTCACACACATCACACACAGCTCTGCTATTCCACACATCACCAGACTCTTAGATACAGTGATCAGCACTGGTCATGTGATTCCTGACCCCACCCACATAGGTGATCACATGACAGTGACATTATCACAGGTCTTGGTAGAAGCTGTTGTCGGTTTATCCGGTATACAGTACTTTCTACCAAACTACACAATGGCTACTCCCACAGCAGTGACATCAACACAGGTCCTTCAGCCCACCGGATCGTTGGGGTGGCAGTAGATCGGTGTCTTCTGTCAGCACTGCAGAGTTGTGTCTGAGATAATAATGGTTTAGTTGTATTCTCATTTTGTTATTTTTGTCCTCCCCTTTTCAAGAGCCCTAACTATGTTGTTCTTCTGTCAGTCAGGCTCTGTGTTTTATATGTGTTATAGGACATTTGATGATGTCACAAGGGAACTGAGCGATGACATCACCAGGGGTGGAGTATGAAAAGCACTCACATACTAACTGACAAGTGGCCGTTAGTAGTTTGATGGATTAGCTCACTAATTTTCAAATGCTACATACCATGCAAATGTTTTTAATTGAAATAAAATTAGTTACAATCACTGTTCTTAATTGGTATGGTGGTGTTATCATCTCCTACTATATGCTATGGGGGATGGTAACCCATAGATCATGATCATGTTTGTATATCCTCTTAAATAAATGTTCATTCAAAAAAGAGTGCTACAGTCTACTGCTATTAAGTTCTTCAGATGACCATATTTTAGCTTGTTTTTGCGGGCAGAAAAATATTTAATATGCGGAGAATAGAAACCATTAATTTCAATGTGTTCACTCTTATTTCTTATTTATTTATTTTTTTTGCATGTGCGGTTCTCACAGGTGCAAAAAAGTAGGAAATGCTCTATGTTGTGCATATTTGTGTAGTGAATGGGAGGTGCACACTTATGTACGCGCAATTATGCGCAAAAGGCTGCGAAAACCTATGCACCTCATTTGGCCTAATAGCCATTTAAATCAGGGTGTGCTGATTTCCTCGCCCATGGAAATTAGCGGTGCGTGCGCAAATACGCACAGTATTGTTTACAGTCATGCACACAAAGTACACTCGTTCACTGCACAAAAAGTTTACACCTGTGGGGGCCACGCTAACTTCAGGGTCCAGAGCATAAATGAGATATGAGCTTAGCCTTTCTGAATATAAAAAGTATATGTTAAAAGCTTGGTATGAAACTAGAAAAAAAAGGATCCGGATCTTTTCAACAAACAGAACCATTTCTTTTTCATGGACTGCATTGCAATATAGACAAAGCGCATGGACAAGTGGCATAGACAAAGAAGAGACTTTTTTTCAACCTCTTTGAGCCATACATTAGGATTAAATACTCTAGAGTATTCTTAAAAAAGGAAAATAAGCAATGATAAAACTAAAATACCAATTAACATTTCTACTCTGCTTCTTTAAGTGGACACCTTTAACATTGAATTACGAGAATGTCTTCTACTAAACATTTAACTTAACATGTAAAGAACAATTATATAGTGATGTCAAGTAACTTGCTGTTGCTCTTTTGAATTGATTAAAATGAACTTTCTCTTCCTCAACGGAGTCCTGCTGATGTATAATTACAGAGCTCAGTCACAAAAATGCTTTCCTAACCATTTTTGTTTACCCTTGGGAATAAAAGGAGGCACCTTTATTACTCAGTGGCGGCATGTCAAACGGGGTGAGGAATATATTTTTAGAGTATAATTAGTCCCATATAAAATGACTAAATGCTACAACAACTGCTGCAAAAGGAGCAAAGTATCGTTTATAAATACAACATATTCAAATGATGTTACAAATGACTAAACTACCTTTTCTTCTGTCAAAGAAATAATTTTATTGAACGTTTCTATAATTACACTTGCAAGTCATCTGAAAATGACAAATTATATAGAAGACTTTTTTAAATTGTTGATGGTGTTATCTATGATCCCAGCAGTTGCTTTAGGAGCACAGCCATGCATAACAGATGCAAGCCTGTCACTGATTTTGTGGGTACAGTGGCAGTAGCCACAAGATCATTGTTATGTAATTATCCATCACACGGCGTAAAGAAGGAGTTGCCGGTTAAACACATATATCATGGTGTCTCATAGGTTATTAAGGGGTTAAATCTAAAAAATATATAGTTGCAACATTTTAAAAAGTTAGTTCTCTTCTACAGACTTTCATCTTATTGATACAAGTTAGATTTATTACATGACGTATTCTCTTTGAAGTGTTTTAAACTGATGGTATACTAGACTAGACATCAGTTGATATTCAGGACAACACCTTAAAGGAGTTTTCCCATCTTAGACTTCAATGGCATACATGAAGGTCTGATATACACGAGTTCCACAAAAGCTCAAGCACTGATCCAGACCACCCGTGGCCTAGCTGTGTGTGGTGACCAGGGGTGGTCAGGATTTATGGAAACAGCCAAGCAGGGTTTTCTTAACTATTTCTCAACTCAAATGAAAGGGACTTATAGAAACAGCGTACTCAGCTGTTTTAGTACTCCTATCCGCCAGGGGGTATTGCCAGCTCAGTTATGAATGGCCAGTATGGGAATAACCCTTTAAATCACTTTAGAAATAAAAATCAGAGATAATTCACAGATTACTTGCTGATACACTTCATGACTTTGTCTGAGCTACACATAGGGTACACATCAATGATTTTGCACAAGCAACTTTCCAGGAAATGGCAATAATTGTCCCCAAAAATGACCATAAATTGTCATGAATCACTAGAAAATCATCAAAATCAGCATTTTCTCTAGTGTGTGGTCTGTTTAAGTTAATCCACAGATAAAAAAGCAAAAGAGCAAATGAAGAACTGAGGTTTAACTATAAAATTACGCATGCTAGCACCGATTTTATAAAAAGACACATATTGCTATTACTGTGTGGGAGGAAATAGCAGAAACCGCAGGAAAGTTATGACCATATGGGGAGCAGATAAAATGTCAAGCAGATAATCTGTCAGCTTTCAACCCGCGGTCCTGCAGTCAACCAAAGTAGCAATGCTTTCCGAGAGCCAACATTCTGCCTGCATTGCACTGGGAAATCTAACCCTCTCCTCTCCTGAGATCTATTTACAACAAAAATCAACAGAAAATTACCTGGGAAATGCTGATTATGAGTAAGCGTTAAGTAATTCAAGGCAAGATTTGGTAGTAGTTCTGAAGGTTTAGCACTATAATACCATGGAAAATAAATTTGTTACGATAGCATAGAAACTACAAGGATTTGCCTGATTCTTCTCTATTATAGAAGACATTAAACAACTTTATGCGTAGGTGATTACACATGAGCTTGTCGTGATGGTGTGAGACAAAGCCCTGGGAAAAAAATGTTCAATTAGAGCCCATCAATTACCAAAATATATAATAAGAATTATATTATAACATATGTTACTATGAATTCTATAAATACGGCATTCACATATGCAGATTTATCAAACATTTCAGTTATATTATGAATATACATAAGTAAGAATAGACTATTAGAATCCATATGTCTTGACAATCCAAGTATCTAAGCATATCATAAAATAGTCACTGTTGGCTACTCTCAATCCTATTACACTGCATCATCACCCCCTTATAAAACAGTATACAAGAGATAGGAGGAAATGAGCAAAGGAACTTATCTTTCCGAGGTGCATTGACTTTGTCAATGACAATAATTATCCCGAGAGCAGCAGCAAACAGATGCAGAAGAAATATAGTGTTACATAGTAGTGTAATGATGCTGGTTGGATACAAGACAACAAAACTGGACTTGACCTATAGCAGTCACCTTTCCGAGGCACTAACCGTGTATCCAAGTTGTTAAGCCCAGAATTTACAACAGTACTAAATTATATAGCAACGGAATAGTGCATTGAGCAATAATATGATGCATGTAACAACACCAGTAAATAAAAAATGCAAGAATAGTGGTAATCAGATAAAGACACAAATAGAGGAAAGTGATGGTAATCAGATATCGGAGCAGATGAATGATGATGATAGTTAACAGATCTAAAAAACTGATAGTTAACAGATCTAAAAAACTGATAATACAGCCTTATTCACATGACTGTTTTTTACGCCGTTAGCCACATCAAAAAATTGCCCAACAATCGCGACCATCTGAAGCAATGTATTCATTTAGATGAACGATTTTATATGCTACATCAAAAGATAGGTGAAAGTTCAGGACTCGTTTGCGGCACTTCTTCATTCGTGCAATTTTATGGCACGTACCGGCGACCGTGAAAATGCAAGCAGTCATGTGAAAGAGCACTCCCTGACACTATTGGGCCTTTTACACAAGCTAAGAATCTCATGATTCTCGTTTTCTCGAGCAAACAAGCTGGTGATGTAATTGCCAGCTTGTCCGTGTTTGAGCAGCTTGTTTAGAATGCCTGATTCTCATTGACCCATAAGTGCACGGGACGGCAAATGAGAAGCACGCGATTCTCGTTCATCGTTCAATTGTTGTCATTCAAACTGAATGATCATTGTTCAGTTTCGCTCATTTTAAGTCTAAATACAACATAACTCTAGTCTGTAATATATCCCTGTTGCTCACCCTAATACCAGTGTCCCTAAGAATCCATAAAGATATCCCTAAAAGGAAACCCTACCTGAATCACAGATCCTGACAAGGAATAAGAGGGCACTAAGACCCAGAGACAAGAAAATCAAATTGAGCAGAGCAGAACTAAGAATATAAGTGCAGATACAAACAGAGAGAACATAAACAGCAAACTACAAGACTAAGAAGCAAGCAATGAACAAGAAATAACCATAGGGATAAAAGTTTCCTACAGAAAACAAAGCTAAACTAGGAAGAAGGTGCTACACACATGCAATAAATATTGGATTTAAATACATGCATCTTATGCTATAACCAGCAACACATTGCAGAAGCCAGGAAAATTTAAATAGGCTTACCAATTGGTTACTCCTCTCTAAAAAAGCCTATGCTCCAGCAGTGAAGTCAACTAACCCACACTAATAGTCCAGCTTCGAGACAGTTGCATAGCAACAGCAAGATCATCAAACTAGTGGAGAGATGATGACAAAACAGCAGGAGCGTTCCTGATGATTATAACAGGTAGTCATTCAGAGAAATGATTTTCCATCTAAGACTGTGAGAAGAGTTGCTCATTAGTAACTCAGTGTCAAATTGAGCATGTTGACTGGCATTGTTAAAGCGAAAAAATGTACACCATACTGCCTTTAACTTTGTCTGTACAACTAATTGGCCACTGTGGCCAGGCAACTAATAATGCTATAAGGCCTGGAGTCTCATGAGAACTTCCAGTTAGTTTAATTACATAAATGATTGTCTATTAGACAGCTGAGCTCCAGGGACTGAGTGGGGGTGGGGGAAGGCACTTTTTGATACCTCTGCCTCTTGCACCATAAGAGTTTGTCCAATAACAGCATGAGACTAATATAAAATTTAAAAATATCCTAAACTGAAGTAAAACTACCATTCTCATTAATATGATGCTACTGTTCAACTATACAGCAACTGGGTGACTGTGTAACCTTGTGAAAAATATGAGCCCTCTTGCCCTTCAGTTCAATTTATTTGTTCTTAATCTACCATTCAGAATCATTTAAATTGCAGAGTAGTGCATTACATTTTTGAATAGCAGGAAAAAAAATAAATCATATCAATTTGATACAGAAGATAATTACATGAGTACACATGAAATACAATAGTCCAAATGATAACCAATAATTCCTCGGGAAGTCATGACTAGGAAGCTGCACACTGACAGACAATTCATAAGGACAAGTTAATTGTCTTTCAGCTTTACACTTGCAATCCAAATGTCACAGAGGTCACCTTGGAGACCATTACAACATCCATGCAAAGCATTTCTATTGCTCTAAGGTCTAGACTCTGCAGAAGGGACAAGAATGAACCTTTACTTTATTTTTAGCATAAAACTCATTATTAAATCTACATTAACTAAAACATATGTGTGTACAGAGAAACGGACTCAATACAGCTGGCTGAGTACAAAGAATGTATTTTATAATTACTAAATTACTCTGAAATCACAGATAAGGGAAGAAATATACATTTCTGTTAATGTCCATATATATTTATTTATGCCTTAGTGCGTTCTGTGTCGGGTTGTAACAACAATACTGGCACCATGTGGTTGGAGTACTACATTACACGCTAAGGCATTTATATATGTGGACTAATAGAGGGGTAGAGGGGGACTTGACACCTAATTGTTTATATTGTAGAGGACATGG
Source organism: Eleutherodactylus coqui (assembly GCF_035609145.1). Classification (NCBI taxonomy): domain Eukaryota; kingdom Metazoa; phylum Chordata; class Amphibia; order Anura; family Eleutherodactylidae; genus Eleutherodactylus; species Eleutherodactylus coqui. Next base: position 185,631,388 of record NC_089840.1, on the reverse strand, counting down.
TAGCCCACATTTACCACCTGGGGGTGGGGTTTGAGAGAGAACGATGATGTGCGACACACTCACCAGTGTAGCAGAGAGTGACTAATACAGTCAGTGCCTACATTGAAGGGCTGTACAAGGATGGACAGTACGAAGCGGGGGGGAGATGGAAACCATAAAGTTAGTGAAAGATAGGGATAAAGTATTTACCTGGGATACTGTTTATAGGGAAATATTTTAATTAGATGCGCTAACAATACAGGAAAAGCCTGTGGGGCCTTAGGAAACATTCTGTCACTGTCTATGAAAGTAGACCAGTGGGGCAACACACAAAGGGACCTCCATGTTGGATTGTCCTGGGTATTTTATACATTCAAAATAGCTGATGCCTTTGCATTACATCTATTATTCCTAATTCCATTAAGTAATTTTCATGAACATGGATATATAGAGATTGCAGTCCTTGTTGTAGGACAAGAACTCTGCCCTGAAATGGATGTATTTTCTATTTCAGTCACCAGGCTATCTACTAGAAAATGCATGTATACACTAAAAAGCTCTGAAGTCTAGCTAGACATCTCCTGATTGGCAATGTAAAGGATGCTCATACATTACACCAACAGTCTTTTTGCTGGACCAAGGCTTTTCCTACTGCAAACGTGTTATATATGTGATCTAGCTGCAGCAGAGAAGCATCCGTGGAATGTATGGGTATTCCATATTCTGCACATTACTGGGTGGGAGGGGGCCTTGTAGTGACTTGAGCACTTCTATGATATTTATATACATCAGCATTCAATTAAGTGGATGCTGTAGGGATGGAAGGAAGGGATTTTTTGAAACATTGTATTTGCATAGCCCTCTGATCCTTCAAGGATAAGAGAATATATAAGAAAGCTATAGCTTGGAGATCCCCATTCAAGCAGTTGTTACACCATAGTAAAATGGCCACATTTGTACAATATTTTACACTCAGACCACAGTTCCACTCAACTAGACTCGGACCACCATACACATTTAGCAACAAACTTATTTATTACCCCCCACCAATCTGGGTACTCATTTTACCGACCTCGGAAGGATGGAAGGCTGAGTCAACCTTATGCATGTGATGTAGAGAATGTTTCTACCACTAATTGTGAGAACTTCTCCTGCCCCTGCCCTGGCTGACCCGCACTCCACAGGCAAACAGATCTAATCACTAACCCTTTTGGGACCCACCAATTGCTTGTATGTTTTAAACACCAGCTGAAATGACGAAGGGGTTATCCCCGAAACACGTTTTCATAAGCTGATCATGTACTTTATTAAATAAAAGGAGAAGTTTCCCAAACCTTTGGTGACTTCCTATTTGCTTTAACCTGGAGTGTTGCTCTTTCTTCACTGCCAGTTTTTTAGTTCTATTCTCTACCACTAATTGGGAAACTTAGGGAAGATTGGGTGTAGACTTTCAGATATTGTTGAGGCTTCACCAGACGTAATAAATAAGATCCTCTCATATATTTGCTTTGGGAAAGTTTTCTTTTTCAATCTGTATTAACAATTTCCATCATTTTCAAGGGTCTTTTGAGCGCAATTTCTATTCATAATTGAGACCTTCCTTTGTTTGCAATGGGTGGCTACAGCTACTCCTTACATAAGCTGTTTGTTACACCTACTTCAAATACCCTTCATCGGCTAAGGTGTTATTTATCACATGTTCCCAGAAGCAAAATAAGAGCTAATGAATTACATTGCTTTATGTAATATATTTTATTAATGTCTACTCATTATGACGTCCTCCAACTAATGTGACCTCCATGTAGAAATCCGGCACAATATATGTCTTAAGACATCTGCAGTACATTACTTAATGATTGTGTTATGCAACTTCTTCTACGTGATTATGCGGCATGTCCCATGAAATTCTATTGCCATATTTCAGAAAATGATGTTCTGGTTTAGTGACTATGAATTAAACTACTGAGATTAGCTTTCTATCTATCACTGGTGCTTCAAAACATCTCTCTATGCATCTGAGAATAGCTGTTTTTCTCTTCTTGCATTTACATCCCTGTACGTTGTGTTGTAAAACGATAAAGCAGAAGTATCATTTTTATAATCAAAATCGTGCTTCAAGAATACAGCACCAAGTCCTTTTATAGCTTCATTTCTGCCAGGACATTATTTAACAGTAAATGAAACTATGTGCTTCTGCTAGGTAAAAAGTAATGAGCCACTGGCTCCCTGCTATACTCAGCAGTTGTAGGAAAGTTGACAATGAACTTCTTTATGTCTAATCTAATTGTGATTCACAGGCCTCTCTTAGGCATTACCTATGGAGGGCATAACAGGAATGCAAGGCATTCTGATCTATAGCGATATACTCCACGTAATCCAATAATCTTACAAATATTCTAGGTGCAAAAATGAAATCATGAAAAATATTCCAATTTTTTTATTTTTATATTTTTAAGCAATTCAGGACCCCTGAACGATAAACAATAAACATCTTGTGGTCCTGAAGTATGTTTCAAGTGGGACCAGGAGCCAAGTACACACCATACCCAGCGGATATCAGCTGGTTCTGATAGCTGTTGGTAACTGTCGTGATCAGAGTTAGCTCTGATCACAGCAATAAACTGCTTAGGTGTGGCGGAATAAGCTAACCACATGTTTAAACAGTCAGCAGGCGGGGGAGACTCCTTTTTGCACCCCATCAGCACCCCCACAGCATGATCGGAAGATGTTGATGGGCTAGCATGGCAGCCCAGAGCCTACTGAAGTGTTTAAAGGCAACATCAAAAATTGCTATGTACTGCAATACTAAAGTATTGCAGTATATAGTACAAACAATGAAATCATCATACGTTTAGTTTAACAGTTAAATTTAAAAAAAAAAGAATTAAAAGCTAGAAAATAACTTTTTCCCATTTTTTCGATAAAAACACCTAAACGATTAAAAAAACATATATTTGGTCTTATCATGTATATAAAAAGTCTGAACTATTGAAATATCACAATATTTCTCCCGCATGGTGAAGGCCATAAAAATAAAAGTACGGCTTTCAAAACATTTGAATAAAAAGTGATACAAAAGATTTATGGGCACCAAAATCATTATAATAACACAGCTCAATCGACAAAAAAAATGGCAGTGGAAAGCAATTTTTGTTTTTAAAAAAATTGTATTTCCTTTTAAAAAAGGAAAAACATTAGATAACTAAATACAGTTGGTATCCCTGTAATCATACTGACCAATAGAATAAAGTTGATATATCATTTTTACTGCACTGTGAATGCTGTAAAAACTAAATCCAACAGAAATGACACAATTGTATTTTTTCTCCATTTCTCTTTACTTAAAACTCATTAAACATTTTTGCATACATTATATGGTACATTAAAAGGTAAACAGAAAAACGTGTCCCGCAAAACAAGCCCTCATATGGTTATGTCAGTGGAAATATAAAAAAAGCTATGGATTTTGTAAAGTGGGGATGAAAATGTGAAAATAAAAATGATTAATCTCTGATCCAAAACTGGCTAGTAGAGATGAGCGAATATACTCATTTTGAGTAATTACTCGATCGAGCACCGCAATTTTCGAGTACTTCCGTACTCGGGTGAAAAGATTCGGGGGGGCGCCGGGGGGCGGGGGAGGCGTGGCGGAGGGGGGGGGGTAGCAGCGGGGAACAGGGGGGAGCCCTCTCTCTCTCCCTCCCCCCCCCACTCCCCGCTGCAACCCCCCACTCACCCACGGCGCCCCCCGAATATTTTCGCCCGAGTACGGAAGTACTCGAAAATCGTGGCGCTCGGGAGAAAAAGGGGCATGGTTCGCTCATCTCTTCTGGCTAGTCCAAATCACATGATGAATACTTTTTAATTTAGGGCTCATCTCTACTGACTACCAAATGGGGGAGCGGATTACACCTGTGCAGGACACTGATGAGTCAGCCACTCACACTGCCTCTTGAAAGCAATGGGCTGCCGGTGAGCGCGGGATGAATTTTTGGGAAGGGCTTAAAAATATAAGCCCTTACCTGAAAACGAAAGATTTTAGTGTAAAAAAGAATAAAAATGCAGGCATTCTCTTCAATGGAGCCGCTGCTGCTGCCGGCGACTCCATTGAAGACAATGGTCCGCTGGCACACCTGAATTCTTTTTCAGGGAAGGGCTTTACATATAAGCCATTCCCTGGAAATGAATTAAAAGTGATTTAAAAAACAAAAAAAATAGATACCTCCATTCAGCTGCTGGGGCACAGCCGCATCTTCTCCTGCTGTCCCCTGCACTGTGGTGCTGAACTGCTGTCATTCAGCTGAGAGCTGCGCTGAGCCAATCAGAGGCAGCATTCACTCACCCATTCATGAATTCATGAATGGGTGTGAGTGAGATCTGCCTCTGATTGGCTCAGCGCTGAGCCAATCAGGGGCATGTCTGACTCACACCCCCTTCACACCCACTGCAGGCCGGCCGCGCTGAACTCCGTCTGCTGGGACAAGGTGAGTATATATATTTTTTTTATTTTTACACATTTCTGGATGAATTGCAGGGAAGGGCTTATATATTTAAGCCCTTCCCGACAATTCATCCCGCGATCGCCGGCAGCCCATTGCTTTCAATGGAGCCGGCTGTATTGCCGGCTCCATTGAATTCAATGGTCAGTGCTCGTTTAATCGAGACGAGTACCGCATGGTGCTCGTCTCTAGTAACGAGCATCTCGAGCACCCTAATACTCGAACGAGCATCAAGCTCGGACGAGAATGCTCGCTCATCTCTAGTAGTCAGCTACCTGCATGGTGAGAGGATGCATCCATATGCACTCCTCACTCAGTAAGTAATGGCCGTTTTCTGCGATTGTTTTTAATTTTTTAAAAAATATTTCCCCTTCTGTGATGCAGTCCTCGTTATTCGAGTAGAGCTTTTCGTAAAATTCGAGAGCTCTATTAGAGTAACGAACCCCATTGACGTCAATGGGAGACTCAAGCATTTTTGTATGAGACCTGACAGTTGCCGAGCTTTTTTTTTCTCCTGTGTTCTCTCTCTCTCGCCCAAGCCAGCCACAAACTACCATTGAGGTGCGTAGCGGGAAGGGGTCAAATCTGACACGTCAGTGGCGGGTAGGATCCAAAACTGGCGCGGGGTCGAACACAGCGTGACGCTCGCTCGAGTAGCGAGCACCATTGAGTATGCTAATACTCGAACGAGCATCAAGCTCGGAAGAGTATGTTCGCTCAACTCTAAACGCCTCCCATTACTTCAGTACAGTTGTGATCCTCCTGCGCGGCTTTCAGCAAGTGTTTCCTTCGCATCACACTGTGCAATGTGTTTTCCGACTCCATTGAAAAAAATGGCTGATGTGTTCCGAGGAATGCGTAAAGCCAGAGTAAATCGCTCATGTCTTCGCGCATTCAAAAGAATGGGGTTCATATTCGTGCAAGATTTGCGCGTCTCACAACACACAAATCTTGGGTGATTTTCTCAGCCGCGTGAAAGTTGCGTAAGTAAAAAACAAACATTTAAGCAGTTTCTCAATTCATCTGGAATCCGGGTCAGGCACCCGCCTTTGGATTTTGCAGCAAATACCGCCCATAGCATGCTATTGAAAAACGCTTTTACCTGCATACGAGTGGAAATCCATTGCGATTTTTCACTCGTGGAGGAAACTTTGCAGCATGTTCTATTTTTGCACGGATTCCACGCAGACGGCAACCATTGGAGTCAACGTGGCCATTCCACAATGATATAGCGGAAAGGTCGCAAATTCTGTGTCACTGCTAGGCGATGACGTGGGAAAAGAGGGGTTTAAAAAAAAATCTGTACTGCGCATGTCTGACGGTGAGCCATGCGGACCATCCTCAGTACAAAGAAGATACAGAAAAGACAGGTACACGTGGATGCCGGCTGGCACAGGGTTGGATTCTGCTCCGGGGTCTCGCATGTGGAATCCAACCCAGTTGTATGCAGCCAGCCTTACAAATTTGCAAAGGAGCCCAAGAGCTCCAATTTAAGGTTTATTTTCTTTGCAATATTCCTTAAATGCTATAATTCTAGAATTATTAGTGATGACATAAGAGCCATATTTATACCAAACTTGGCAAACTTCAGATTCATTTATGTGCACATCATCTAACAAGTATGTTTAATTAAGAATCAACCTGTAGAGCCGCATTCCTATACCTTTAATTATCCATCAGCGGTGAGTCTATAGCTCTCAACATGCCCTGAAAACCACAGGCCACTAGAACATGCTGAGAGTTACAGTTTCGCTATAACCGGAGAGTCTTTACTGTCCTACACCATTATTCTGAAGTTGGCACACAACACTTGTCTTGACAAAACCATTTCTTCACTATCATGAAGGTCACAAATTCCTTGACTATTAAGTCGTCATCACTTTATATTCGAACACGAACAGGTTTAAAATCTGTTGGCATATCACCCATAATAAAAGCTTTCCAGTACATTTTCTTGAACTT